>NW_026782542.1:0-547500 GCF_031769215.1 Ylistrum balloti | reverse complement strand
CACTAACATAGATAAAATTAAGGCGATATGTTGACGAAGTTTTGGTTATCTTAAACAGGTACTGACGTTGATGAAAATGTGCTTAAATGTCGACGATTTTTCGTTTTTCCTTTAACTTGCACTAACATAGATAAAATTAAGGCGATATGTTGACGAAGTTTTGGTTATCTTAAACAGGTACTGACGTTCGTTAAACTGTTGTGAAATGCTTACGCAGAGGAGATGATGTACAGTCGACGATCAACAATCTAAAATTATCACGATTCCCACGGGACCCGCCAAGCTCTAGTCAAAGACTGCATATCTCTGCAGTCACTTCCCGGAAGGTATCGCCCTGTCGATTGAACAAACATCCGTTGATCGTAATAATGTCATATGGTTGTGTTCGCAAGGCTCTGTTTTGTCTAGACACGAATATATACATACCCTTGTTGTATTTTTCCGCGGAATTTTGTCATATTATTGCAAAATATTTATAAATATGTAAGAGATAACACCATCATCTCGTTTCATTCAACAGGGTTGAACGACTTGTCTACCACAATAATGCTATGTTGAAATAAGTATTTAAGTTGTGCTCAGCAATATTCTACAAGGGTGTTTTGATGGAACTGAAGCATGTAATGTATTTTATGGTGAAGGTCTTAGAGTACAAGGTGAACAACACATATCTGTATGCAAGCTTCATCTTTGAATAATCCCACTAAATTTGACGAGTGCAGTTTAAACGAAATCCAACACATTTTAGTGTGTATTCCACCAGGTAGAATCAGTAATATGTATTTAAAAATACAATAAACAACGTGTTTCTGGTACTTTTTTTTTCTTGTCATACAGGTTATTATGACATCAGAGTTTATGTAGTGTAATGACGTCACACATATATTTTGCATTGTGACATAACAATGGAGCTGGTAAATGGTGCAACGCCGCAATGGCAAGCTAGTGTCCATTTTCTACCAAATGTTGTACTGCATGATCGATCACGTGATAAAAAACTGAAATTTTCTTATTTATTTTAGCTAGATACAGGCTCGACAAAATTAAAAATCTCTTAGACTTGGCTGTTTATTCAAACTTCAGATGATGAATCGTGTATGCTTCTATACATTTTCCTTGCCATCTGCCTGATTAGAATCGTTTATGAAATGTAAAGCTTTTCTTTGATGCCTAAGATCATATGAATTGGTTCCAACTGACTGTTACTTTTCAGCCACAACTCAATAATAAATCAATCGGCATATTTTGAATATTAATTAGGGAGATTTCATTTTTCATTTGGTTTCGAGGGAAATCATTAACACCTTCGGCTAACACCTCCTTCTCCAGAAATCAATTATAAATGACGTCATTTACTGTAGTCAATTTTGCTACGCTTTGTTTATCACTTGGTAATAGATATGCGAGAATATGTGGCCCCCATCGTCCCTGTTTAGTTTAGTGGGGCTTCCTTGATCAGCCGTCTGAAAAAGTTGTTTTACTTGTCGACTATTTCGGAATTTTCCAAGTCTATGTTACCATCTTGTGTATGTTTGGTCTATAATCTGTTTACCATCTCGTCACACTATTTTCGACCTTAGTGTACATAGAATTTCAGTACAGTCGAATATGTTAGTTGATTACTTACCATCCAATACACTTTGTACATCGGTGCTAGAACACTCCATATTGGTCATTTGTCTGATGAAGGTGACCGTGTAGCCATCGAGTCATCACACTCTATTCTATTCAATTCTAACGTCATGTAGGAATGTTATCATAATCCTATGTCCCACATACAGGAAAAACAATCCCCCTTGTTTTGCTAAAGATACATCTCCACTTGCTGATTAACATTCAGTTATATAAACAACTGACATAATGTATCACAAACAAGGAGACCATATGCTGTACATCACACAACACACAGCCATACCTGTGATATCACACAACACACAGCCATACCAGTGACATCACACAACACACAGCCATACCTGTGACATCACACAACACACAGTCATACCTGTGACATTACACAACACACAGTCATACCTGTGACATCACACAACACACAGCCTTACGTGTGACACTACACAACACACAACCATACCTATGACATAACACAACACACAGCCATACCTGTGACATCACACAACAAACAGCCATACGTGTGACATCACACAGCACACAACCATACCTGGGACATCACACAACACACAACCATACCAGTGATATCACACAACACACAGCCATACCTGTGACATAACACAACACACAGCCATACCTGTGACATCACACAACAAACAGCCATACGTGTGACATCACACAGCACACAGCCATACCTGTGACATCACACAACATACAGCCTTACGTGTGACACCACACAACACACAACCATACCTATGACATAACACAACACACAGCCATACCTGTGACATCACACAACTAACAGCCATACGTGTGACATCACACAGCACACAGCCATACGTGTGACATCACACAACACACAACCATACCTGGGACATCACACAACACACAACCATACCAGTGATATCACACAACACACAGCCATACCTGTGACATCACACAACACACAGCCATACCTGTGACATCACACAGCACACAGCCATACCTGTGACATCACACAACATACAGCCTTACGTGTGACACCACACAACAACACACTGACATAACACAACACACAGCCATACCTGTGACATCACACAACTAACAGCCATACGTGTGACATCACACAACACACAACCATACCTGCGACATCACACAACATACAATCATACCTGTGACATCACACAACAAACAGCCATACGTGTGACATCACACAACACACAACCATACCTGGGACATAACACAACACACAACCATACCAGTGATATCACACAACACACAGCCATACCTGTGACATCACACAACACACAGCCATACCTGTGACATCACACAACACACAGCCATACCTGTGACATCACACAACACACAGCCATACCTGTGACATCACACATCTCATACATCCCCTTATATGTTACATCATATAACACGCTCAGGCATGTCTGAGATATATATGGACACAACTTATCATTGATTCAAATCTCAAACGAAAGACATTATGCTATTCTGAGGAATCGCTGCCTCTTTATTGGCCGTCTGATTACTCAAACAACGAGAAGAGCATCACCACTGACCAATTTTAGTGACTGCGTAGAATAGACGCCATGTCTATTGTGTACAGTAGTCTACATATTTTATCTATAACTACCTACTGTCAAAATTAACTTTCTTATGCATATGGTTTTAAAATAGAATCCAGACAAGGAGCAAGTGCAATATGTTTGATTGTATATGTACATTTGTGTAATGTGTTTCGTTAAAAACAAATTATTGCAGTTAGCAGACAGGATGTGATACACTGTCGTTAAAAAAACTATTGCAGACATGGTGAACGACACACAGAGAAAAAGGAAGGCGAAAATGAAAAGAAAATTAACGAACAGGTCCATGCTCCAGAATAAGAAACAAAAACAAATTAAGGTTTAGAAAACTCTATCAGTAATCAAACGTATAGACTTAACGGCGAACCATTATCGCATACTTGCAATGCTACCAATCCGGAAAAAAAACCATTAGACAGAATGTCGTAAACATATTCTTGTAGTGGACGGGAACACATCAGGTATGCGGAACGTTCTATTACTACAAAAAAAAACGGTCAGGATATATATAGGGATTAAAGACAAGTTTTTTTAATGGCGTAAAACCCCGGTGTTTGTCTCCTGTTTACGGCATACATCTTTGTTCTGTAGTTTAAAATATTGCGCTGGTGCATGGTGAAACAGCTTTTTAAGCAATGTCTTAAAACATCTATAAATTACTCACTTTGATTTTTATTTGTCTGTATCGTCCGTGTCCCAATGTAGAGACAAAACTCTAACCTTTCAAACCAATAATCTGTTTAACATTTTCAAATCAATAGTGTATTTGACCTTGGTCGTTCTATCTTAGAGAAAAAACCGATTGTTAATAAGATTACACGTTGACAACACTTGTAAAACCGTATACGGAATTGTCACGTCACGACTTCAGCGTCTCATCACCGAGAACAGTGATACAATCACATACACAGTTTACACAATGTTCTGGCATTATACATCAAATCGATGTCATACAATGCCGTCAGATGGACGGATTAAATATTCAATAGGCAAAAACGAAACGATGATACAAATCTGGTGTTTTATGAAATAATCTTTGTTATTGTTTCAATGTACTCTCCTCATTCCTGATTCGTTCCCATTTTTTTTTTTTTTTTTTTATGAAACAATTCGTCTGCGACACATAATTTACCAGAAATTGTTTCTTGTTTTTCTTCTCGTAACGGAGTTATTTTTTCTTCCTTATTGCTTTCATTATGATGAAATTGTTATGTTACTCCGCACTAAATTTCCGATGAATACAGTAAAGAATCCTATAATGTCTGGATGGGTGTTTTACACGTATCTGTGTTACATACAGCCACATGATTTTGTTGCTCTATAAGTGTAGGCGATAACTAGACAATTGATACACACACATATATATATATATATATACATGTCATTAACGCGAAGCCTTCGCTGGTTGAGAAGCATACTTAGTCATATCTTACTGTCCATATATTGAACATTAGAGTGATAAATGGTCGACGTATGATGTATGCAATGCTTAAGAAACACAAACACTTCTACTGAAGTAGTATATCCGGTTTACTGTCAGCAAAAAACGCATACATGTAAATGTACGTGCACTCGCTTTGAAAAAAAAACTGTTCTAAATGAAATACCTAATTGTCATATATTTCACGTAAAATTCTCTAGTGTGAGATTTAAGTATGATTGTTTAAAAGTTCAAGTCACGTGTAAATACAATAGATACGATCCTAACAATTATCTACTTGTGTAAAAAAAACATGTATGTTACTGCGGAAACATACCGCTTTCATGTCCTCCCAACAGTGTCGACGGTTTACTTAAATGTGTGTAAAACGTCATATGTTATTGCGGAAACACACCGCTTTCATGTCCTACCAACAGTGTCGACGGTCTAATAAAACGTGTGTAAAACGTCATATGATATTGCGGAAACACACCGCTTTCATGTCCTACCAACGGTGTCGACGGTTTACTTAAATGTGTGTAAAACGTCATATGTTATTGCGGAAACCCAACGCTTTCATGTCCTACCAACAGTGTCGACGGTCTAATAAAACGTTTGTAAAACGTCATATGTTATTGCGGAAACACACCGCTTTCATGTCGTACCAACAGTGTTGACGGTCTACTAAAACGTGTGTAAAACGTCATATGTTATTGCGGAAACACACCGCTTTCATGTCCTATCAACGGTGTCGACGGTTTACTAAAATGTGTGTAAAACGTCATATGTTATTGCGGAAACACGCCGGTTCCTTTGCTACCAAAAGTGTCGATGGCCACTAAAATGTGTGTAAAACGTCATATGTTATTGCGGAAACACACCGCTTTCATGTCCTACCAACGGTGTCGACGGTTTACTAAAATGTGTGTAAAACGTCATATGTTATTGCGGTAACACACCGCTTTCATGTCCTACCAACGGTGTCGACGGTTTACTTAAATGTGTGTAAAACGTCATATGTTATTGCGGAAACACACCGCTTTCATGCCCTACCAACAGTGTCGACAGTCTAATAAAACGTGTGTAAAACGTCATATGTTATCGCGGAAACACACCGCTTTCATGTCCTATCAACAGTGTTGACGGTCTACTAAAACGTGTGTAAAACGTCATATGTTATTGCGGAAACACACCGCTTTCATGTCCTACCAACGGTGTCAACGGTTTACTAAAATGTGTGTAAAACGTCATATGTTATTGCGGAAACACGCCGGTTCCTATCCTACCAAAAGTGTCGATGGCCACTAAAATATGTGTAAAACGTCATATGTTATTGCGGAAACACGCCGGTTCCTGTCCTGCCAACGGTGTCGACGGTTTACTAAAATGTGTGTAAAACGTCATGTGTTATTGCGGGAACACGCCGGTTTATGTCGTACCAACAGTGTTGACGGTCTACTAAAACGTGTGTAAAACGTCATATGTTATTGCGGAAACACACCGCTTTCATGTCCTACCAACGGTGTCGACGGTTTACTAAAATGTGTGTAAAACGTCATATGTTATTGCGGAAACACGCCGGTTCCTATCCTACCAAAAGTGTCGATGGCCACTAAAATGTGTGTAAAACGTCATATGTTATTGCGGAAACACACCGCTTTCATGTCCTACCAACAGTGTCGACGGTTTACTAAAATGTGTGTAAAACGTCATATGTTATTGCGGAAACACACCGCTTTCATGTCCTACCAACGGTGTCGAAGGTTTACTTAAATGTGTGTAAAACGTCATATGTTATCGCGGAAACACACCGCTTTCATGTCCTATCAACAGTGTTGACGGTCTACTAAAACGTGTGTAAAACGTCATATGTTATTGCGGAAACACACCGCTTTCATGTCCTACCAACGGTGTCAACGGTTTACTAAAATGTGTGTAAAACGTCATATGTTATTGTGTAAACACGCCGGTTCCTATCCTACCAAAAGTTACGATGGCCACTAAAATATGTGTAAAACGTCATGTGTTATTGCGGGAACACGCCGGTTCCTGTCTTACCAACAGTGTCGACGGTTTACTAAAACGTGTGTAAAACGTCATATGTTATTGCGGAAACACACCACTGTTGTGTCCTACCAACAGTGTCGAAGTTCTACTGAAACGTGTGTAAAACGTCACGAAGTTAATTCAGAAAATCAGTATGTCATTCTTGATAACGATTTAGAAATCGATGAAAATTTCGCATTCATATGTCTAGTCGAATGAAGACATACATGAACAGTAAATTGACGAGTTTGTCAAGCATCTATACATTTATAAAATACCCATGTTACATTAAAAGAGGGACAGATCAATATTCTCAACATTTACTTCTGCAATTATATAAACACTGCACTTAATTATGTCGCATTTAGCTTGTCTCAGCGCAGCTTAGGAAGGTATATCGATTTTGCATGCGATATGGGGATTCAAATTAATGATTGTTTTTCGAAATTCCTCCTAGAAATCTCTCTTGTTAGGCTGTTAATACATCGATTACTCTTACTTAAAGATATGTAGACGTCTATCCCTTTAATCAAACACATTAATCGCGATTTACGGTGCTAGTGTGCTCCAAAAAAAAATGACCTAAGTCCCATGAAGTGTATTCCAAAAGCCAGCGAATGCATGAAATTCGTTATACATTTCAGAAGATGTCCGGTATGGCAATTATAAGAATATGAACGCAAGTGGATCTGTGTCACTATCGCGTCTTATATCTCACCTGAAAAGACATTAGACAGTAGAAAGGATATAGTATTTTAATAACAATATGTGTTTCAGGAAATCCTGTACTCGTTACATTTATTGAAATGCTTTTGTTTATAATGCGCCACAGTGAATCCTGCAACGGTTTATTTGAGACCAAAATCCGAAATTTATATCAGCAAAATTAAACGAAATAAAATAACTCCAGGCTGATACAGTTGCTAACTTCTACAAGCATATAGAATGCTATACTGACACCAGTTTAGGTATTCGTACATATATAAAGAACGTATATGCAGTTTTTATATTAAAAAAAAAAGTGCTGTGTTTATTTAAAGATATCTGATGACAGTATATCAAAGGAATCGAGGGGTAGTATTTCAATATTACATGTACAAATCACTCGCTCAGTGTTACAAACATAATTAAGAAAGCATTTCAACATGTTCTAGTATTTATTACAAGTCCTGATATCATAATTGTAAAGGAAAGAAGGCGAAGGGAAAAAGAAGGGAGACAGGATAAGCAGAGGAGAAAGACAGGAAGGGGAAGTTTTGCATGAAATAATAGAAAATTGAATGTCTGCTAGGTTGTGGTCCTCAGGTAGTTACGATGAGTGGAAATGTTGATTTGTATAGACATGTTTGGTTAGTTACGGTTATGTAACAATTATAATTTACAATCGTCATGCTTGGTTAGGTAAGGTTTAGTAAATTTGTACTTTGCAATAGTCATGTTTAGTGAGGTAGGTTTAGGAAATATGTAGTTTGTAATAGTCATGCTTGGTTAGTTACGGTTATTTTAACAAATGTAACTTACAATCGTCATGCATGGTTAGGTAGGTGTAGGAAAGATGTAGTTTGTAATAGTCATGCTTGGTTAGTTACGGTTATTTTAACAAATGTAGTTTACAATCGTCATGCTTGGTTAGGTAGGTGTAGGAAAGATGTAGTTTGTAATAGTCATGCTTGGTTAGTTACGGTTATGTAACAAATGTAGCTTACAATCGTCATGCATGGTTAGGTAGGTGTAGGAAATGTGTAGTTTGTAATAGTCATGCTTGGTTAGTTACGGTGTGTGATAATGCTGTTAACAATAGTCATGCTTCGTTAGTTATGATACGTTAAATAAATATTTTTTTATGATAGTCTTGTTTTGTAAAGTACACGATGAAAACTATGTAATTACAATAGTCATGGATTGTTTACAATCCCCAGTGAAATAGCAACATGTCTGGATTCCATCGTCGGTTCGGAAAATTGTCTGAATCCTGAAGACTTTATCCAAAAATCCATAAGCACAAGACTGTAAGAGAGCTAACATAGACTGCAATAATCATGTATTAGAGTAGTTCCAATTTATGAAATAAAAGTCTGCGTTTCTGATGCAGAGTTTCAATTCACGTGGAAATAATGTTTATAAGAGTTACCCCGATCTGGTCGGTATTGATTTTTGACCCCGTGCCTAAAAAAATAGTACCATCTTGATCTTTCGTGTTGGACTTTGCAGCCTCGGAATGCTTACAAATTCAACGCTTGGGAGCTGATGAACACAGTCTAGTAAACAATTACGGACAAGTTCGATACCAAATTAGTATTGATTCGGCATTAGTGCTGCGTGACCACCGGTCATCTCGGACATTTTCGCGCTGAGAAAGATATCGTATAAACATATACAGTTTGTATGGTCAGTAGTATCCGAATTAACGTAATAGGTGTGAGTAAAAAGTCTGATACTTTACCCAAGGATTCGTCGGAAAGCTTACATTGCACAAACAGATCAATGGACCAGTATATTCTATAAATAAAACAAGCAAGGATACAATAGGTATACTATATGCTATCGCTTGTTTTTACTAGCGATATTTGTTTGTTTGTTTGTTTGGTTTTTTTTTTATTTTGTTTGTTTTTGTTTTTTCTGGTAACTATTTCACGTGATAACTTTCTGCATTGTTCCATCATCATTATTTCGATGATTATTTATCAGTTATATACTGTTTATTTGTTTGTTTATTTATTTGTTTGTTTTTTCTAAAGACGACCTTTATTTCCCAGGAATATGGTAGACTTATAGGCAGTCAAATCTAACCAATGAAAAAAAAATCCACGTTGATCTCTTTGAAGAAAAAAACACTAAAGATTCTGCCATATCATCATGTAAACTCACATGGCTTAATTTCCGCCGATACGCTTCAGCTGGTTTAAATGGAAACAAAGTATTTACCTGATTTCAACAACATTAATATGTACGTCTATTCAGCAGTCTGTGATAAAATCCAAAGGTTTCTCATCAAATGGTTTTTATCGTTATAAGTATAAACTTAAATCCCAGTCAACACAAACATATTTTTGTAAATGTCTAAATTCGTTCAGCAGATAAATTTGAAAAATCGTATTTCATGCGTTGTCTATAACGTTGTTTGTTTGATCATATTTCAAACGACAGACGATGGCACTAATGTTTTTGTTTTCGTTATTTATTTATCAAGAAAGTCAGTGGCGTCACACAAGGGACAAGACAATTATTAAGAGGACAACATTAATTTCATCTACATCGGCCCCACGAATGTCTGGAAAACTTGGACATTTTCCACTATTCTTTGTCATTTGTCTGGAAACATGGACATCGCCATTCTCCTTTGTCATTTGTCTACTGCCAGACACTTGCCCCTGGAGGTTTTGCCACACTTATAAATCATATAAGTTGTTTTAAAACATTGAAAAGATATGTAATTTCTCAGTCGGGCAAGAGATTATGTTCTTCATTTCGTCGCGTTATTTCCAACAGATTTTTAGTTTAGTCGTGCGTTTACAAGTGTAAAAATAACACAAGTCTAGATTATACAGTCACGTTGAGATGTGATTTATTGTCCATCCATTAAAATGTCATTCCTACATTTTTATAGTAAAAATAACGTGTCTGAATCCTTATGTAAATGTCACAGTGTTGTGTCAATGTTATATACTAACAAAGATATCATAATATAGTACCGATGTTATAACCATACATAAAAGTCACAATATGATATTGATGTTATATCTTCACATAAAGTCACAGTATAATATGAATGTTTTATGCTTGCTATCAAATGCCAACTCAATACTTTAAAAATAGAAATAGCATTTAAACACGCTTTTATATTAGAATTTCATTTCCATATCCAGACTACTAGATAAAGTAAGCATAACCTTTCAGTTGAAACTTAATCTCTTATCCTTACAGATGTATTGTGATCCATTGTCCTTACAGTAAAATGTAATTTCTATATCCTGACGGTAAGATATCATTCATATATCCTGACAGTTAGATTTCATCGACATATCCTGACAATTAGATGTCATTGACATATCCTGACAGTTAGATGTCATTGACATATCCTGACAGTTAGATTTCAGTGACATATCCTGACAGTTAGATTTCATTGACATATCATGTCAGTTAAATTTCATCGACATATACTGACAGTTAGATTTCACTGACATATCCTGACAGTTAGATTTCATTGACATATCCTGACAGTTAGATTTCACTGACATATCCTGACAGTTAGATGTCATTGACATATCTGACAGTTAGATGTCATTGACATATACTGACAGTTAGATTTCACAGACATATCCTGACAGTTAGTTGACATTGACATATCCTGTCAGTTAGATTTCATTGACATATCCTGACAGTTAGATTTCACTGACATATCCTGACAGTAAGATGTCATTGACATATCCTGACAGTTAGATTTCAGTGACATATCCTGACATTTAGATGTCATTGACATATCCTGACAGTTAGATTTCATTGACATATCATGACAGTTAGATGACATTGACATATCCTGACAGTTAGATGTTATTGACATATCCTGACAGTTAGATGACATTGACATATCCTGACAGTTAGATGTTATTGACATATCCTGTCAGTTAGATGTCATTGACATATCTGACAGTTAGATGCCATTGACATATCCTGACAGTTAGATTTCATTGACATATCCTGACAGTTAGATTTCATTGACATATCCTGACAGTGAGATGTCATTGACATATCCTGACAGTTAGATTTCATTGACATATCTGACAGTTAGATGTCATTGACATATCCTGACAGTTAGATGTCATTGACATATCTGACAGTTAGATGCCATTGACATATCCTGACAGTTAGATTTCATTCACATATCCTGACAGTTAGATTTCACTGACATATCCTGACAGTTAGATTTTATTGACATATCCAGACAGTTAGATTTCACTGACATATCCTGACAGTTAGATGTCATTGACATATCCTGACAGTTATATGTCACTGACATATCCTGACAATTAGATTTCACTGACATATCCTGACAGTTAGATTTCAGTGACAAAGTCTGACAGTTAGATTTCATTGACATATCTGACAGTTAGATGTCATTGACATATCCTGACAGTTAGATTTCACTGACATATCCTGACAGTTAGATTTCATTGACATATCCAGACAGTTAGATTTCCCTGGCATATCCTGACAGTTAGATGTCATTGACATATCGTGACAGTTAGATGTTACTGACATATCCTGACAGTTAGATTTCATTGACATATCCTGAAAGTTAGATTTTATTGACATATCCTGACAATTAGATTTCACTGACATATCCTGACAGTTATATTTCAGTGACAAAGTCTGACAGTTAGATTCCACTGACATATCCTGACAGTTAGATGTCATTGACATATCCTGACAGTTAGATTTCGCTGACATATCCAGACAGTTAGATTTCATTGACATATCCTGACAGTTATATTTCACTGACATATCCTGACAGTTAAATTTCGCTGACATATCCTGACAGTTAGATTTCATTGACATATCCTGACAGTTAGATTTCATTGACATATCCTGACAGTTAGATTTCACTGACATATCCTGGCAGTTAGATTTCACTGACATGTCCTGACAGTTAGATTTCATTGGCATATCCTGACAGTTAGATTTCACTGACATATCCTGACAGACACTTATCATGTCTATATCCTTGAAGTTAGACATTATTCAATAATCGTTACAGTTATACCACGGTTCCCATATATCTTCTGTCTCCTCAGACAGTATAGCAGTTCAAACAGCCTACTACGCGATACCCAATACAAAATCGTTTTTATTACATAATTGTGTATGACAGTAGAAAGTATGACGAAATTAAAATAGCAATTCCAACGTAACCTGTATAGATCACGTGACCGTTTAGCCGTACGATATTGTTTTGTCTCACTCTGCTAACTCTGCTTTACACCGTAATTACCTCGAGATTATCCTTCAGACTTACGTGAGCACGAAAAGAAGACATCCTGACTTGTTTGAGAATAAAACTGCCGTCTTGTTATTTTTGTGTTTGTTAAAATTCTGGTGTAATTCTGAGTAGCATCAATAATCAATAGTCTTTAGGAGTTTCAATAATGACTATTTAATAACCAGAAAACGACAGACAGCACCTGATTAAAATTACAAGACCTTTTGAATTCTGCATATTGCAGTATAACTTCCCACAAACGAATTTAAAATGTCATTTTTCCACATGAGTGTGGATGTAACGCAATATTTCAAATTTTGAAATCACACAATATAATCAAATTGCTCGAAACAAGCGGAGGTTCTGTTGTTGAGAACTTGATGTAATAAAGCAAGATACTTATATTTGTTTAACTGCTCTGAAAAAAAAATCTTGAAAACAAATTTGAAAACATCGCTTATGTATTTAATTTACACATCAATACTCTGACTATGGACTGATGGGTAGGTTTGTTTTTGTTCACCATTTACATAAAATGTTGGGATTTCAATTGATGACAGATGGTGTTAGATAGGAATGAGTAATGTTTCATATGTAGAAACATGAGCACTGACGCGTTCTGCAGTGTCGACGTTACTTAACAATAGCTTTCCGATATAACCTCTAAAATAATTCACATTTTCGTACAAATTAAACAGTTTTAAGTGACTCGTTTGATCTGTATGCCAAATAAATACACTAATTTATATCCTGTAACATTAAAGACGTTGATTGTTTTACAGATGGAATTTAATTTCTATCATTATAAATTGCATTAATAAAATACAATAAGATTTTATACCCGTGCAACAAATTAATTTTGTACGATAAATATTTTATAATCAAGCTTGTTAACACGCTTGTTTTAGCTTATTCATTGCTAAATACCGTATACACAGAGGCAGTGTTTAAAGCATATCTACATTTAAATGTACATACTAAAAACAAAAAATACCCAAAATAAGGAACGAATTTAGTTGTACGTACTATATATAAATTGAATGATGTGTTATGACCTTGATAAGATATATTTAGGTTTTAATTAATTTTACTTGATGCTTCTATACGAAAATATAGGCCAACTGACATGTTAAGTTAATAATTTTCCTCTGGATCCGAAATAGATATCCCGCATCGATAAGCAGAATGCTACAGTGTGGATTTGGGTTTATATATAACGACTCGTGTACAGTGTATATGAATTGATATTTGAGATGATATACGTTTTAGTGCCAGACTTTCTGTTTCCTCTGCAGACAATGTCTAACTTCCTGGTACATCAGTGAACGATGTCCATCTTTCCTAGTACATCAGTTCAGTGAACAATGTCTAACTTCCTGGAATATCAGTGAACGATGTCCCGACTTCCTGGTACATCAGTGAACGATGTCCGAATTCCTGGTACATCAGTGAACGATGTCCGACTTCCTAGTACATCAGTGAACGATGTCCGACTTTCTGGTACATCAGTGAACGATGTCCATCTTTCCTAGTACATCAGTTCAGTGAACAATGTCTAACTTCCTGGTACATCAGTGAACGATGTCCATCTTTCCTAGTACATCAGTTCAGTGAACAATGTCTAACTTCCTGGAATATCAGTGAACGATGTCCCGACTTCCTGGTACATCAGTGAACGATGTCCGAATTCCTGGTACATCAGTGAACGATGTCCGACTTCCTAGTACATCAGTGAACGATGTCCGACTTTCTGGTACATCAGTGAACGATGTCCGACACCATGGTACATTAGTGAACGATGTCCGACATCATGGTACATCAGTGAACGATAACGGACTTCCTGGTACATCAGTGAACGATGTCCGACTTTCTGGTACATCAGTGAACGATGTCCGACATCATGGTACATTAGTGAACGATGTCCGACATCCTGGTACATCAGTGAACGATAACCGACTTTCTAGTACATCTGTGAACGATGTCCGACATCATGGTACATCAGTGAACGATGTCCACTTTCCTGGTACATTAGTGAACGATGTCCACTTTCCTGGTACATTAGTGAACGATGTCCAACATCCTGGTACATCAGTGAACGATGTCCGGCTTTTTGTGGTATGAGCTGACCAAGCTTGTAGCATAAAATTCCATAGTGTCCGACAACTTTGATCGGCTTTGGGATGTCGCCTGACCCCACCCCCCACCACCCCCCTCCCGCAAAACTCACGAATATAAAAAATAAGAAGTCAAGTCATGTCATTTTAGTCCAAATTGTCAGCTGTTTTGAAGTTAAGGTTTGTTTATTTTGCCATGTATGATACCTGTGATTTGTGACATATCCATAATTAATACCTTTATATTCTGTACAGAAGTTAACAGACACTAATCGCACTAGTGTATGCCTAGCTGTAGTTCCCATTTGACGAGTTGATTATTGGAAACCGAAATAAGGAGACGTAAATGAAGAATCGTTTACTTCCGAAAGTAATTCTAATTTGACTTGAAGTTACAAAATGGTTACATTTACTTTTTTGTTTTGATAAAATCAGCATTTGTGGAATATATATATGTAATTTGTTATTGAAATAAGGAGTTTGAATCAGAGGAGATATTTCTGAAAAAAATCTTCCAGATTCTTGAATCAGTTTATTTCCATGAAAGGCTAACGTCTCTCACTGGAAACACTACAAAATGCAACTTTTTACGATCATAGTATCAACTCATCAATTAGGAACCAACTTTTGTTGTGTGATATGAAATGATGTATAGTGTTTCAAAAATTCTTTATTTGCTGTTGGTATAATCATCTTTACGAAAGATGTCGAACTATTGACAGTATGCAGGCAGTTTAAATTTCAGGCTAATTATCCATTCTAATTTAAAACCAGTAACGACATCTTGCACTTAACCTCTGTTTGATCTACAGCCTTCACTCCCTAGACGAGATATCACCGTGACGGAGAATGCATAAAGCGATTGTGTTTTCTATAAATTTGAATCCTCTTGTTTACGGCTGCATTTATAAATGTCTTCATTAAGTTTTCAAAATATGTGTATCGATTTATTAAGTACGTACTGTTTTCGAGGCAGCGTTAGTTATAGTTCCAATTTCGCCTATAAGTCCTTAAGGTGAAATTAAGGCTTAAAGATAAAGGTGAAATGTGAGCAATGTTTTAGGGTGAATCTAAGACCTGAATAAGACAAAGGTTCAATTCAGACAGTACTGTTAATTATTATTTGAGAATTAAATTTAATTATCGAATACATTGTGCACACATGTAACTATCGCTGACAGATATTGGATCTATTTATGTTTTAAGTAAACCATTTACGTATACCAAAGCTTCGGTTTGACGAGGCGATAAAACTTCTATGTAGTCATTTTTGTAGTAGCTCTATCGACTGGAATAACACGTAACACTCACTTCCCACACAAACTCTGTACACACTGGCGGTAAATAATAGCTAGTACTTACGTAAAATATGGAGTTCATAGGTAACTTTGATATATATATATATAGATAAAACAACACAGTGCTCACAAATATAAACCCCGAAAAATCCAACGCGGAGGTCTACATATCGTTTTGCTGGTTTGAGTACGTGTTCCTATTGTCTTTGGTATAAATAGTGTACACCACATACTCTCTAAATATATGTTTTTGTTTACTCCATATTTGGAATGCTTGAAGAAATGAAATTTAAACTCATCATGAAAACCAAATATATACAAGACGCTGTTTATATTTTGTTGCCAACACAACAAACAGCACGTGAGAGTTCCACAAATACAATCCATGAAAACACGTGTGTTCTGTGTAAGCATTTCAAACCGTGTGCAACCAAGTATTGATCCGTTATATCTGCTTTCTACCACGGTATGAAACCCAAACTTATCTTTGTTTGTAGACTTGTTTGGAAATTCGATAATTAATTTGTTAAATCACTACAAAAAAAGAACCTACTACAGAATCATACAGATAAATACAGATTCATAACATTTCTGCTACACAAATTTCCCAACCACATCGCCCGATCTATCGGCAACGACATTTATATTTATGGTTTGGTGATATCAGAAGTCAATATTTTCAAAATGCCATGACAGCGGTCACTTTACACTATGTCCAGTAAGAATTAGCCGTATTTATTCTCGTGCTTAAAAAGCTGTTTTTATATCTTAAATGGGTATAATAGCGCACGTTTTACACGTGATATGACTGTTTTGTTCCTAATCCCCCAAACACTAGTCTGGACAACATTTCCATTACACTAATTCAAAAGAGCTTGTACTACCCAGACACGTCAATACGCCAAATCAGCGCCTACTTCATAGACTCATGTAAAACCTGATTCAATACAAGCGTACTGATGGTCTGCTTCCGGTGGTGGATTAGACTGAAGCCACGTGATTACACGACACACGTGATAAAAACAAGATGGTGTTTAATCCATCAGTATTTACAGAGAAAGGTAGCTTCTTGTTATAGATCACGCATCCCATCTCAGCTACAAATACTAGGTCGTATATACTTGAAAGTGTAAACTCAAAGTAAATCATATTGAATCTCAAGTACATTTTTACCGATTTGTAGGGAGACACTTTGATATCATCTCCATTATTTTACGTTGTTAAAAAGTACTACCTAAGATAGCTTTAGCACAATGTTGCATGCTTACATCGTTTTGTTCCCTGTGTATTTTAGTATTAACAGCTATGGTGTTTGTATAAAACACTGCTTGGTTCTAATTCTCATTATTTTCGAGGTGAAGATCAACACATATGAGAATTTTCAGATATATTACATTGGACATATAGCTACAAGTCACGACATTTGTTGTGCAAACAAATACATCATTTGTTTACATTGATCATCGATGCTGACTCTCATTCGTGTTGTACAGTTAAAATACATCGTTTATACTTTTATACACAAAAGATACAAAGCCTTTTGTACAGTATAGCCTCAAAATTGTACTTTCGGTACATCTCGGAATTATATAGTTTTAGATTAATGTACTAGAGGCGGAAGTAGGATTGCGTGAGAGCAGGACTATATCTATAGGTCATCATCGGCGTTAATCAATCACATCCGAGACCTACCGATGACATGTAGGTTATAAATAAAATAACACTATGTACCTTTCCTTACACGAATATGAAATACAGACAGGAAGATCACTGACTACGTTTTGCTGCAGCAGTTACTGGGATAATGGTTTAGTTATCTTATACATTGTTGTCATAATTAGCCATTCTTGATATTTTATCTTTAATTGTAACACGAGTTGACTAGAAATCAACAGAAATATAATTTGTTAGGTTTCTGTAAAAGTTTTTGTCCTGTAAGATATCATAGGTCACTTTACAATGAATATATGGATAGTTGAAGACACTACTATGACGTATTAGCAATATATGTTAAATATTAATCATTTAGTTTCATCATATGCCTATATTCTAGAAACAGAATCACGAATTTCCCAGGACGATGTACAACAGTTAGGTATTTCTCTAGAAAATACTAATATCAACAGAGAAGCACGTGCTCTCATACCTTCAAAATCTAGGTCAAGGAATAAAGCACGTGTATTAATGTTTTAGGAAAACCTCGCAATATAACGGTACTGTAGAACATAACTCCACGATAAAATGACATGTCACAGTTAAATAGAAGTGTTGTTTCGCTGTAATAAATGACAAATCGTTGAAACCTTAAGATTTCTGAAGAGGTGACTTACCTGTGACTGGTACGAAGAGATTAAGTTTAAGACAATCCTCCGTCTGTGTTGAAACATAAGCTGCTAACTTCTTCAGGTGTTCCACGCGATGTTTAGGGTACTGATATTTAAGGGCCCTCTCATTAATGAGGGGCTGGGGACACACATCACGATATATAAGGGCCAAACGTAGCCCCAGCCAGTGCTCCAGCGGACTGGATGGGGGCATATACCTAAAACCCAAAGTGGTACTATATTGTAGCCCATAAAACGCCTCCACAGGTTTAAGCTTTGTATGGGGTTGGAACTCCTTTAGGACTCCCTGTACATTTCCATACCTGGTACTGATGATGCGTTTCCCCATGCCAACTCCTGCCTGGGCAGTGGACGCATTCACAAAGAAGACACAAACAACGACAACAGCAAGTAAATCCCAAAATTTTAGAAACATCGTTGATGAACGAAGATAATCCAGTGTTTCGTTGAAATGTTGGCCTCGCGTTGTGAGAAATCTAGCCTCCTTACCTTCAAACAAACTCACGAATGACGGGAGAAAGGCTAATCGGCTGAGATCAATAGTGAAAATCGAGTCATCACCTGGCTCATAGATCTAGTGTATATCTGATCGTTTCCAAAATTAAATTATCTAGCCATTCCATAGACCTCTCAATCAACTATTGGCTCTGATACTTTCGGTCAGGTTCTGAGCACACCCAGATAATGTTATATAATTACCGACATACTAGTTAGACCAAACGAGTCATTGGTTTCACATTATACGAGAAGCTTGTTAGATAATTTCACTCAAAGCCTTTTTTCCATTTCCCTTTAAAAATGAACAAAGTTGACCGAAGTTTGCCTTCTGTGCGTCCCGTAAGATAGATACGACTTTATCATCCCATATATAGTGTTATAATGTAAAACGTCGCACAAAGTTCTGCCGTTTCTCTTATGGATAAATATTTTTTAAATAAAATGTGAAATAAGAAGAAAGTGTACTCAATCATTTACGGCACCGTATATCAGTAAAAAGTATTGATTTCCTTTGTTCTCTCGTGTAGAATTTCTTAGAAACACGAATAAACACTCGTTGTCCAATATCTGTATTGGAGATGAAGATAGTACGTTCATAAGCGATGCTGTCCTAGCAAGGAGCGATTGTGCGCTATACAACTGCTCCGCGCTATAGGAAGATACAGAGCCAAGCTCGATGAGCGGATTAATCGCAATACTGTTCCCCGGCACCACAGGCCAGTGCACACTTCCCCAATCGTATGTTACCACAGCGGCACGCGCCACTGTTTCTGTGGTGGCACGCGCTAATGTCAAAGGCGTACATGCGCCTGACTTGTATGCTGACCACCACTCGGAACGGCCCAACAGACTAGCAGAGAGATACGCGATTGCGAGAGGGAAACATCAGGGATCACGGAAGATCATGAGGATTATCTCAGCTACTAACTCGAAAACACTACGTTTATTTTAACGCTGAGATGCTTTGTTGATTGACCTTTTTTCTGTTTAAGGCAAGCTCAGTGATTTGTGCCGAAGAGCAGATTGTCTTTTATACCCAAAGGAATGTCATCTACCAACTCTTGGTTTCAGCATAGCAAACGTGAATAAATGATGACACTCAGTTTTCCCCGTTGAACTTAACGAATGTTTTCTCGACATTGATCTTGACAATGTATAGATCTGAGAGTGAAAATGATATCGTTTTTGGACTATTGCTGGATAATTTAACTTCCGTACCGTGAACATTTTCCAAACAACGAGGAATTCATGGCAGAAAGGAAATCTCGTTCTAGTATTCTGTATGCCTGCAGTGTTTTCAGACGGTAGGTGTTGTGCTGGGCTGTAACTGTGATGCTTTGTAATTGTTGATATATATAAATATATATACATACATTCACTTATTCATATGTACATACAAGAAGTATCTTTGATTTGCTAACAAACATTCTTTTAATTAAAAAGTACAATCGAAGACATTTTGTAAATGATAAATTGGACAGCGCGTGTATTTTGATGTCTGTATTCTGAAGCACTGTGTTGCGGTGTTGTGCTCCGTTATGTTTCCACAGCTTGTAATAACAACCCTATAGTGTGGATGGAAATATTGTTTCGCGTATATTCAGTTGTAATTGTTTCGACGCCCTGGCTGTTCTTTGAAGATCAGAAAAACACTGATATAGTGAAATTAAGACTCCTTTTTACCATTACAGACAGAACATGAAAACTTAACACTTAAGTTAGTAATTTAACAGAAACGCGCTGATCAGATAGACAGGTGCCCTCCTCGAGGGAGATGAAACGAGGACTTGTAAACATAATAATTCTAACACGGATGAACATTGTATGAAAGATTGAGGTAAGGAAGCTGTTTAAGTTACGGCTGTGATTAGTTTTGACATTCATATTTTGTTCGGAGGCATCAATTACTGACACGTGTTATTTTTGATGTATCACGTGCTAACAATGGCATCATTATTTCTGTAAGTATGTAGAGTTCTATCATACTATTTTAACATTGGGTTTTAATAATGCACAGACTTATCCTAATAAAAATATTTACAAAATATATATTGTGTTGTTACTTTTTTTACTGTGCGGCTCAGCATATGATCACGTTTATTTATCAAGTATTTCAATAAAGTAATTTAGTCCGTCATTTTTACGAATGGAAATGAAAAATGAAATGTTTGTAAATCACGTGACCATGAACATAAAGAAACGATTCAGCTGTCATTTACAATTCCAGGTAAACAATTAGTTGTTTACTTTTTGTGAGAAGTAGCCGTATACAAAAATAATTCAAGATAAAAACAGCCAAACAAATTAATTAAGATTTTCTCGGAAGCAGAAAAATCATATATATATATATACATTTATTTACGATATTACAGAAACCCATTGAGACCTGTGATACATCAACGAGTTATTTTAAATCCAGTCGTGTCCAAAGATTTGGAGCTGGTGACATATATTGTAACAGCAACACAGAAAGTGTTACAACAGTGCCACGTGATTATTGATAAAATTCGATGTGTATATAACATCAACAGTATTGAAATTAACCAAAGAAAAAATTCTAGATTAATATCGACATTTTTAAACTGGTATTGACAAAACATATTTCGTCATAAAATCACATTATACCGAATTGTTACAAAGTAAACAAAACAAAGACAAATTCTTCAGTAAAATCTAGAGACGATAGAAAAATGAAAATTCCATCAGGTTTTATAGAAATTCATTCGATGATATCACTGTTGAAAAAAGTACCCTCACATACCTTTGCTATTATTTTCCTTCGTCAGGACGAGACTTGAATTATCATTTCGGATCACATGCTATTTTAATAGAATGCACATATCGTGAATATGAATTGAAAAAAAATAACATTAACCCTTTAAACCAATTCTCTAACCAAAGTGATTTAAAGATTTAACAAAATGATTTGGAAATATATATTATGTTTCTGCTATTCCTAGATTTCTCCACTTGAATTCAGAATTTTCCACAAAACACAGATTTTGGTGATTTTTATCCTTTCGTAAATGACAAATTTGAAACACTTACGTGGGGTCAGACTACACGTGATTTATTGGAAGGTGATTGATTATTGATTAAATACGTATCAATAGAAATTAAGATAAGAACTTCTGAATAAGAAGTACACACTACCGAGGCATTTTTGTTTTTTGTTTTTATTTTTTTCGCTTAACTTCACGATGCCGACTGAAGCCATGGAAATATGTCCCAGATTATATCAAGCAGCATTATCAGTTCGCAAAAACACGTTGGCGGAGATTGAGTTCCCCGTCATACTGCAATTTATCACAACACGACAATGTAATGATGAAACCATTGTTGGTGTGTCTCACCTCCAGTTAAACTCAAGTAATTAATGTATGTCTGTCTGTAAAAATTAACTCTATCCTGAATAACAACACAGTAAATAGAATAGTTATTTATTCATTTTACATCTTTATTTTGTATCTCCTCCAATCATGTACGTGTAACATATATTGAAAAAAATATACTCAAAGGAATTCCTTTTATTTCAAAAATAAAATAGACATCAAAAGACGAATTCCACTACAATATCACGATTTTCTTGAATTGCCATTAAGCCATTTTTGTTGTACAGGAAAAAAATTGTTTTCCTAATATTCGGCGTGGGCTATCCAGAAATCACGTGATCGCTCCCCCCACCTTAGAAATCACGTGATCACCGTGTTACCAATAGCCATCAATGTCATAACTAATCAGTCAACATTCCAGGCATAAAGATGTTTCAGAACTTTATCATCTGCTATTCCAGTGTGTTTTGACATTTAATGGTGCATAGCGATTTGCACTGTGATCACATCAGCTTTCTTACCACTTCAAACGATAGTATAGCATAATAGTTGGTATATAGAAAACTGATTATAGTTCATGTGTATTTTTTTAGTGGTAAAACCAAGTCTGCATTCAAAATAATGATTAAGACTTTTGATAATAAAAAAATATCTGATGCCTGATACAACATTGGGATAATAGAGCAAGAAAGTTTATTTCAAACATTATGATTTTTTTTCTTATATTTCAGTAGCATATTAAAAGTCTTATAAAGAATTTTAAATTGTACAATCAAATTATACATTTTATCATGCTATACATATAAATAAAACATTCAGTTTTCTAAGCAAGTAATTAATGGATCACGTCAAAAATCAAAACTTGCTACGTGTATATCGGTATTAAAAAATCTCAAGCTGTAATAACCAGACTGTGGCTCGTAATCACGTAATCCTACAATCTTTACTGTGAAATTTCATCTTGCAATTAACAACAGGTATAGGTTAATCTGTTTTAACCCGCTTTATATCATTAATAACATACCAATAAACTACCTATAACTGTGTTGTTATCGGTTTAAAACAATTCATGGGAAATTATGATGTTAAATTCAAAAGTTTAAAAGTGAAATCTAAACTGTACAATCAAATTATAGTATTTTTTTCATACTACATACAATGTTTGTAAATAAAACATTCAATTTGTTACGAAGATGATATGCTTCATTACTGACACAGTTACATAAAACGTAGATATTAACACATGCTTCAGTAGATAATAGACATATCCACATATTCATTT
Organism: Ylistrum balloti; assembly: GCF_031769215.1. Taxonomy (NCBI): domain Eukaryota; kingdom Metazoa; phylum Mollusca; class Bivalvia; order Pectinida; family Pectinidae; genus Ylistrum; species Ylistrum balloti. The sequence continues at coordinate 523,985 of NW_026782542.1, read as the reverse complement.
GTTTTGTGTAGGTGTATGAAATACGTAATTAAATCAATTTTCCATTACTGGACAATAACCTTATTGCTTATTGCTCCTCTAGGCTTTATTGCAGTTGGTTCGACATTCAAAGGCGTGTATATACTATGACTTTCTACCGGATATAAAGCATATGGACGCTGACGAGGAAAAGTTTATATAGAGATGCAAATAAATGAAGACGGTGGAAAAGTTTCCTGTCAACATTGAGAAGAAAAATCTACACTGGTTATCTCGAATGCCTGGTATCACCTGAGTTAGGATGACATCTGTTCGTTTTCGTCGAAGAAGATGGAGACACTTTCTCTTCCGCTAACCAGAGCTTTGTGTGTGGTCTTTCTCTTTTCATACCTAACCAAAATGTGGATGGTTTTCAGTAAGTTTAGAGGGTATCGTGCACATTCCCATTTTCTCTTGCTGTTTCAGATGACTGTGGGTATGCAATATCAATGTGATCTATTTCCAGATTTCTTTGGAAGACATTTAGAGGCTTCTATACAAATCATCGAGAATATATGTTCTATGTGTTATAAGCCAGTACCCATTATAAGAACAATGGCGGTTGTTGATGAGACAATACAAAGAATGCTTATCTATTTTGAGTACTTGGTTTCTTGAAAATATATCATATTTTGATTTCATCTCTAACGTATCAATGTATTAATATCTTGGTATATCCTTGTGGTATCAGGTTTATTTTTCATTGTAAGTAAAACAAAATTATGCCCCAAACCTTTACCTAAGGCATATTATCGTTTCTCCTAGTAGAATTTGTACGGGTTGGGATAGCAGTACGTTAACTAAATGACGACATATTTACGCTGTTGCCCTGTTACAGTAATTGATTTCAGTTATATACAAATATCCGTATAATTTATCAAAATCAATATCGTCAGAACTTTGTGAGCAAATATCTTCACTTGATGTTTAATCAATAGAGAGCATCATTTATTGACACAGACAGTGGTGTATTCGATGAAAATAGTTAGTGTATGATGAAAAGTGTCAAGGTTTTTAAAGCAGATATTTTTTAGAATCGGATAGGAGCGTTCTACTGAATTATTACATAATGATTTCCTCAACAATCTTTACTCGAAAATGAAAAGAGTTTTAAAGCAGAAATGTTCAGAATCGGATAGGAACGTTCTACTGAATCATCATATACTGACTTCCTCAACAGATTTTACCCGAAAACCAAACCAATAAGATACGACTCCTCGAACTGACCAAAGATTAATCTTCCTTTTATAGGTGTAGATGTCTGGTTTTATAGCAAACTTTCATTTAAAAGTAATTTAAGATTCAGAAGCATTGAACCTCTATGTTTGTGTAATAAATATGATGTAAAAAAACTCGCTGAATACATATGCTGTAATATTTGTCGTGCTTGTCAAGAACAATTTCTTTTCTTTTTGATACAAGAACCATGCGTTCTATTAGTGTCATTTATTACGTACTTCATACTATTACAAAACATTTTATAATACAAGTGCTTCCTTGTGGAAAAGGCATGGCTATACATCAAATCTCCGTCCAGCAGAAATCGCCTACACTTTTGTGCCAGTTTTGACGGAAATACAACTCGACATTTAAGTCATTTCCTGCTCAGCCGCAGCAGAAGTCACGTGATCGCAACAAAATTTCAATGAAACGACAAATATTGTAGTAAACCAAGTAATAAAAAATGTAATGGGCCATCTTGATTTAAAGGCAAAAGAACCAATATCAGACACGTGTTTGATCATAACTTGCTCTACTACTTCGATCTTCTGTCTTAAACATCAACTAACCTATTGTTCCCCAAACAGTCAAATATCTAATAAAGGCGGCAATATTTACTGATGACCTATATATGGTCAGTATTATTTACTGATGACCTATATATGGTCAGAATTATTTACTGATGACCTATATATGGTCAGTATTATTTATTAATGACCTATATATGGTCAGTATTATTTACTGATGACCTATATATGTTCAGTATTATTTACTGATGACCTATATATGGTCAGTATTATTTACTGATGACCTATATATGGTCAGTATTATTTTATAATGACCTACATATGGTCAGCATTATTTACTGATGACCTATATATGGTCGGTATTATTTACTGATGACCTATATATGGTCGGTATTATTTACTGATTACCTATATATGGTCGGTATTATTTACTGATGACCTATATATGGTCGGTATTATTTACTGATGACCTAAATATGGTCAGTATTATTTACTGATGTTTTATATATGGTCAGTATTATTTACTGATGACATATATATGGTCGGTATTATTTACTGATTACCTATATATGGTCGGTATTATTTACTGATGACCTATATATGGTCGGTATTATTTACTGATGACCTAAATATGGTCAGTATTATTTACTGATGTTTTATATATGGTCAGTATTATTTACTGATGACATATATATGGTCGGTATTACTTATTTATAAATACCGACAAATGTACTTAAATTACATTCATTTTAGTAGAACATTGCTTCTGATTCAGGGGAAGTTACTCTTACGTTTAGCTCTGGAATTTGTTTTTGACTAGATAATGTTTTGGAGAAATACCTCATTTTGTTTTGTATGGCAATTGTGTTTTGTCATGGTGATGTTGTTGTAAGGTGTGATCATTGCTTGTTGCCATTGTGGTGTTGTTGTAATCGTTGTAAGGTGTGCGAGCTGTGTGTTGTCATTGTGTTGTCATTGTGTTGTCATTGTGACTGTTGGTGGTGTATGGTGTGACTGTTGTGTGTTGTCATTGTGTTGTCATTGTGACTATTGGTGGTGTATGATGTGACTATTGTGTGTTGTCTTTGTGTTGTCATTGTGACTATTGGTGGTGTATGGTGTGACTATTGTATGTTGTCTTTGTGTTATTGTTGTGATTGTTGTCGTGATTGTTGTATGGTAAGGCTGTTGTGTGTTGTCATTATGGTGTATGGTGATACTATTGCGTGTTTATATTCTGTTGTGACGTTTGTAGGGTTTGAGTGGTCCGTATCGTCATTTTGTTGTTGTTGTGACTGTTGTTCGGTTCTTACTGTTGTATGGTGTGACTGTTGTTCGGTTCTTACTGTTGTATGGTGTGACTGTTGAATGGTGTGAATGTTGTATGGTGTGACTGTTGTATGGTGTGACTGTTGTAAGATATGATCGTTCCATGTTGTCGTTGTGGTGCTGTTGTGACTGTTGTATGGTGTGACTGTTGTATGGTGTGACTGTTGTATGGTATGACTGTTGTTTGGTGTGATTGTTGTACGGTTCTGACTGTTGTATGGTTCTGACTGTTGTATGGTGTAAATGTTGTATAATGTGACTTGTATGGTGTGACTGTTGTATTGTGTGACTGTTGTATGGTATGACTGTTTTTTGATGTGATTGTACAATGTTATAATTGTAATATTGTTATGACTGTTGTATGGTGTGACTGTTGTATGGTGTGAATGTTGTATGTTATGACTTTTGTATGGTGTGACTGTTGTATAGTGTGACTGTTGTATGGTGTGAATGTATGGTGTGACTGTTGTATTGTGTGACTGTTGTATGGTATGACTGTTGTACGGTTCTGACTGTTGTATGGTGTGACTGTTGTATTGTGTGACTGTTGTATTGTGTGACTGTTGTATGGTGTGACTGTTGTATGGTGTGACTGTTGTATGGTGTGACTTTTGTATGGTGTGACTGTTGTATGGTGTGACTGTTGTATGGTGTGACTGTTGTATGGTGTGACTGTTGTATGGTGTGACTGTTGTATGATGTGAATGTTGTACGGTTCTGACTGTTGTACGGTTCTATCTGTTGTATGGTGTGACTGTTGTATGGTTGTATGGTGTGACTGTTGTATGGTGTGACTGTTGTATGGTGTGACTGTTGTATGGTGTGACTGTTGTATGGTGTGACTGTTGTATGGTGTGAATGTTGTATGGTGTGACTGTTGTATGGTGTGACTGTTGTATGGTGTGACTGTTGTATGGTATGACTGTTGTATGGTGTGACTGTCGTGTGCTATCACCGCGGTATGTTTATAACATACATTATTTGTATTGTCTATATACCGTGATGTACTAGTATGCGATGTATTCTATACAATGTATCTTTGTGTAGTACATTCTGTATATTGTATCATTTCCTCCGTAGTATATGTATTACATTGTATCATGTTCATTTTGTGCTATATTTTGAGATTTGTTTTTTTACCTTTATTCTATCGTCCTTGTGAAAGAAATATGTATAAATGTGTTCATTGTAAATTTTGTTGTCAATAATATTTTATACTTTGTATCCTTCATTGTGTAAAATATTTTTACATCTTATCTTGTCTTGTGAAATATATCTTATGCATTGTATGTGAAGTACATATTTTAGTCGTTGTATATTGCCTTGTAAAGGATATATTGTACAATGTATATTTTCTTGTTAAGTATAAATTATACAATGCAACTTTTCGTTTTAAGTATATTTCGTTCTGTGTCGCTTTTATAGTGAAGTATATTGTGTTGCTGTGCCCAATAATTGCACTAAAGACACATATGTCAAGTGAATATTACCTTTTCTTACAAAGTTAGAGTTTGATACAGTAGAGTCTAACACTTAATCAAACTGCACCAACATCTGTTACGTCCCTTGTAGAAGAACTCTTTAGTGATACTTGGGACCTGAACTATTCTTGACACAGTGGGATTGATGATGGTTTTAGCACCAAATCTACATATATGTCTCTAACTTAGTCTTGTTTTCATGATTTCTTTATTTTTCTTGTCAAACTTTTACAAATGAAAAATTTACATCTTTGAACAATTGGAACATAGACATTTTGAAAGCCAGTGATAAGCTACATGTATCATGGACAATGATATATTTCGACTGCATCCTGGTAGTTCCTTATCATATCTCATTCGAAATCAGTTATTGATAAATACGCTGAAAATTAAACAAATTCATATAGGCTAAAATCAATCCAAATTCAATACCTAGAAAGCCAACCAAATCCCATCCGCTGGAAATTGACATAACTCCACACGCTGAAACAAATAAAATTCCATACGCTGTAAACGAACGAACCCCAATAAATTCAAAACTACCAACACTCCTGCGCTGAAAATCATGAAAATCCAGTTTACTGAAAACTAAGAAAGCTTCAACGAGCTGAAATCTGACCAAACACCTACACTGAAATAAAACAAACTATAAACACTAACTAGCACAGCGAATACACTGAAAATTAAACAAACCTCATTCGCTGAAAATTAACAACACGCCATACTCTGAAAACTAACATACAAGATGTATCTTATGCGTTGATAACCAAACACGATACCCAAATATCTGATAAAAGAACAACATAGAAATCCAGCAAAACTTCATTAGCTGAAAGTTAAAAAAATCCTCTACGCTGAAAACCATAAAAATAATTTATATGCTGAAAACCATAAAAATCACTTACGCGAAAATTGCCAAAACCATATAGGCCGAAAACCATAGATATACCATACGTTGAACACTAACAAACAACACTAAAATCTTATAAAATCTTACACGCTCCCAACTAACAAAAACTAAACAAATCATAACTTTTAAATTCCAATACGCTGAAATCTTTCAAAACCCCTTACGATGAAAACTAACAAAACCCACACGTTTGAAATCCTCACAATTCCGTACGATATCACCTAACGACATTTCATACGCCGAAACTAACAAAATCCCATACGTTTTAGGCTAACTAAATAACATACGCCGAAACTAACAAAATCCCATACGTTTTAGGCTAACTAAATAACATACGCCGAAACTAACAAAATCCCATACGTTTTAGGCTAACTAAATAACATACGCCGAAACTAACAAAATCCCGTACGTTTTAGGCTAACTAAATAACATACGCCGAAACTAACAAAATCCCATACGTTTTAGGCTAACTAAATAACATACGCCGAAACTAACAAAATCCCATACGTTTTAGGCTAACTAAATAACATACGCCGAAACTAACAAAATCCCATACGTTTTAGGCTAACTAAATAACATACGCCGAAACTAACAAAATCCCATACGTTTTAGGCTAACTAAATAACATACGCCGAAACTAACAAAATCCCATACGTTTTAGGCTAACTAAATAACATACGCCGAAACTAACAAAATCCCATACGTTTTAGGCTAACTAAATAACATACGCCGAAACTAACAAAATCCCATACGTTTTAGGCTAACTAAATAACATACGCCGAAACTAACAAAATCCCATACGTTTTAGGCTAACTAAATAACATACGCCGAAACTAACAAAATTCCATACGTTTTAGGCTAACTAAATAACATACGCCGAAACTAACAAAATCCCATACGTTTTAGGCTAACTAAATAACATACGCCGAAACTAACAAAATCCCATACGTTTTAGGCTAACTAAATAACATACGCCGAAACTAACAAAACCCCGTACGTTTTAGGCTAACTAAATAACATACGCCGAAACTAACAAAATCCCGTACGTTTTAGGCTAACTAAATAACATACGCCGAAACTAACAAAATTCCATACGTTTTAGGCTAAAGAAATTCCATAGGCCGGTACTAACAAAATCCCATACGAAATCAACAACATCCCAATCCCATAACCCATCCCCCTCCTCCCACTCATTCCGGAATTTTACAAAACTCCTTACGCAGAAAAATTAAAAAAAATATTCCATAAGCATGACACTAGGGACCTTAAAATATTATAATATTATTTTATTATTTTAGCTTATAATACGGGTTTACCTGATTATAGAATCAAACGGCAGTATTAAACACTTACGAGAAAAAACTAAATAAATATCGGAATATAACGGCTACCTGCAGAAAATTGACAGCATATATATCGAACCTTCTCTCACGTTTATCATTTATCGACATCACCATTGACGGTGTGCTACCAATTTGCTGCAGAGCATGAGCAACACAAAATGGAGTAAAGCGGAAACCAGCATCCGGTAGAGTCATTAGTAAAGTTCCGGATCGCTGAAGAGTGAACGACGCCATGTGCAAAAGCGGCTCGTTTCGTTGTAAATGCGGTAGTTATTCTAATAACCAACCCAGCACATCGCATGTTAAACAACAGTTATGTGTCAGCACTGTTCCTAGCGTACTTTTCCAAGGTTTTCGGAACTTCGGATACCTGGAACAATTCCTACGAGTCGTTGTAGTTATTTGTTAAATTATTTTTGTACAATAAGGCATTGGTACATCAAAACAACCAGATTCCCACTCCGTACAAACATATCAATGAAAATATACTGCACGTACATAACACGATAGCGGTTAACTTACAATAATATCAGTTGTTAGAATGTTAACGTAAACACCCTAGCTGTCATGACAAAGTGTTATTCGTATTGAATGCTGGTTTAGTAAAGACACGGAAATATAATGGTGAGTATTTCAAAATGATTTTGATACTAAAAGATCCTGACCATGTAAAATAACACATGACAAAACGAAAGTAAGATACTGAACAATCGCCATGTAATGTAGCGTGACCCCCTCCTCATCCCTTTATGTAACAAATATCCCTTATTTAATATTGAAGTTCTCCTGTTCTAACCCACGGGGCGATCTGTTGATGATTATAACAGGTCATACATCATCGTTTGTCACATCTCCAGGCAAAACAGTGCAGATGACATTTCATTTCTTGTGCAGGTCAATACATTCTAGGACATGAATAACAAATTAGTACAAATTTAATATAAAATCTATCGCTGCACCAACAATAGCTACTTAGCATGCCAATAAAACACCGCAGTATTTTTTTTGATATCATTCATTAAAGCGCAAATTAATTGATCTTAATCAAAACAGACCCGATCAGTGTATGCGATATTCATGATTATTCATTAATGAACGCCACAGGGCATCATTTTTAGCTTAAAATTGGCAGTAACAGACAAAAATAGCTATATAGTAAAGTTGATACATATTTTTTTAAAATCATTTTTTGCATCTTAAAACGCGATACATTTTTCCCCGGTCTTGAAGTTCTCCTAGCGTACATCCACATGCTCATAAGTTGCTTAAATTGCTAAGAATAAACTGGTTTCAAAGCTTGTGTTGCGAAGATTTCACTGAATGAATGAAACTATATCATAACGACCGCTTCACCATCGAAAGCCAAAAAAAAAAAAGAGTTTAAATGCAGAAATTTAAGAAGACAAAGAGAAATTGTGATCCAAACAAAGTGTTAGCTCAATAAAAATATCTTTTGACAGAAATGAAAAGAAAAACGGAAGAAAACTTGAGGAAATAATTAAACACGCAAAAAAGACCAGGTAGAACCAGCCGACTCGATCAGAACCACGATAACAGAACAAATGAATCAAACAATACCACAATTTCCAAGCATATCAGATAGAAACAGTCACATCAAAAACGGAGGAAAACACATAAATCGCCTGAATAGCTGTGCACGAACTCAAAACCAAACATCGTCGATGTATTTGTCGGCAAGATGCAAGCGTGTTAGGAACGTGGCAAGCGCCGATGTTGGAATAAAAATGGGAGAAATGAAACTTGTCCTTCTCAATACAGGACTAAGGTAAATTCGGAAGGGGAAAAAGGGAGAACGGAAGGGATTTTTTTCTGATTTTCCTCTAGCAATAAAGAAAACACTCATTGACAATTCAAAATTTGACAGCCTTAATATAACACATTCATCACGTGCTGATTCTTAAAACGAAAGTAGAAGAGCATTGTCTGATCAAATCAGCGATGACACTGTATGAAAACTGGAAAAAGACCATAAAATTTCGTCGTTTGATCGATCGAAAACACATACACTTAATACAAATTTGTTTGCTCTGTTTTTCGCAAGTGAAAAAAATTGTGAGCAATCAGGATCATATATATCGATAAAGTTAGGTCTTTATGAAATTTCTACAAATTAAGCATCGTATTTGGGTCGGGTTGACACGTCCGATATCCATGGAAACATAGATAGGTGTTTATGTACATGTTTTATAAACGACATTAAACGAAACACTATCATGTCCGAAATACCCCTATGAATCATTATGAATGTCATTCTGGAAAAATTATTTGGTCTACTATGTCCAGAAATAAGTGTAATTGCTATATTAAAAAGAAATCCGTCACATTCAAACGTTTGACTGACCGGGGAAGTACGTCACTGACAAAGCCAGCATCTAGTAGTAAGAAAGTGGGTTCGCACAAACCCATTTCTTGGACAGCGGTTTTTGTTATAAAGTTGGCAGAACATGGTCATTTGATAATCATACAAAGAGTAGAGTTTACATAATAGTGCTGTTCCTCTTTGATACGGAACCACAGGTCCATGTCCACCCTTCTATTGTGTGATTCTGGCGAATCTTCGCACCCACCAACGTCATATCAGACCTTGCATTTCCTGTTACTTCGAACCAATTGAAAATGCAAATGGAAGTCTGCGGTTTAAAGATGATTCTGGACTCATTCTTAGCAACAACAAAAGGTCGACAACGGATACGTTAGCATATCAAGTGATCGCAGCGAATAATAGTCAAAACCCTATTCAAAAAAATAAAAAGGTGTGACGAGACTTCTTAACAACATTAGAAAAAAAATCGGCCATTGGATTAACCACATAGGCACGTGTCCTTCTGGATCATATATAGAAATTATTATATTACCCCATTTTTCAGTCCCCTTTAGTGTAGTTGAATGGATTTTGTGTTTTGAATATTTTATTGATAATAGCACAAAACTATAATTCAACACGCACTCACAAAGATTACTGATGGAGGAGAGATTTGGCCATTCTATTTTCAAATCGTATGACACGACATGATAAAAATGATGATTTTCAATGTTAATCGTCTGTTGTTGACGTTGTTTTTCGAAACAAAAAAAATTATTTACCGACGTGGGTAATCATATTGACAAGAAATACAGGGAAAAGCAGGTTTCTGAACTGAATGTAGAAAATTGAGTGTTTTAAAGGTACGAAATTATCAGAAAAAAATGTTTTTTATTCGTATGTATTTAGGATAGAAATGTTACACCCAAGGGTGAAAAAAATATGATAAATCCCGAGGTTATGCTGAAGGTTTTACCACATGGTTGCTACCTTGAGGATGCTAATGTATATGTCGCAGACATAACGGACATATGATGCAAGTTTTATGTGCATTTAATGTGATCACTGACTAAAATTACAACGTGTTCATGAACCTTTGGCTCTCGACCATGTACTGTCGAGATTTATATGAATCTCCTCACATGATAGATCAGTGTTTTTATTGTGTGCTTTGGTACTCATATCGCTTTCCTCGGCACTGATGAACCACTTTGTGTTTTTTTATTCGTACATTAGACATTTCATGCTATTTTTATACAAATTGCGTAGAAGCATTATAACATATACATATATACACATCGACCACTTTTTGAAGATTTTTGGTCTATAAAGCGATGAAAACCTCCGATTTGTTTTATTGTTTAAATGTCATTAAGCAATGAACAGTGAACTAAGCGGACAACAATTGATTTATCCTGATTTTCAAATACGCACCTGTTTTCTTCATAGAATGGTTAGGATATATAACTGATTTTCAAATACACAATTGTTTTGTTTTTAAAATAGATAAAAATGCATCCGATTTTGAAATCCGAAACTGTTTTTTGTCGTAGAAGAGATAGAACATATAACTGAATTTGAAACCCTGAGTTGTTTTCTTCGTAAAATAGATAGAACATTAAACTGATTTTGAAATCAACAAACGTTTACTTTGTAGAATAAATATAATATATAACTAATTTTGAAATCCAGAATTGCTTTCTTCTTACTGTAGATAGAACAAATTGAAATCCGGAACTCTTCTTCTGACAAGATACGACATAGACTCACAGGTATTGTGTCAAACTGATACCACATTTCTACAACATGTACTCTATCATTATCCGGGGTTAGAAGACAATGCACCATTATCGTATAATTTTTCTTTGTCATCGACACTTCCGGTATTGGCGTGCACACTTTGACATCTTCCGCGTGTTCAAAAGCATGCCTTTTATCTTGTTAACTTCCTTTGTCATCAATGCTTAATGTATCACGTACCGACCCATCCGCTTTTCTCCACAATCCTTATTTGGTTACAGAAAAGAACAAAAAAAATACCTGAACTTTCATCATACTTAGATTTTGAGGGAGCATCATTTTTTTCTTTGTGTTTTTGGTTCAATTTATTTTGATCGCTTTAAAATCTAAGGTTAAGTGCATTTAAAGTAAAGTATTTTCACTTCGTGTGTATTATTCCTTCAGTCTTCTTCATAATATTGCTTTTCGTGTTTTTTCCCCAATAAATGTATTAATAATGTATTTTAGCAATGTTACATTAAGCGAGGTCTACACTACGACACTACATATGCTAAGAGATGTTATAGTGACTTTAACTAAGTATAGTATGTCCGATATTATGACCTCTCAGGTTCAATTAAGGCCCTAGTGTACATGTGGAGTGGCTGAGTATCGATCAAGTATGGATGTTCCCCACAATCTATGGTAAGTGATTCATTATAATAGATATTATTTTACCTACGTACTTATAGTGGCTACTTGTATACTTAACCTCTTTCTACTGTGTCCATGTAACTTCCTGATTGCGAAAAAGCATCTTAAACCATTCTTTATCAGAAAAGAGTATATCCGCATTTTTAAAAAGACACTGTACTGGTTATACACTATCATCATGTTTCAACGTTACAACCTTTAACGGTTAACAAGGATACGTATCTGAATTTGAATGGGATTACGAAACTTTGTGTAAATATTGAGAAGTCTTCTATGTTTTTTGGCAATGCTCATACTTAGGCACTGTACACCCAACGGACAAGAAATGCATTGAAGAATGACTAGCATTTTTTTCACCAACAAAAATAGATACTGAAATAAAAGGAAAGTTATATTTTGAAATTTTCAATTGACAAAACGAGACAAAGAATAAATAAATATAGAACATCCATGGATACTACGATGAAAACTTAGGATAATAAAGAAAAGTGTTTCCGACAGGTGCGCGTCTTCTACCTAAATCACAGCAATTTCCGGTTTAACGCGGTCAGATTCAATTTATGTAACTTTCATATAAAACCAGATCAACTTAGTCACAAATAAATAAGAAAATAAAATCAATGGTTTCTCGCCTGTCTACCTCGAGAATATCCATAATTACATCTGATATACATTGTATAATATTAACAAGATCAGCGACAAACATCGGGGATTGTAAACAGGGAACCTGAAAGACATCTCCGAGCGAGCGGAAACACTGAGCAGAGGTTGAAGAGTCCTCACGAACATCCAAGGCTTCGTCAACAGAAAACGAAGATAAAATCGTCTGTGACCATATATGTAACAAAGACGTAATATCTGGCTTCACTAACGAATTCAAAGTAATTATTTCCAAGGATTCAACGACATTGAGAAATATGTTTAAAAAAGAAAAAGTTAGACAGGAAAGCTATAAACATCATATTTGTAGTTTATGTCTTTCCATATACATTGATAAGATATATATATATATATTAACTATCTTCTGCTTTTCATCTCAAAGACGATGAATAGCGCAAACACTTTAACAAAAACTTAGCTTAAACTTAAAATCGATTAAATAGGCGCTGATCAAAAGGAGATATATTAACGCAGAGACTCCGTTAAAAAGTAAAAAAAGAAAACCACGTTTACGGAATGGTAAGCGTTCTTTAATACCTCGCCGTCACATGTCATATAAGGTTCTCAGAATAATGACTGGATTCATAATAGTGAAACCTGCAGACATTGAATACGTCTTACATCATATTACAGAACTACACCTTTAGACATAATACCTAACGTTTAAAACGTCTTACCTCACCACACAGCGGAACCACAAGGCATATTAACGAGCAATGGGCACACCTAACTTCATATCACACAGCGGAACCACCAGGTATACTAACGAGCATCGAACACATCTAACTTCATATCACACAGCGGAACCACCAGGCATATTAACGAGCATCGAACACATCTAACTTCATATCACACAGCGGAACCACAAGGCATATTAACAAGCATCGAACACATCTAACTTAATATCACACAGCGGAACCACCAGGCATATTAACGAGCATCGAACACATCTAACTTCATATCACACAGCGGAACCACCAGGCATATTAACGGGCATCGAACATATCTAACTTGATATCACACAGCGGAACCACCAGGTATATTAACAAGCATCGAACACAGATGAAAACGCATGTTAAAACGAGTTTGACAAACAATTTGAAAAATGGTTTTTCTTACTGCATCAGCCAGTATCATATGAACATTTGATCCATTGACTTTGGGTACCAAGTGATAATTTTAAATGATATGCTTTATTTCAACTAATAACATGTATAATGTATGTAGATCAAAGTTATCTAGGCGAATTGACAATAAGTACACGTTGAAATTCAGGTGTATATATTCTAGGTTATTTATTTAGCTTATATTTTTCATCAATTAAGGCATTCTGCAATTTTGAATTTCATCTGTATACTTTAAAAAGACATTTCGTATCTCAAGAAATAACTTTCTGTAAACAAATCTGAAGTATCAATATAGTAAGCGTTGGCGCCAAATCTGCTACTCATTATGTTGTTGTGTTGTTCTTATCAAATATGTTCGTAACCATTATGAGTTTTTTATCGACATAACATTTAGTTACATTCTCAATGTCTCCCTTTGCCACAAACTGTACTTCTTGATGTCACTGTCTTCATTGGTGAACCCATCATTAAGTCACTGCTTTCTCTTGTGAACATCGTGGTTATGTCACTGTCTTCACCTGTGAACCCCGTTTTGATGTCAACATTTACTCGTGAACCCCAACCATGATGTCACTGTCTTTGCCTGTGAACCGACTCGTGATGTCACCATTTTCATCTGTGAATAATGTGATGATGCCATCGTCTTTGCCTGTTAACCCCGTTGTGATGTCACCGTCCATCCGTGAACCCCAGCCATGATTTCACTGTCTTCACCTGTGAACCCTGTCAAGATGTCACTGTCTCAACCTGTGAACCCCGTCATGATATCACTGTCTTCACCTGTGAACACCGTGGTGAGGTCACTATCTTTCCCTGTAAACTCCGTCATAATATCACTGTCTTAACCTGTGAACCCCATGGTGAGGTCACTGCCTACACCTGTGAACCCCGTCATAATGTCACTGTTTTCACCTTTGAAAACCGCGGTGATGCCACAGTCTCCAGCAGTGAACCTCATCGTGATGTCACTGTCTTCATTCACGAACCTCGTCGTTACGTCAGTCTCCAGTCGTGAACCTCATTGTGATGTCACTGTCTCCGCCCTTGAACCCCGTCATGATGTCACTGTCTCTATATTACTGACCTTTCAATGTTGTAACTTTCAATTTTTTAAAAATATACCTTTATTAAATAAACAGTTGAGATAAATAAAATGTTGGACTTTTCTCTTTCTTTCGGGGAAAAACTCGCCATTTTTAACCATCACCAGAAAATAAAGCACTCCTGCAATTGCGAGATAAAAATGAACACATTCATCACAAGGCGAGCTATTCCAATCCCATGTAGCGGTAAAACTCCGTCTTGTGTCAGGAAAGTGGGCACGAATTTTACCTTGTACAGATTCACCAATCTTCGTTAAAAAATTCAACCCTGTCTAACAGTACATTTATGGATAACAGTTCTCATTAGTGCCAAATTTCTAAAAATAAAGAAATGAACATGTCTTAAGATTAATTTCGTTTTAATCAGCAGGATATATTTCTTTAATTAGAATTTAAGCCTGCGGAGTTATGTTCTGTACCGATTCATAAAACGGAAGTATAATGCGCTGGTGATGTAGCTGGGTTAATAAAACACATAAAATGCTGATTTTTCCTTTAAAAAAACAGGAAACGTACTTCGTGTGTACCGTCATCTGATCTTAAGATGACAAATTATGACGTACTGGAGATACACCGGTGTAAGGAAGAAACTAGCAAGGTGCCCTGAGCCCTATACCTTGCGACAAATAAAATTTGTAAGATAATTTTGAAATTTATCATGAAATGTTAAGTTTATTATTTATTAAATGACTGCATGTACTTCTTCTCATCCTCCTTGCCTGCAGTGACGTCATCTTAACCTCCCAATGCCCATTTTACCACTCGTAACATGAGGAATAAATTATCACAATTAGAAAATCTGGCATCTGATAATGACATTGTCTGTGTCACTGAGACTCACCTTGAAATATCTACAGCGGATGGTGAAGTACTTCTACATGGTGATGAATGGTACTGCAAGGATCGGGGGACCCAGGGAGGGGAAGTAACGGTTTACACATCCAGTCCCTTGGGCGCACGTCATGCAGCCGACTTAGAATTTCAAGTATATGAAGTTCATTGTACGGAGATCCAGGTTCCATGGAAGAAATTCCTGTAAAGTACTTTGTAAAAACCTCAGAATATTTCACTCATTTTGAAATCTCTTCCGGCTTTCTCGAGAATCTGCTTTTTATGAAACTCCATACATAGTTTTTGTTGGTGAACGCTAAATGTTGATCTCCAAACCGTAGAAAACACTGATGAAATTTCTGATATTATCAACACGTTTTACCTGACAAATGTAATAGACAGCCCGGCGCGAATTGGATGCACGTGCGCTACATGACTTGATTCTATACTACGCTCCGACACGTGCATTCCTAAATTTTCTCACGTTATTGACAATGATAATAACTTTTCAGACCACAAAATGATGACTATTTAACTGACTGTTGGGTTGGTTTTACAAGGACATACGGACGAAAAATAATATGTTATAGTAAAGCTAATTTTGAACTTTTTAAAACAGACTTGACTGTACTGACAGGTCAGATTTGTTATAAACAACGCATTACCCTGACGATATGTATACTGTTTTTAAAGACAAATATTTGGTCAGGGAGTGTATATCGACAAAAAGCTGTTACGATTCGACCGAATGACAAGTCCTAGTTCAATTCAGACTTACGACGTGAAATTAGGAAAAGAATAAATTCAAAACCAATAATTATCCGGGCAAAGTGACTTATTTCCGGAAAAGACGTAATCATGTTCATGATGTAAAGAAACATATTACAGAAAACGTCTATGCAGACATAAATTGTATTTCAGATCGTTATTCTGATTCGAACCTTTGAAACTTTTGGAAATTGTCCGCAGATCACTGAAAAAAAATCTGACACTACCAAAAATATACCTCCCCTTATCACATGTAACAATGTTACGTCTACGAATTACCTATCTTCATATTTATAGTATTAATATGTTTCACGTGCAGTACATTAATTATTTGTAATTTCATTTATGGAGAAGAGTTAATAAGTTGCTAGGACTTGTCTCTGATCCATTTATCTAATATTGATAATAAAATATGTTTAAATCAATCAACAAATATACCATTTCAATTACACGGCATTCCTGACCTTCTTCAAACATTCCTGACATTCTTGGGGGGGATGTTTTGGAGGAGGGAGGTAAACGAATCCTATAATTACAGGCCTAAATTCTTGGTAACATTTTTGAGCGTTTAGCTGAGAAATATTTAAATAACTATTTACTCGATAAATCATTAAACTACAAATACCAATCAGGATTCCAGTCTGTCACTCTACTCTCCGTCAAATTATAAAAATTCATCATACATTATGCGAAATTATTGAAAAAATGCAGGCGACATGTTGATTTTTTGTGATATTTCCAAAGCTGTGTGGCACAGGAAATTGAATGTGAAAAAAATAAAGCAAGTTATGGTTAAATAATGATGTCAGTATGAGAAAGCAACAAGACTTTGTAGGAGATAGTTAATCTTCCGTTACATATATATATACATAGGTGTTCCATATATTATCGATATAGCTGATAAACTCAAACGTCTCTTCAAACTGTTTGCCTACGATACTTCATTGTTATATTCCGGAATATCACTTTTGACCATAGTTCAAACTGGAAAAAAAACTTCACGGTTGGAAACCGCTCGAATTATGACTCGTTTACCAGCATTTAGCAGCAGAGAAATTGTCTACATCGAAAGTGGGTTAGAACTACTGTCTGAACGGCGCTCTACAAAATAGGTAGTAAACTCTCGCTTAATTATCTATCCTTTTTATTGCCTCCTGTAGTGTTAGAAAACTCGTAATATAACCTCCGCGATGCACTAAACCATTCTTTTTCAACTTTTCTACTACAACTAATGAACTTATCTCTATCCGTTTTTGGAACCAACTTGACCTTGAAATTGAATAGAATGTTTTTTTTTCTTCTTTTTTTTAAAATTCTATTTGAATCCATTGTTCCATTGTCTAGTTCCAAATTATTATTAAATTGGTGATCGGAAAGCTAATATACTGCATGTTAGACTAAGAATGAATTCTAGCACTTGAAACAATTACGTTTTCAAATCCAATGCAATAGATTACCGTCACTGCCAATACCAATCTCTCTCTCTCTCTCTCTCTCTCTCTCTCTCTCTCTCTCTCTCTCTCTCTCTCTCTCTCTCTCTCTCGCTCGCTCGCTCTCTCCATATTTTGCCTTCCTTATGGGGAAAGAGCTAAACATAAGTTGGAAGACTTGTGCCTGATCCCATTGGATTTGTTACAATTAAGTATGTTCAAATAAATTATGGAATTTTGTGGTCATTAAGCTGTTCCGGATGTGACGTCATTATCAAATTAACGGAAACCTATGGATGTCATGACACTGCTAAAAGACATGTTACCATAGATATATTCTCATGGATTTCTGGCCTTGAAATAGAAGGTTAACAGTCCCGGTGTGTCAACGTTAGGTACTGCCACAGTAAGACTAAATCTGAAGTCATCCTTCTTTAACGAAGTATAGAACAATCATAGCGAGATCAACACTAAGTATATTTCCATGGTTTCTGTATTAATCAAGGAGACACTAATATTGGCGTGTCAACAACAGCAACATTAAAAGTCTATTATTACTCTACAATTCTATATCGCTAGAGCAAAATTTGAATTAAAACAGTATACGAAAGACATGAAAGAGTTTTTAAAAAATCTGTGTCTGACAGAGTGGTTGTCTCCTGCAATGTCATTTTAGTCATTAATGTCACGTTCACTAAATGAGAGTCATGTTGATACATAATAACCATTTATACTACAAGTAACGACCATTCAACACATTTACATCATTTTAGCACAAGGAAGTAGGATATTCGCCCAACGTAACAATGGTGGCGAGAATGATGTAATGATCATCTAATTCCGTGTTTGTCAATAACGACTGCGTGATCGATATCTTCAGCTTAAACAGGGGGATTCGGACTTAACGAGATCTTCAGCTTAAACAGGGGGAAATCGGACTCGAAAAGATCAAATGGTCTTAAGTTTGTTTAATGTGTTTGTCTTTACTTTAATTTAGCATATGTTTACTCTATTTCGATTTTACATGGCGCGGGAAAATGTAGCAAGGCAATCAAAATACAATGATCGACATTCACATTAAAAAAGGTATTTAATTGCCATGAAACTTACAGTAGGTCCGTTGAGAATTAAGCGTACAAGTGACACACACACGCACGCATGCACGCACGCACACACACACGCACGCACCATCATACACACACACACATACATACATGCATATATATATAGAGATATGTTATGATATAAGTTATTCTATAAATACTCATATGTTAAATGCTTCTACTTGACAACAAACTAAATTCGCGCGGACAGGTGGTACAGTAGCAACGAACTCGCCTAAACGGCCGAGGTCCGATTCCAAGAGCGGGCCTGGAAAGTTATGCAAGAACACGTGTGTTTTAGGGTTTCCTACCACAGTAAACCCTTCCCGCGCTCCAATCAGGGCGATCAAGAGTGATTTATATAAGTTATATATTACGTTTTACATTTGTAGTAAGATAAATGAAGTGTACATATACCTCATTTCGATAAGTCTTGATAAGTTACGAGCCAGAGTATTTTCATGTGGTTTGAAAATATACCATATAGGGTGCAATTTGATGGAGTGTATGTAGTTCGGGATAAGTCGCCCTTTCTCGATACAGAGACGATTAGTGATAGTGTTTTTTTTATGGAACATTATACAGTTAAGAGTCCATTATCACTGTGTGTACGTAAAGTTAAATGAGTAGATGGGATCCATTTAAACTGTGAGATTTATTCCCCAATAATCAATCCTCGACTACTAAGACACATGCAATTGAAATTTATTATATTGAGGATCGTATTTGTGAATACGAACTCAATTAGTTAATTAACTTAATGAAGAATAATAGTATGTGATGTATTGTGAATGTTTATAATTAACGAAATATAAACTAATGTTAAGTAAACGGGACAGGAAAACTACTTGAAATTCTTGTATATTGAATGTCTCATGGAGTCACTGACAAATTTACACAATTTTACTCTATTAGTGATGAACACCCAACTACATTGTAATATTAATTCACTAATAGTACTGCAGCCATCTTCATCCGTAATGATAGGTAGAGTACAGTAAGGGGTCCAAAGTAAATATGATCTTTTTGTTTTGTTGCTGTTGCTGTTATTGTTGTCCGAATATGTCATACTATCTACAAAGTCATTGACAAGGTTCCATGAAATATCAACATAATCAAATAATTCCTTAAAATAATTTTGATATTATCTACAGTATATAAATTGAACTGCACACCATCAATGCATTTCTCTAGAACCCAAGTCCCGGTTCTCTAGAAAGATAAATGTTTGTTTGCCTAAACAAATGAAATTCGTTGAAGTGAGATATTCACTTACTCCAGTTTGAAAGCAAACTAATTTTGATAATTTTGTATATTGGCGAATTAAACAAAAACAATCAGCTGTGTATTCTGATCGCGTGCCACATTTCCCAGCATTATGTCAGCAGGGACTTAAAACCCATAATGTCATGGACACAACAGATATGCTAAGTAATATATTTTTCAAATGATTTCCTTTTATTGGTTTGCTTGTTTTCTCATCAGCTATATTTCCAAAGGGAGCCTCTCTTTTATCATCAAAGAGCAAAAGTAGGTTTTTACAAATTTATAAACTGCTTTGTTAGAAACCAAGCAAACATATTCTATCATCTTTTTAAATGACGTTTGCCGTAATTTGTCTGCGAGAAGGCAAAACTATAGATTGAGAATTGACTATGAGTATGTATTACTTTTAGTTCCCTTTGATCAGGAATAAAAATTGAGAAATTTCATATGCATGGCATTAATCTAGGGAAGATTTCGGGAAATCCATTAGGGAACAGAGGTTGCTGAGCGTAGTTCTCATTAAAGAATTCGAACATTATTTGATGGCATGAACACTCGGTTAGATGTTCATGAAGCAGAACACTCTGTCACCAAGTTCACCAACGCTGCGAAAACACCAGCTAACCTTGATAACGAAATAGGTTTTTTCCCTGTTTACTCTCTTGCAGATATTTTCCAGTATATATCGTAACTGCATTAATAAGATATTTAATTACTATTATGGAGCGCGTACACTAAAATACTGACTATCATGGAAAAAGCAGGAAACAATGCTTTATTACTCTTTAAACCGCGCTCTTCTGACAACTGAGAGAAAGTTCATTTCTTCTCGAAAGCTGAAGTTCTTTTATTACAAGCCACAGCATAAAAGAATTATAAACATATTTAACATGAAGTTCTTCCCTGATGGTAGGGTGCAAGCATTATACCTGCTGCATTCGTTGCGTGATAGTAAAAGGCGACTGATTTTAAATGATAGTATATTCTGTGTTTTCTTCAGATCTTTTTTCCTCAAAATCTTTTTTGCTTCAATTTTGGTCCTTGCACTGGACGCCTGTTTAAGAAAAGGACAACTATTTATTTAATGGAAGATTTGCTCACTGTTGTCGCTTCCGACCCAGAAATGAGAACTGCTCAGCAATAAGGTTTTGATTAATGTGTTGATATAATGTGATAATTATGACAAAATCATTAGAAGCTACATCAAATGCTGGTAACAGTTCCATAAAAATAGCACACTTAAAATGTTTACTATGACGATCAGGCTACGAAGTAGATTTTGTTTTACGTGTCCGCTATTTTTATCAGGACAATTTGTTCATTAGTGCTTTGCACCCCGTTGTGTTCAGTGCCTCCATATTAACTAAAACTGACCCCTGCTCGGCAGAGGTATAGCCAATCGGACAGTGATTATTCCAGTTTGAGAGCCTCCCACACAGAGATGCCGTAACTCTATGTTTGACCCGTCTGGCTCATTCACCTTCCAGCTTCAGCAGGGACTTGAATGAATACTTTAGCTATGTGTACTCTAGTTAGCCCTGGCTTTGCTGATACCGTGGCTTCAGCATTACTAGCACCCCTCTCGCCCTCTTCCCAATCCTCTCCCCCCCCCCCCCCCCCTTGCAGAAATCTATATATGAGATTATGTCCGAGTTATGAGTCCCCCTACTCTCAAACAACCTGTTGATCGGTAACGCAGGCACAGTGACAATGTCAACAAGACCAACGACAAAGTTAATAAAGAGAAACAGCGACGGTCAGATCGAGGAGAGCAGTATTGCAGGAGGAATTCTCTCCGATATCATAATACCACTATAAGTGTCGACGCCGATAATACTGCAAGGCCCATCGCTAAATCGCCATAGGATGACATATTAAGGTCACCAATTATCGTTCTATGAAAATGCATTTTACATTTTTAAAGAAGAACATAATCACTATTTTGCATGATCCCCATGATACAACCTTATATATATAACACATCAGATCTTTTAGACATGATAAGATGGAAGTTACACGTAACACGTACATGAACAATGTATTTCAGATATAAGATGTATGCTTTAAGATCTTTAAGTTATGGAGTTCCTAGTGTAAGTAAGATGTATTTGATACTAGACTTGTGACTATTAACTAGGAGCCTGCTGTTATGTACATGTAACATATGGGATCAAACACATGTAAACATGTAAGACACAGTAACACAGATATGTATATTTGTCAGCTACAAGATCCGAGATAAGTGCACACGTTAAACAAGTTTCTCGCTAATTAATCAATGTAAACATTTCTCAACACATTTTAGTTAAAAGTTCTATTAGATACATGTACACATATATACATGTATATATGTAAGCTAAAAACTTCCCAGATATACCAGTAGGAGGATATAAAATCTCAAAGAAATGCATGTAAGGTGCTCGATATCATATATATATACAGGTGGGCTGCGCGATCTCCGGAGCGAGGTCCTTACTAGCATATGTAAAACATTGGTTTTATCTAGATTTGTACATCTGTATATTACGAGATTTCTTTTTCTTTTTATTTTACAGCCACTTTTACTTTCTAGTAACGATGTGCATCTAAACCCAGGTCCCCACGATCATTCTAAAGACATTTAAACATCCGTAGTGTTAGAAGTAACTTGTCTTTGATGAAGACTGTATTAGAGTGACACGCCTCGACATATCGATAGCTGACATTGAAACACTCCTAGATGGTTATAAAATGTTCCGTAAAGACCATGGCACTCCAGGTGAGGGATGAACGTTCACATTCCCAGTCTCCTGTGCACATATAGCAGACCAGATTTAGAATTCCATATAGTCGAAGTTGTGTGGACAAAGATCAAGTTTCTGAGGAAGAAATATCTACTTTGTGTGGTCTGTAGGCGTTCTAAAAGTACGCACTTTCAATGAAATCATCCATTTATGAACCTTTTTTTATGTTGTGATGGTTGGTGATATGAATGTCGACCTTCTAAGAGTCGACAACAACCACACTCTCGTGGATATTATGAATCATTTCCACTTCACAAATTTAATTGACAGACCGAAAAGTTTTGGACGCACGTGATGAACACTCCTTGATCCTATTCTGCTATCGGACACGTAAATGCAGACAGTCCCGATACAGACCGCGGCATTTTAGACCCTCCATTGACATCTGTGTAGCTGACTGTAAGCTAGAGGTGACTGAAGGAAGTGACCTTGAACACCTACCCTGGATAATAGGTGCTGACTATAATCTAGAGGTGACCGAATGAAGTGACCTTTAACCCCTACCCTGGACAATAGGTTCTGACTATAATCTAGAGGTGACCAAATGAAGTGACCTTTAACCCCTACCCGGACAATAGGTGCTGACTATAATCTAGAGGTGATCGAATGAAGTGACCTTTAACCCTTATCCCGAACAAAATGATCAACATTTTACATCTTAAC
Source organism: Ylistrum balloti (assembly GCF_031769215.1). NCBI lineage: Eukaryota > Metazoa > Mollusca > Bivalvia > Pectinida > Pectinidae > Ylistrum > Ylistrum balloti. The sequence goes on along the minus strand of NW_026782542.1, from coordinate 500,666 downwards.
GTTAAGAAATTGTGTATGATTTTTTTTCAACCAGTAATTACGGTTTGACCTGATGACAACCAATGGTTTGACTCGGATTCGAGACGTGAAACATGAAAAAATGTAAAGTCGTTTCAAAATTATAAATCAAGTCACACTCCTCGCACACAATATAACACGAGGAAACAAAAGCGTGCCAGTAATCAGGAAAGAAATGTTTTATTTGGACGCTAATAGTCTTTAGACAAATACAGCTACAGGGATCCTAGGAACGTTTGAAACTCATTGACAGAGACAAATACAGCTACAGGGATCTTAGAAACGTTTGAAACTCATTAACAGAGAATAATTAAATTACCTGACACGTAAGATACAATTACAACGTTGAGAAGTGCAACTGGGAATTTAGAAATGGACAAAATAACATTAAGACAAATATGTACTATAGCGGGTACTGAAACTGACATTTCTGTTGAAAAATCAAGTAATGTCTCTCGCACTTTGGTCATACTTGTTCATATGGATGACATCAAAGCATCAAAAATGGGGTTAAGCTGTAGGACATGATACAACAGGTCTCAGGTTTAGAAACAATACAGTCTCATATCCTGTTTTTAATATACAATATATCCTTGAAAATTAGGCCTTTCTCATCACCATGGAAACCGACGTAGCCATACCAATAAGAATTAAAAACATAAGAAAAAATATTAAAAAAAAAAAAAATTAGAAAAGAAAAAGGCAAGATCTTTCCATCTAAATTTGCTCAATCGGGAGAGCTTTGGAATGATTTAATGCTAAAGATTTTCATAATTATCCGTTCAAAATTCTGTTTTATATATAAGTATAGGTCAGATTTACAACCAACCATTCCAGTATTCGTCAGATCACTGAAATCTATCGTATTTGACAACTTGGGAATAAACCTACTGTTCTAGCTTTCTGTGATATCTCAAAAACATTCATTAAAGTGTGGCAAAGGCGATCGGAATTGAAACTAGCTACACGTAATGAGGTAGATCAGGCAAGATCTTGGACTGGTTGATGGATTATCGCTAGGTTCTTGGTGCCGTTTTGTTCATCATACGTATAAATGTTATCACAATATTATATAAAGCCTATCAATTTTTTGTGTGGATGATAACTCTCTTTAAATGTTCCGAACTATCTCCACAACTGCTTGAACGGAAATTTTCAAATATCCAATCTTTGTTAGGCAAATGGTTGGTTGAGTTCTATCCTACAAAACAGAGGCCTTGCTTATCTTTTATCCAAAGAACTGGATCGTGCCAGATTAATTAACTCTAACCATATGAACATTGAATTTATAGAGTATATAAACATGTAATATTCACCAATTATAGATTGATAAGATCTGCTACATAGAACATATTATTAAAACATCAAAGATAATGCCAACATTTCACCAAATCCAAATATGAATTCAATAGAGCAAGGTGTTAAAGAAGGGTAAGCGTCCTCCGCTTCATGGACAAATACCATCATGTAAATCATGGTCAATCTAGGTAACCTCGCGTCCCCAAATAATGACTAAATGTGAACAATAACAGAACCAACAGGAATACTAACGAGGTTCAATAGCGTAAACAATTAAGCGTGTTTTTGTAAATCAAAAGTTATCCTTACTAGACGTATGCTAAAAAGGGCATATACATATATATCCGTTATTCGTTTGATTTAAACATTTTACTGTCAGTATTGGGACGGTTGTAATATTGCTGAGGCAGACAATTCAGAAAAAAAAATCTCTGATCTACCTTCTTATACAAGCACACAAACGTTTTAATGTTAGAGTCTTTGTTCCTACGGCGATCCCGTTAAAAACTTCCATTGTTTGTTATCCAAGATACACGATGATATTAGTGATGACTATAACACTCTATTTTCTCACTTTGTTGCTGATCATTCTCAACACAATCTCATTACTGCATATCAGACCTATCCTTTTCTCACTCTAGCAGTAAGACATTGGAATTAACTATTTCTCGGTATTAGACACAGTGCATCATTTTCATTAGACAAACCCCGAGTACCAAATGGTAAACAAAAACACACGAGGTTAAGACATAGTGCTTAAACATTCAGAAATCACTTATTCGGAGCCAGCATTGGCTACTAATCAACGTTGTCACTATGGCTCTTCAAATACAATTACCTATCACTTCTTTCATTGTAGTACTTACATTGAATGATACATGTTGATGTCACTGTGAATACTTCCTTTCGGAGACAAATCTTTGAGCACAGGAAAACAAATTAGTTTTTTGCATATCGCAAAAAACATTCATGACTCTACTCAATCCCTTCTCCCCTCCACCCATGCTCTCTCCTCCCTATCCCCCTCTCTCTGTTCGATCAGGACCTTGTAGTGGTCACGTCAAGAAAGGGAAAAATCATTTTAACGCTCTCGTCTTCATTCTTAAATGCTATTATGCATTCTGAAATCTAAGAAGAACAGGATTAGATTTCCGGTATAGGAAGGACAATCAATTGTTCTAAGAAGTGCTCTCCGGATAAAATTTCTTATTACATAATATGACTACCCGAATGTCATTCAGTACAATTGACAAGATTCATTAGTGGGTATTGTTCTCACACTAAAACACATTACGAGTGTACAATCAAATAGCTGATTTAGTTGTGTACTGTTGTCTCTTATCATAATCCCCACAGACGTAACGTACCGAGTATGAACGAGAACATGTAAACTTTCGTGCAAAAATCTAAAGCCTTTCATTTTAAAATCGATCGCACAGAATCACACCCTACCGCTCGCTATCACGCGATTGAGAATCCCTGGTCCTTGATTGGGGATTGTCTGAATTTTATAGCCATACAAACGAGAATAAAGATGTTCGTTGAACATCACAAAGCATTTAAGTAACAATGATGAGCACCACTTAATCGGCAATTTAAAAATGGTATGTGCCAAGGTAAACTGGTTTGTGTCGGATCAGTCGGAACGAGCACTAGAATTTTGACAATTAAATATATGGAATAAAAAACAAGCGAAACGACACATGACAGTCAAAAGATTACATATTTTGTCGCCCATATCCATAATTTACAATGAAGCGTGCATACCAGCGCACTCAACTACAGTATATGTTATAGTATAATTTAAACTATTAAACGATGTCTTGGAAGTATATGGCTTTATAAACACACGTCGGAGCTGTTTTATAGTTGACTAGGGGCAGTTCCTTCTAGATAAAGCCTTATAGCGTATACTTGTATATTCTCTTTACTATCTTGTGTCTTTTTCTATGTGAGTGCGTTATCGATTTCGGGGGCCCTGATAACGGACCTAATAAAGTTGGTGCATAACTCCTTTAACTGGAGTTAGTGTCTGGGCCGATAATATCTAACATTTACAATGATCATTTTTGTGTGTACAAAACCTAAAAAAACACAATATAGGTTTAAATTCATGATGATGTTAAAATACTGGATGACAGTAAATGTGTTATGTCTGTTGTCTATAGTTGCAATTAGCTATTGATTTCTTAACGCCAAAACATTCTAAAAATGATACAAGAAATTATTTTCCGTTGTAATTATGTTGACAGAAAAGACAGCGTATTATTCAAACAGCTTTTGATCGGTATTAGATAACCTAGAAAACATACTTCTTATTCGAAACACATCGCTGTCATCTCAATCTTAGGAGAAAACTTCATGGCAGTTTTATCTCGACAGAAATACAAAGAGTGAATGGCACTGTTACAATGGAAAGTAATAAGGATATGTTCCTAATAAAATTAAGGTGCTCCAAATGCGCAAGAATTTGCTACCAAAGCATCCGTGAAAACCCAAAGGCCTTCCGCAATGCATAGGACGACACGTCAGCTCAATAGCAGACTTGCTAATGGCTGTTATTTTTCAGCTGCACTTTCCAATTTTTTTGTTCTCCTTTTTTTCTTTTTGTTGCGCGTATCAGTGACATCCAAATATCTGAATTTGTTCAGAGCTTATATCACCCAAAAAGTTTCATAAGTTGTACGAATGAAATGCGAATAGTTTTTCACGCGACATATTTTTTAAAATAAAATACCGAAAACGCTTATAATAACTCCTCTCTTCGATATGATTCTACAGCAAAATTTAACATTTATACAAAATATTGACGAGAATGACGGAATAGTGGATATGAAATAAAAGCGAAACAAGTGCATTATTACAGGAAATATCTATTAATACATTTCCATAAGGCAGTGTAGGAACGAACTTGAAGAATAGAATAACCTCAACAGTACAAAAACACATTATTTATCGTTATTATTTACATTTTTATCATCAAATTTTGTATAAACTACCAAAAGCATATTAACATAATCACTATATCCTATTTCGCTAGTAAATTATAAATGTGCTGACGTCTAATTTGGGTATATGTATTGCAGGTTACTATAAATAAATATTGTCTTTTCAATAGAAACCCAAAGAAAAACAGCTAAATTCAATGCGTTATTATCCTTTTTATTGAAATAAGTTGTTGTTAAATGAATTCGTGGTCTAGTTAAGTGTTGGATTTGTTGAAATAGTCTAAAGCTTATATTGTATAGTTAAAATAGTCTGGAGCTTCATTGGTAACGTTAAAATAGTCTGGAGATTTACTGGTGTCGTTAATATAGTCTGGAGATTTACTGGTGTCGTTAATATAGTCTGGAGATTTACTGGTGTCGTTAATATAGTCTGGAGATTTACTGGTATCGTTAATATAGTCTGGAGATTTACTGGTGTCGTTAATATAGTCTGGAGATTTACTGGTGTCGTTAATATAGTCTGGAGATTTACTGATATGGTTAATATAGTCTGGGGATTTACTGGTGTCGTTAAAATAGTCTGGAGATTTACTGGTAACGTTACAATACGCTGGAGATTTACTGGTGTCGTTAATATAGTCTGGAGATTTACTGGTAACGTTACAATAGGCTGGAAATTTACTGGTGTCGTTGATATAGTCTGGAGATTTACTGGTGTCGTTAATATAGTCTGGAGTTTTACTGGTGTCGTTAAGATAGTCTGGAGATTTACTGGTGTCGTTAATATAGTGTGGAGATTTACTGGTGTCGTTAATATAGTCTGGAGATTTACTGGTGTCGTTAATATAGTCTGGAGATTTACTGGTGTCGTTAATATAGTCTGGAGATTTACTGGTAACGTTACAATAGGCTGGAGATTTACTGGTGTCGTTGATATAGTCTGGAGATTTACTGGTGTCGTTAATATAGTCTGGAGATTTACTGGTGTCGTTAATAATATAGTCTGGAGATTTACTGGTAATATAGTGTGGAGATTATATAGTCTGGAGATTTACTGGTGTCGTTAATATAGTCTGGAGCTTTACTGGTGTCGTTAATATAGTCTGGAGATTTACTGGTGTCGTTAATATAGTCTGGAGATTTACTGGTGTCGTTAATATAGTCTGGAGCTTTACTGGTGTCGTTAATATAGATTTATATAGTGGTTTATGGTGTCGTTAATATAGTCTGGAGCTTTACTGGTGTCGTTAATATAGTCTGGAGATTTACTGGTGTCGTTAATATAGTGTGGAGATTTACTGGTGTCGTTAATATAGTCTGGAGCTTTACTGGTGTCGTTAATATAGTCTGGAGATTTACTGGTGTCGTTAATATAGTCTGGAGATTTACTGGTGTCGTTAATATAGTCTGGAGATTTACTGGTAACGTTACAATAGTCTGGAGATTTACTGGTATCGTTAATATAGTCTGGAGATTTACTGGTGTCGTTAATATAGTCTGGAGATTTACTGGTGTCGTTAATATAGTCTGGAGATTTACTGGTGTCGTTAATATAGTCTGGAGCTTTACTGGTGTCGTTAATATAGTCTGGAGATTTACTGGTGTCGTTAATATAGTCTGGAGCTTTACTGGTGTCGTTAATATAGTGTGGAGATTTACTGGTAACGTTAAGACAATCTGGAGATTTATTGGTATCTTTTAAACAGTCTAGAGCATCATTTGTATCGTTAAAAAAGGCTAAAGCTTTACCAATATTTTCACTTTACTATTTTTTTATTATGAAGAACATACTTTAACTGGTAAATATTCCTTAACATACAATACTAGATTATTCTATTTATTTTACAATGTTTATATAGACACTATATGAAATATGTCCGCTTTGTTGTTATTCAGATTTCTTGTACATTTTTTTCCTTTTCTTCATTTTATGTTGCATATTACCTCGTTAGTTGTTCCTTTTCATTACAAGGGGAAAAACTATGCCCAGAGGACCATTGTTATTCAGGCTGTAAAACATTTGTAAATTGATCAATATTATTTGTAGCCGTAGGTGATGTAGTTTCCCACCCACAACATTAATGTTTTAATCACACTACCGCAGTTCCTCCACTTTGTTAATTACATTGCACAAAATCACGAAACTAGGATCTCTTGGCCTTGTCGAACTACTCAACTAAGACACTTACACAGAGAGTGAACATAATATAGAGTTCAAAAGATGTCATATTCATCCTAAAACACTGACAATTAAGATATTAGATAGAGAAGGGCGGATCTTTAATTAGGTCAAATATAGGATCGGTACGAAAACAGACGAATAAAGAGGAAATTCAATTTTTCAAATAGGAAAAATACATATTTTCAAATTAAAGCTGTGTAAAAGACAGGAGGTAGTTTTTTCTACTGATGAGCCGTGTTCACATACCTAATTTATCTCATTTTTTGTTAATTACAAACATTCTTCATCATTTAATGACGAACCTGTTTCTTCGATAAAACTCGTTTATAAAGATTTTTACGTTCTCTTCTTGGTATCCAAGTGCATTTAAAAACACACTTGGATAATGAGAAGAGAATGTTAAAATGCTAAAAACGTTTTGAGTATTTTCAGTAATGGTTTAAATTCAATATTTGTCAATGCTCTGCAATTCCAAATTTTGTTCAATAGAACTGATATGGCAGATAAAGTGCTGGTAGTTGAAAAAGAGTATTTTTTTTAATTTTTGTTTTTTTTTCTTGCGATTTTTCATAATTATTTTTTCAAGATCAAGGAACGAACTGAAATTTTTATATTCGAGCGTGACCCCCTAGACAGGATTCACGTATTTTGAAGATCTATACTAGAGCAAATTGAGTTAAAATTGTTGACGCTTTTAACGGAAACATGGTGTCAATTAAAATGCAGTCAACAAGAACAAAATCTACGAGATATCGTAGTACGTGTTCCGTTTTAATTCATGTGTAAAGAAATATCTGAAAACACAAAGGTAGCAAAACAACTACTTTCATATTAAATTATGCCTTGTGTCATACATCACAGATAATCCTGCTGAGCACAGTGACATGTAAGTAGGTGGTAAAAGCTGATATGTATCTATTCAGTAAATAAATGGGAAAATTGAATGACTGCGAAAAGCTGTAATCTTGTTGAATTTTCTGAACGATTTAGCTTCGATATCGCCCAGCATTACATGAACTAATACTTGTGCATAACTCATCCTGAACCTAGAAGATCTGTTAAATTATCGGGTCTCTACGTCAATACAGATTTTATCAAATCGGCTTCTAGATTTCATAGTTTGGTCTCCTGATATCAGCGATTAGTCTGAGTAAGACAATGCATTATTTTGTATATGCATTCCATCTAGTATTAAATTTGTATGGTTATGTTTGTCCGCCAAGGAGCACAGTGTTTTCTACTGAATGTTTAACACTGGAGTGCAGAAGAACTTAGGTGTTGGACCTTAAAGATTCATTATTCCAATTTTACAGCCGATAAAGTAGTCACCATACTTTTATGGGTTTATTATAGCCAAGAAGACTAAATACTGCGTGGATGGTTGTCACATCAATAGCGTTCTCATTACTTATTAATAGACATGTTTGAAAATTCCCCGCTCGTGTTATTAGAGACGACAGAATCACTACAACGCTGTACTTGGTGTATCAACCGCGTCCACGTAACATTTTATGTATGGGTCAATAACTGTACAATAAGGAGATAAAGATATATCACTTAGCAGCTGACTTGGTCAGTCTAATTCATTAGAAAATCACCATTAAGTTTATACGTGTTTACAGAGCGGTAACTACTAGGATATTTCTAGCATCGAGCTAAGGAAATAGGATAGTGATTTTTACTCTCCTGGAGATGGACAAAGGATTTGTTTGCCTGATAACAAGACACTACAGTCTAAGTATCTGTTATATGAGTAATAAAAAAATCCTTGGTGTACAAGAATGTACTCAATGGCTTTTGGTTTTTACTTGTTTATATTATACCACGTGACGATTGTATTCTGGCAGATAGTGCCTTTTAAGATTATCATGTTTTCAAAGCCTGAAAGAAACTCCACACACACTTTTATCAATCACAATTACAGGGCCATCATTCAAATTCATACGCCTATATACATACAGGTTCATAATACATATTCTATAACATGCACGGTAATAAAATATGATGTTGGGCTAGTTTTTTTAAAAAGTAATTTAAGCACTGGTGTTGAAAACTTTAGCGGTAAAGATGTAAATGGAATTCATTAGTGAAGCAGGACACCTTATCACCTTGTGAATTACTGCAAGTGGTACATACAATATGGTTGTATTTTGTCCAATGCTGTGTAATACCGAGACGGCACTGAGACCAACCCTCGTAACCGATTTTAGACTGCAATCGGGTAAATCATCTTCTTTTCGTGTTTTGGAGCTGTCAGCTTCTAAAGAATTGTTTTGGAGGAGACATAGGCGCATCGCTCTTTGCGTGCACATCTGGCATTGTGCTAGTACCGCCCGGTGTACCTTAGGTGCCTAGCTGAATGAGCAATCATTTCAGGCATAAAAACCAAACAACTGGGGAACAAAATCTTATGAAAGAACTTGCAAAAATTGAAGCAACGGCAAGGCCTCTCACAAATTGATATGTTCGTGACATCCCGGCCTCAGTTACTCAAAGTGACGTTAGAAATAACCAGCAGTAATGAAAACATCAAACATAAATCATAAAAAGCTGTAACATTTCTTTGAAATTACACCGCTGTAGAATATTGCAACAGATCAATTTTTTAGGATCAGTTTTGATTTCCAGTGATATAAAACTTACTATTTAACCACTGGCTAGCTATATTCTTTGAACAACTGGGACCTGGTGTCAATTATATTGCTGTGTACTGCAAACGATCATAACGAACGATTTACTGTTACCTAATCATTATCATTTTTCAGTTCATGATCAATTTCAAACATTATTTTGAATGCGTCATTGCTGAGGACCATATTCATTAGGTTTATTATGAGTGAAAGATTAACTGCAGTCTATTTATACAAAACATCGAAACCAGTCAAAACTTAAAAGAACATATTAATATCGGTCATAAATACATGAACAAGTCCTTCAATCTCACTTTCAAGTATATAGATAATTATGTTGTCTTTAATTGAAAACAAAATGTTTTATCATAATATTTCTAATACCCACAAGAATTGGAAAAAAACACACCATATTCTTGTACATCAACTGCTTAGCTCAATTTTTCACCTCAACGCAATCTCAGTCAAACCGTTTTGTAAGTGTGATAATTTTTATTCACCTATTAATAAAATTTCCATTTTTAGATAGTAACGATCTGTTTCCCACATTCTTCCTTTTGCAGGTCATATTTGAAACGGTAGTCAAGAGATTGTTACCAGTTTCACGATTTGGGTTCAAAATGACATCAGTTTAAAGGTAAACTCACAATCCAGTATTTCGAGAGAAGCAGGTTGATAAAGAATGTCGGGGAAGTTCAAGGTATGGCCATGATGATCATATTAGGGAATATATATATCTTTTTTAAAGTTATCTTTTATACATTTTCTATATTTTCAAGACATTTGATAGACAATATATACATACTATGATATAATGAAGATTGTTGGCAAAGCAATAGACAAATAGACTTATTCACGATCAGATGTATTTAAGAAATAAAAATTATGGACAAAGCAGAAACGAACATAGATAGAACATTGCAGAAAAAAATATGTCAACCTCATAATTTACCGTCTTATTGCCATAACATTCGAGATTATAAAAGTTTGTCAACGTCGTATGTTGGCCGTTGATCTGGCATTCCATACGTTTCATAAACTACAAATAAAATGTTTTTGTGCTCGTTGTCACCAATGGACAGGCAACTATTTATAACTTCAATTGTAATTCTATTTTGAAAATCATAACATACCTCGTGATGTAAATATTCCAGAGGAAACCCTAGGTACTTCGTTTCGTGATTACGTCATATCTAAGTTACATATCAAAGCGAAAAAAATTACATTGTTAAGGATTTTTATGATACACTTAAAGAATCAAGTCAGAATTGTTATCCTTTGTTATCTATTTCATTCAATTATTGTTAACGATAGCATGATGAGCTTTACTATTTCGGCTATTCTTTGATCTGAACATGTTTAAACTTGCAATTTGAATGTATCTGTTATGCATTAGATGACGAAAATTATATCTGAATGCAAATATTAATATTGAATTGCTTCTGGATGGTAGAATACTGTCGGTATTTAAAAAGAAAAAAAATGACATAAATTTCATTTCTATTTTCCCGAATTCTTTTCATATGGTTAAATGATTAGACTGTATACTGCCATCCAATAACAGCTCTTTGCTTCTACAAAGCAATATACCAACAATCATTAAACCCCGAGTAAACTTTGCCTGCTGCAACTGAATTGACGATTTGCCCACGATTAGCTACGGTCAAGACCGCGTGCCATATATTTCAGTAATGTATATCATATCGTGATAAAGTGTCAGTTTTAGCTTAATAAAAATATCTCTAAACGTTTTTATCGGCCATCACAATTGGCGATTCGGGAACCATGTGTAAAATAAGCTGGAATTGCCAGTCACTCTTGGGAGCAGAGGTCAAAGTAATTTCTTCTGAAAATACAGATGATAGAACTATATTACACGAAATGGCCGTAAGTGATTTATCTCTCAGTAAATTAATGCGTCACAGATACAAAACAAAGGAAAATACATGACCTATCGTGGACCTAATAATCGTCTATTTATCGGCGGGATGAACCGATCGAATCAGACTCTTCTCCCGACCTACAATGATTTCCGGCTCTGATCCGGGTCGGAGATTAGGCTATCTAGTGGTTAAAAGCTCTATCGGATAACCGAGAAGATTCGGAGTTAATTTCGTGATAAATGAACCTTAAGAGGATTTCCGTTGCCCCATAAGGGCTCTAAAGGAGTGTAACACTCGTCTTCAAAGGTTAAAAAGATAGCAATGCAACAATGTCCCAAGTCACGGGGTCCTAGCACAGATCTGCATTTCAAAGCCTTGCAGTGGCTTCTTAAAGGATGATGGACATCATTGGCAGTTTTGTGGTTTTACAGGGGACATGCTTTGAATGCAAATCTATAGATATGCACACACGAGACTCATTAATATTATGTTTTAAAATCAAGCTACCTTCACCAGGTTTTAATGTCTTCTGATTTTTACAGATCCTTCAGTGTCCCTAATCTGTATGGAAAAACAAGGCTGTTTATTTTGCATATATCACAGAATATTGGGGGTAATTATGCAGCCTTGGTTATTTCCCTTGCTTTCCATAGCAAGGCGGAGGTGAAATGATAATGCGCCAAATATTAGTCGTAAATAATGCATGTCGATATAACATAAATATATACCAAACTTAATTCAGCATGGACATGATTGTCGGTATATGGCATTTATTTTCGTTGGAAATGAAGGCAAATTATATATTTTAGATTAACTTTATTCACCTTATAAACTTAACCTAAGCATGGTGCTGTCTAATGCTGTTGACTTTAACTTATGCAAAAATTCTATACCACTGAAACAGTCTTTACTATTTATGGTGTAATCCGACATGTGAACAGACGTCATCGTTGACAGTTCAGCTCATCAATTGAAATAGTCACATTGACAGTGTAATCCGTCGAGTGGAAAAACTGTGCTTATTGACAGTGTCAATCAACAAATGGGAAAGAAATGTTGACAGTGTAATCCGTCAAGCGAAACAGTCGTCAATATTGACAGTTTAGTCCGTCAAGCGAAACGGTCATCATTATTGACACTTTAATCCAACAACCGAAACAGTCGTCATTATTGTCAGTTTTAAGTCCGTGAAGTTGTGCAGCCGTCATTTTTGGCAGAGTAAAAAGTGTAAGTCATTTTAACATGGAGGCGTCGTCTTTTCAATGACTACAATAAATCCGTTTTTACGTTATCATAAAACTTCAACAATGATAAAATATAATTTCTATATAAATAGATTTTTCCAGCTATTTAATGCACTTTAGCGTTCTTAGATCCTGACGATAAATCCAACTTGAAAGATTTACAGGTGTTATTTGCCTGTAGATAAGGCATCCAGTAATTCTATTCCTGTCTGAGGACATCATTGCATTTCCTGTATTAACAAATAGAAATATGCTTGCTTAATAAAGAAGGAACCCCCCACTTATACACCATAAAATGTTTCCAAAGAAGAAATACTGGCTAACCATGCTTCGGTATTACAATCATTTGGATTGCCTTTAAATCATGATGCAGACTTTCCCCGTTTATAATGGATTACTAAACTAAATTCCATACAAGCAAGGTTTTCTTGCTTGCTAGTCTAGTTATTCAACCAAGCCTTTGTCAAAACTACTGGCAACCAATCGTATTACTTTCAAATTTTGGTTTTATTTTAATACTTATTATAAAAGAAGTGGAATTAATAGTATACGGATTTTACAGAACTCTAAATATCTTTTGACTAATCTTCGACACCCTCTTCTCAAAACATTTCTTCTATAAACCAACTGAGTTTTCCAATCTGTATTCCACCATACCCATTCGAAACTGAAAGAACGCTTTCGTTCTCGTATTATGAAAGCTTTCTTTTCAACGAAAAGTGAATGGCGTTATAAACATTCATATGCTTAGGTCGTCGATGAAATAGAAGACGCTTACTCTTCCGGAACACCTGGTCTTTTTCTATATGAACTCTTTCAGAAGCCTCTTAGTTATTTATTACCTTTGCTCCAGTATGCCCTAGTTTTAATGAATTTCAGTTTGGATTATATTGATATATCGGTATTTTTTAAATCTTAAGACGGCTCTGTAGTAACCGTTCAATGGATTTTCCACAATGTGAAATTTCATTGCAAACTTAATATCCAGAAATAAGCTATGCTATTAATATTTATTAATTTCATTTCAATGAATCATCGCTCTGCAAGCAGGAAGACTATGTAATAAAATGGCGGCGAAAGCGATGCGGGAAGATTTACATGTTCTTTGGCGGAAGCGGAAGTCGAGCATCAGCACTGACGTACAAAGTACTAGGTGAATGCAACAGAAAAATCTGGATTTTTTTCGGCATGTAGAAAGATAATACAGTTCAGGGAGTACTCCATTTCAGATATCAAAGCATTACGTTTAGCGACTAGGAATAATTAAAGATAAAAAAAACTAAAAGTTGTATCGCTGAAATGGTTTAAAGCATTGCTTTCACAATCAGACATACTCCCATATGTCCCATCGATCCTCTCGCGGAATACTGGTTGCGTCAAAAATTGATCAATCCCTCCGCGGTCTCGTCACACTACGATTTGACATTCATAAGATAGTCCCCGGCTACATAAATCACAATCAAGCACACCAATCGGGCTTGTAAATATGAAATATCGGTGAGATAAAAAGAACGATCTTATGACACATGGATGCGAGTATCTTTCAATCATTAGTGATCGGGGGTATATATTTGTATTAGAAAGAATTGTCAGAAATCACGCGCTATGTCACAAGTCAAAGGCGAAAGGTCAGCCAATTATATATAACGGAGATATGTGTGATGTACGCCATTGGATCGATGTTTGACTAGAGAAAGGCACCGATATGATTTTGTGTTTTCCGACTCGATAAAATAACTGATTAGAAAACACATTATTTATTGATAGGTATCTGTCCTGATTACGTCACTAAAGAATAAGATCGCAAGCAGAAAATATGTTTTGTTTAAATCGACAGTCTTTAATCCGAATCAGCGCTGACAACCAGAGACTTGTATCATTTGTGTCAAAGATAAAATACACTGATTGTTTATATAAGATCGAATGTGTGGAGCACAGGATTTGAAACATCATAAACCATTCTAGAATTTCAAAATCTGCAGGGTTATCGAAGACTGGCAATAAAACCAAAAACAAAGTTTAATGTATGGCACAACTGATAATGAACATTATATCCTGACTTTCAGAAAAGACCAGACATGGGGAGTGTGTTCTTTGCATGCAAGTAGCCATTAACTGGAATAAAACGATTTATTTTAATGCGTGTGAGGTTGCATGCTTTCTTGTGAGTGTATTTGCATGTATCTAAATTGTGGCATTGAATCAAGGCAAAACTTATTGAGATAATCTAAAATGTCAGTATCATGTGGAATTACATTTAAATTTCCCGCCTACGAGAGGATTAATGTTTATAAAATCTGACTGAAAACAAAAATTTGTTCAAATCTTCGACGCCTCCACCAGAATTCGATTTTATGAATACAATAGCAATAAAATACTAACATGCAAACAAAATTTACATTAAACTCACATTCAATAAGACAAGGACTTAATACTAAAGATTGGAATATTACTGGATTAACAGATATTTTCTTAAAGCGTACACAGAGAGTAAGACCAGATGTTCAGGAAGATGAAGCGTCTTCTGCTAAGTATCATGAAATTATTTTTAATCCGTAGTGTCACATTCCCAGATGAGAACCAAGTAAAGAACAACGAAACAAGTATTCTAATGTACATCAAACAAGCACACCTTGATATCGTATAAGGATGCATATTTCCCAATGGAATCATTACAACGACTGTAAAACATCCACATCATTTTCGTTAACCTACATCTTTTAAAATCCTATATTGCTAGTTTATCTGTCGGTTTCCGACATTTTACATGAAAATAATGATATTGAGGACAACCCCTTGAATATCAAATTAACATGTAAGTCAGGTAGAAATTCAGAGATTAAGCTCTGTTGGAAAACGGAAAAAAATCGAGGTGAGCGACTGATAATGATTAGTCTGCAGTGTCCTTGATTTCTATTTCAGGTGAGTTGTAGAAGACGATGTATTAGTAACCTACAATACGATCAATTAAACAAATTCTTCCTCCGTTATCTTTTCTTTTACGTATTTTTCACAACTTACGCTTCAATACACAACCAGAAAGCAGTACCACAATTCTTTAAAAAGAACGCTTTAATCAGAGGAGAACGAAGTTGTTCCCTTAATTTGGAATGTTCTCATTAAAGATATTTTTGACAAGTGTTCAAAATTGGTTGAAAGCTCTTGGAGTTTTTTTTAATCCACATACTTTTGATTCTGCTATTTAAGCAAAACATCATTGTAACCTTGAATTCATAGCACTAGGAATGGTAGGATTGAGTAACTAGACTAACAATTTAAACGCTATTTACATAGATTATAATATATGTTTATGATCAAAATTGATTTTTAAAAATGACCACGAAGACGACTAATTTGTATATCAGGATTCGAAGAAAACGTGAGGAAGCATTATTTTGTAACGAAAACTAATATCAGACCCTGAAGAAAAATAGGTTTCAAGAATAACATAATTGGGGAATGTAATCACCCGCAGGTAGCGTGAAACCTGCCGGTTTACAGAGAGGCACTCTGATGATTTCTGTTACACACAAATACGGTATCTAGTTGAGCGGTTCAGTGGTTCTAGACGTTGAGGCAGAAAAAGGTTTAAATATACCAGCAAAATTCAAAACATGTATCGTATGTTGTTTAACACTTGAAGAAAGTATCGAATAACTTCATACAATACGGGCTTATATTGATGCTATGTTGAATTTAACATTATATTTTTTCTTTCCTTGTAGGAAATCTATGTAGATTACATATCAAACCGATACTAACTAACTATTTAAACACTGCTGTTTTACTTTACCATTCCAATATCTGTTTATAAATAATGCTAAAATGGGGAAACAAGATTAATTCGTTCGTTAAACTAACATATTCAGGAAGGTTAAATACAATCTATTTTTGACGCCAACGCTGCCTCTAATTGTAAACTGATATGTAAATTCCGTCAGAGGCGGTAAATCCTCGTTACCCAGGGATATTAACAAGGAAAGGGAAATTAACTGCATCGTCTACGTATGGCGACATTCTTCAACTGAAATTCTAATCAAAATAAGGTCAAGGTGAAGGTTACATTATAATAGATTAAGGTTGTAGGTTGTAGTGTGACGTTCGTCGTCTTCATTTCAAAATATCCCCGAGCAAAGACATGAAAAAGTCACTGTTCAAGCATGTAAACAATATTATCTATAATATAATATACAAAAAGGATAAAGAAACGCAGGGTGAACTTTAATCCAGCAATTAAGTATGCTATCGGGCTTTATTTAAAACGAAATTTTGTATACTTACAGATAAATTAAAGCTTAAAAAATTCCCAAGTCTGTATTTTGCATCTGACAATTGGTTTAGAGGTACTAACGATTAAATTGAATGGACCCATAGGATTGAAATTGAAATTGAACAGAGTCATCAATATCTTGTGTGTCCGCCGTTTGCTGTGGTCACGGCCCTTAGTCTTCTGGTCATAGAGTTCATGAGAGCGTTAATCCGTCTTATGGGGATGTTGTCCCACTCTTCAATCAGAGCTCTGGTCAACTGCTCTCGAGTAGCAAGGGGTGGCTGGCGCTTTCGAACCTGTCTATCCAACTGGTCCCAAAGATGCTCGATCGGGGACAAATCAGGGCTATATGGCGGCCAATCTAGTGGTTGAATGTTGTTGTTGGCCAGAAAGACTTGGCAAATCCTTGCTACGTGGGGCCTAGCATTATCCTGCTGGAGGGTTAGATTATGCTGCTGTAAGAAAGGGATAACATGGGGTCGGAGGATCATCTCTATACTTGCCATCAATAACAACCAATTGTGATTTTAACCCGTTTGAGATTCCTCCCCACACCATTACTGAACCGCCCCAAACCTATCCCTCTCTACAACGCAAGCGTCCGTTAAACGTTCGCCACGACGTCGGTAGACACGTTGACGGCCGTCAGATCGATAAAGACAGAATCGAGACTCGTCCGTGAGGAAACTTGTCTCCACTGCCTCAGTGGAGCATGTGCAGCGACCCAGGCCATACGACGCTGACGTCGAGTAGGGGTAAGGTGTTGACCTACATAGGGGCGACGTGCTCTTACACCAACTTCTCGTAATCGATTCCTTACAGTTTTTGAACTTATAGGACGCCCATGATTTCCACGAACATTAAGTGCACTCTCAACGGCAGTAAGGCGCCGATTACCCACATGAGAGACGACGATATAGCGATCCTGACGGCGTGACGTTACGCGCGGACGTCCTGACCTAGGTCGATCGGCCAATCGCCCAGTTTCCCGAAGACGTCTTACAAGACGTTCTATGGTGGAAACATTAACACCAAAGTGCCTAGCAACCTGATTTTGCAGCTTTCCTTGCAACAGCATCTGAATGGCCTGACCCCTCTGAATTTCTGTGAGTCGTGCCATTCTTAACACGAATCAAATTCTCAATTAATTTTAGGGAAGCAGTTGGTCTGTATAAAGACTAACGAAGAATGACTTGACCACCGCTGCATGAGACCAGAACAACACGGTGCACAAGATTCTTGTTTTTTGTCCTTCCTCAATTTACCAGAGCTGCGCACTGTACCGTGACTTAATATACATGACAAGGTTTAATATGACCTAATTACTCAATCCATAAAGTTTCACTTTATTTGGAGAACGCGTTTTCAAAATATCGGAATAAATATTACCCTGCGTTTCTTTATCCTTTCAGTATATGAATCGGTGGTACTGGTTGGGCAGTTTTTAAATTTTATAAGACTTCTTCCATGTAAACAACAAAATATTACAGTCTGCGTTTTACTCTCCTTAACGATTAAGACAGCAACATCATTGTGGCAGGATTAAGCCACGCTTTGATTCGGGTAATCACATCAGTAATTCAGAATTTAGCCATACTCAGAGATGGATAAAATGACCATATCAATGAAGCAGGATTTAGCCATATCAGTTAAGCATGATTTAACCACACTCAGAAACGGGCAAGATCACCACATCAGTGAAGCAGAATTTGGTAACACTCAAGAAATAGATAAGATGGTCACATCAGTGAAGTAGGAATCTTTTCATGTTTTTCAGCCTTAATTTCTTCAGGTTTAAAATATACTTGATGTCAATGAAAACGATATATCAAATTAGTCAAAATGTCTTCTATTTATACTACAGCGTCACCAAACGGCACATTGATTTACAGATACTTTGGTTATGTATGTTTTGTAAATTCGTTTTACAAAATTGAGTACGTAGCGTCCTTTAATTCCCATAAGGATGAATAACTTTCCTGTCCTGTAATTGTATCATGTGTGCTTAGCATGCACACATTGTTATTCTCTAGATCTAATAAACATGAAAAGAGATTCAAATAATATTTGTTAAACATTATTCAATATTTTTAGTAATTATTTCCGAATTGAAAATCAATCACATGTATCAGAAGATGTCAATCATCATCATCATCATCATCATCATCATCATCCATTACGAACGTATTTTATTGTTTATTTCTCTGTTTACTCAGAAAGTAGTTGCACTTTGGATTATAGTACAATGGCTATTTTTAAATCTTCTTATGAAACATACAGTCAAATATGAATTCCAAAAGTGAAATAAAAAGCTACGTCTAAATGGGTTTAAAAAGAGATAAACAAGGGTTGATGTTTTGGAGCCTGTTCTGAAGTCGACACGCGTTCGTGATTTTTATTATATCGTGAATGATTCCAAGAAAACAAAACTAAGTTAGTCGCTGTAGTCCATTGCCAGAGGCAACACGTAGCTCTGAAATCCGTTTCTATCAACCCAGCTTCCATCTGTCACTGGGATTTGTACTGTAGGTTGAGCACTTTTGCGTCCCAAGTTGAATTTATTTCCTTTTCCGTGATGCTGTTGTTCATTTCGTTACCATAATTTGTTATTTTTCCCCTTTTGTATTGTAACTAAACTGGATTTGTTTCCATCTAATGTTAAAAGGGAAGTAAAAATTCGATCCATTTGTACTTTTATGGTGCATGATCATATTAAGTTGCCTTTCGACGATATACAGCAAGTGATACATGCATGTTTAAGGATATTATGATCTACGTTTTGAAGCTTAAGATATACGTGTTTACGAACACATTTTTAACGATAGGCATAAACACCGCACGCCCTGTCTGTGTCAAATAGATATTTTCCTGTCTTAGTCTTGTTTTCAATACAGCATTGTGTTATATCCTGATGTATTCCGTTCAATATTTACATTATTTTTCACAATTATGACAGAATATCGATATTTTCACCTGTTCAAATTACAAGCGAGATATCATTAATTTTGTCAAAACAGTGAAATGTTTTTGAAAACATTACAGTTTTTAATACATTAAAATTATATCTTTATGTAGCAAAACGGCGAGTGTTCTGGGGCTAAAATCACGGGAATTAATGCCATAGGGTACCAGGTAGAGATCACCGAATGTAACAAAATAAGGACAGATGTTTATGTTTTGTTTGTTTGTTTTTTGTTTCCATTTTTGTTGTTTTATTTTATTTTGTTTGTGTGTGTATGTGTTGTTGTTGTTTCTTTTTTGTTTGTCTTTTTTTGTTTTTTTAGGGAAATGCAGTATATAAAAGTGAACATGCAATTGGCATTCTGAATATCTATTTAAAAAAAAAAAAAAAAACATTTGTGTCAATTTCAAAAAAGCTTCATTGGGTATTAATTAATTGATATTTCGACAAAAGCATAAAAACTGAAGATTTCAACTACAAGTAGTAGGAGGTGTTTTCATCCAACTACATCTGTATCCAGGTAAAAGGTTCTCTATCCGAAACAATCTGGGTAAAAGGCAGTATTAGGATCAGATTTTTTAAGCGTGATTGCGATTCTACTTTTAAGATTTGAAACAAAATAACGAGGTACTACTGTATGCACGACACACGATGCGCAATCTGAGCAAAGATGGTTGTCGAGTTATTTAAATTTCTAAACAGATTTTGTTTTTAATTTGAACATAGCAGTGTAATTCGTCGATGGTTTCTAATTGTATACTGACACACACTATGACTTTTTAAATCTCGCCATTTATCTTGTCATGCACAGATATTGTAAGAATATCAACTACCCTAAATGTATTTGTAAAACACTCTACTCTAGGGCAAGCAACTGTATCCCATTCACTAACAGTATGTACCTCCACACAAACAATCCGGCTGCAAATGACACGTCTCATATGGTTTTCGTAACATGCGGGCACATCCTGCGGTTTAGATTCAAGACTAATAAAGCTTTTTTGTGATTTTAGAAAACAACAAATTGACTAGCGAAGCGTTTGGTGTCTGTCTGTATGTTTGATATTATTGTTATTCTATAACATGATGATTTACTTTCTTAGTAGGCTACTCTTATGGTTGGCTGAAAAATGCTGATGATGTGTAGGGTTAATTATATTTTAAATGAATATTGGAACTTTTACGCTTTTATATGCTTCATTACCTATAGCTGTACTTATGAGTTAAGGAATGCACTTATTGACTTTTGTACATTTGTTTGCTTTTGGACTACATTTGTACGGCATAGTTTATGGAGTAATTAGCTTAACGGCATCAACAATATCAACATATACTGGTTGTTAAGGAACATCTCTAGATAATAATTCTAGAAGTCTTGAATGGCTTTCTACAAGTTCAATCATCACCCAAGTACCCTAACTTGAAATATGTGTGGATCACTCTTCTTGGATCCGATAATTGCAGTTCCTTTCGTAATCTTCGAAACACTTTCGGTTGCTATACGGTTTTGACTTCGTAAAATAATCGAAAATTTGCATTTTCAACATCACATCCTATGCACCGAGGTTATATAAGTTGAAAGGCCAATATAATCCTCGGTCAATGAATGAGCCGAGTCATTCACCGTTTAACTTTTTTATTGGATTGCATTGACCTTCTGTCTATACGAGAATTTTTTATCGTAACGTTACAAATCTAAAGACCCTTTTTGAAAATGTTGAGATTAATCAAATTCTAACTTATCTGAAAGATGTTGGTCTATATTATAGAATATGACTTACCATTTTAAAAGTTAATGATAATATGACCATTTAAGATTATTAGCATTTTTTTTTTACCTTTTAGCTTATTTGATGTTATTTCCATGTTTGATGGCCCTAATGACCTTTTATGTGTTGACAAGCCGTTAAGATTGTAATGATAATAGTATTAATAATAATTTATTAAGACGAATTAATGGATTTCGTGAAATTCGTACATAACAGAGTTAATTCGTGTTATTTCATTTTCTTTTCGGTTTAATATTCAATTAATAAATTCTGCCTTTGAAAACGGTTGTCAAAACAAATAAGAACTTTTTAATGCGAAAGCATAGTTTTTGATAGAGAGATGGATAAATAAAAATTTCCAATATATTTCGGTCAGGGAGAGGCAAGATTTAGACATTTTATCTTAAATAAGATTGTGCTTCTCCAGGATAAAACAAAACAAGTGACCGATATGATAATATTACAGTGTAAATATTTATGATATAAAAAGGATAAAGCAGACTTTTTGAAATAACGTAAGATTCTATTCACGTAATTTTATCAATAAACTCAATTTTTAACAATTTCTATTTCTATATTCATATCCTTTGATACTAAATGTGACTTATATTTGGATACCGTCTCATTACGATGCTACAGCTTGACACCGTCCACTTACACGCGTAAGTAGACGCAGGTGGTAGTTGGCGATTTAATGAGAACCTCTCCAAAAACAAGATATATGCTCCGTTGTAATGCAGGTTCTCTTATAATATAAAACATGTATTTCCGTTAAAGATCAATTCTATATATATGGACTCGTCTCTCCAACTGAGAAGTGTTTGGGCCCAGGTATTCCATTAATCGTCAAATGTAAATCTATCAACTACTGAGCACCTACACCATGATAAATTCGACACTTTGACACACGGTTAAGACAGACATAGAGAAGGTCATTCTAGGTTTGCCCTCTAGTGTCGATATTAAGATTGGAGAAAGCAAAATAATGAAAAAGGTTTTTTTTTTCTGAGGTTTACGTATATTTATAAATGTCACTCGTTCAGCTATCGAATATCGATGTATCAATCCGACACTTTAACTTATCTGAGGGCAAATAAATGATCAAACGCGTGGACAAAACATATTCCTGTCTCATAATTGAAATTTGGATATGAATAAAGTGTGATTAAAAGAGGAAACATACCTAGAACACAACCAGATGTGCCGGAAGATTCAGCATGCATAAGTGACATTCACAACAAAAGTTTCAACAGAAGGGTTTGGTTATTGTCTTACAACTGAAATCGCAATTGTTACTCTTTGATTTCGTTTGATTAATGTTTTTTGTTTTACTAGTTATGTCCTTTTTGGAATTAAAATAATTTTGGCATGTTCGTGCATTGTGTGGTCTAGTTGTTTTCAGTATGTTTTCTGTTAGGTAGCAGTACACAGTTTCTCGGTGTGGCCAAGGGTGATTTTTTTTGCTCATCAGATAACCCCATTATAAAGGTTTTAATTAAAATTGCAAAAAGTAAATCCTTGCTGAAATTGGTCTTGTCATGTTAAAGTGGACAATGTGGGGTTCTAATATAGGTGTTTAGAATTAAATTTCTTCTAGAAAGTTGTGGTGTTAGGGTGGAATTAGCAGTATTTTTATCATTTTTCAGTAGGTAACCATGACAATAAAATGTCAGAAATAAGAAGAAATTTTTTATTTAAACAAATTTAATCTCCCTACTGATAATGTAATTGTTGTAGTTTATAAATATATATATATGTAATTATGTATTTACATAACTAATCTGCTATACTTCTCTTTCTCTAACATGACCAATAATTTCAGGAAAAATGCAACTTGACTGTTTCCTGCTACCTTAGATTGCAGCTGTTCATCTAAAGATTCCCTTTACCATATATGTTTTTATTAAAAGCCTATATATTCGAAACACAGTTACTTTTTTGTAGTTATAAAGCCTTATAAAAGTAATATGACATATCTTGTCCCTGTATCTATCTGATAAGTAATAGTTTATATTAGAAACACCCTACAAAGCTTAGCCTACTGGACTAAGCGTATTTTGGTTGAAATAATGATAAGTCTCATATGTTCTGAATCCCTAAACGAATTGTAAAATTGTATCATGTGACTTTGTATTGAATTGCTATATTGATGAGACAAAACATACTTGCTACAGTGACAGAAATTATCAGGAATACGATACTAGTATCTCAATTGCAATAATCCTATCATTGTAGTGGTCACTTATGTCCGCTTTGTTAAAAATAAGCTCGCCATTGTTCTTATAACCCTTCGCTTAGTACAATTGGCCATAATTACCATAAGCAGCAAGGGATCACATCAAGATTTTTGAGAATGTTGTATTGCAAGGGCAGAATCATGCAAGCATTATCTATTTGTTTTTAATCTGCAATAACAATCGCATAAGTCCAGATAGTATAGTTACAGGGCTAAGTATTATTTCATTTTGTCTGATAAAAATTCAACATGACTCATTTGTCTTAATAACATTCAATGGCTTGAGAAAAGATGGACTTAAAAGGCCATAGCCGAGACGGTAGGAAAATAAGTGGCATTTAAACAGGATGTCAATGGCGTTTGTGAAGATCTACTGCAAGTCATGTTGAAATTACATTTTATTACTCGATAAAGTTCCGTTTTAGAGAATGTTTCAGGGGATGGACGGTCTTTCCAAACTAAATTTTATTACTGAAAAGGAAATTACGATGTCGTTTGACGTGTCGGTAAGACCATTAAAGAAGTTTGAGCTGCCCTGCATTTTATGGAATCTGTGCTCACTAGCATATTGGTTTGATGCTGAAAAATATATTAATTTGTCAATGTAAATGACAATCCTACTTCCGGATTAAATAGCCAATGAAATGTTCTCATATTTACTCTAAATCAATCATGTCTATTGTTTCGATGAGGAGCAGCAGGTGGTATACGCTGACAAAGAGAGCCGAGGAACAATTCTTTGATTTGAGTGTAACTATCATACAAATAATCGTTTCAATACATTCTCAGTAATTCGCATCCAGTGACATTTTTTCTCGAAGCTTACACATTCGTTGTTGGTAAAGAGGACTGAAACAGGATATATTTAGGTTAAACGTGATAATTATTTTGAGTATTCAAATATAAATGATAATACATTCCTGTTTTGCATTTTACTAGCAAAGATTATACAAAGAAACACACGTTAACAGTACATTTGAATACAAATTTAGAATTAAGAGTCAAATACTAGATTCAACTGCAACATGCTGCGGTTCTAATCTTCTAGGACTCGTTAGTGATAATAATCAAAAAATTTAAACCTAGGAGAAAAAGATTATGCTATCCAAATCACAATATATAATAACCGAAAATCCACGTACGTTTTCACTGCAAACTATTTTATATCGCGTAACCTACCGAAAAAACTAATGGAAGTCACTGAATTCTTGTCCACCATGTAACACTTCGATAATCTCATGAATCATGAAACTCACTGTGAATTATTGTCCACCATGTAACACTTCGATAATCTCATAAAACTCACTGTGGATTATTGTCCATCATTTTACCTTCTGATAAATTCCAGCAAGTTTTAAAACTTATTAGCGTTACGTAAACGTACATATTTTAGATAGAATCTTATTTAAGCGTTTGTTTCACGGTAGCAGTTTTGCGCTGGAATATACATGCACTCACTGTCGTTTCTGCTCGTCTTGTAATGTATCTGTTTACGTCATTACGCTTGTTTATTCCATACTGATAGTACACTTAAGTACGTTTACAGTATTATTTTTTAATTATTCAAATGTGTGTTTAACAAACGTCAATAATTTTGTTTTCTTTGATGCATGTTTTTGATGTAAATATGATATTAATCAATTAATTTATATGTTATAATAAACGAGTTTTTTTGCCTTTTAAAAGTACAGCAGTCTTATTATTACTTTATAATATAAATGTGCTCTCAAAGTTTATATTCTTGTTTATAAAGATACTAGTAATGATGTTGTGCAAGAAAAAGATGGAGAGAATTGCACAATTTATACATTTCAATATTTGAATACAAATCTTATATATAAACTTTGTTGTAATATAAGAGAAACCTGGCGGATCAACTTAGATAAAGGTCTTTTACAACTATTGCCTTTTTGAAAAAAAAATTTCCTCGTTTGTATCGGTGCAAAAACAAAGTTAACAATGACCAATCATTTATAATTCGGTTTCACCGAAGGGAAATAGACCAGGCTAGGGGATACCAGAAAATGTTCACCTTCCATAACCTTAAAAAGCCAGCAAATCTTAATCAATTGTGAGTCTAGAAATGCAGGTTAATTCTATAGTAAATCAATGTTTTAATATATTTAAAATGATATTATTTAATCATTACAGAATCAAATGACAAAATACATATAGCATATTAAACAAGCCCTAATTTGTTGGTCTATAGGATGAACTTTGGGAAATATTATATATATTCATGTTTGGAAAGGCACTTCTACTTTATCTTATAATAAACTTACGAGATATTTCCATAGCATATAATTGTTTGACTTTGTATGTCTTATAAAAACAAATTTAGGCATCTATTAATCCTATGTTAGGTACTGAATACAAATTTCATTTGTTTAGGGATGGGCAGCAGAGTGTACGAAATATACACCAATTTGGTGTATTTAGATTTCATTCGGTTACTGTTAATAAAAGCAAAATTTTATTGGAAATTTCACTTCTCTCAAATTTGTACTTTTATTTAACAGTCTGACGTCACGACCTGAATATTGGACTTTTGTTGGTTTATGGAGGAAATGGCCCAGTTAAATGATACTCTTCAAAATCAAGGAAAATTAAGATAATACAATGACAAAGGACGGAAGTTGATTAGTCGTGATATATTTTCAATTACCCATTTTACATCACGAAAAGAGCTTGGAAAGTTGATTTATTATGCAAAATGAAAAAAAAAATTATACATACAATTACGTATATTTAATGAAAATTTTGATATTACTGGCATACGCATTTTAATGTGTTTAATGAAAAAATGGTATCCATAACAGATCAACACTCCGACGAACAGAATTGATTATATTTCCTTTTTTAGCATTGTTCTAACTTATACGCTTGTGTTGTAGATTTGTGTGTATCTAATAGATATAGAATAACGATATGCCAATTAATAAATAAACACATTATTGAATAGGGTTATACAGGGAGTGCAATATTACAAGAAGAACAAAACTGTTGTGGACTGGAAAAGAACTGCAGAGATAGGGAAGGGTTTAACTACACAAAATAGAGAAGTCTGGTAAAGGCTATTCATGTAAAATCTCCGGTAGATTAATAGATTGGTTTTATGAAAGAGGCCATAATACAAGTAAATCCCTGGTAGATTAGATAAATTAATTAGTGTTGTGAAACTGACCATAATACATGTATATTATATTGTAGATTAACTAGTTTGTATCATGAAACGGACTATACATGCCACTGATTTTTATTTCTGTTATAAAAATCTATTCCCTAAATCAAATGTGGTAAAGGAGAACTTATGGTACAGAAAGACATAACTATCCTTCATTTGGGTAGCAGGCATCAGGTGCTATTTACAGAAGGAATGTATCCGTGCTTTTTGTAATTATGAAACAGACCTATGAAATGTCTCTCTAAATCAATACATCACTACGTCGGATCACGGGAACGACAGCCATGAATAGAAAATCATCAAAAACCACATTTTTTAATACTTTTTAATAAAATAATATTAAGAATGAAGTATTCAGTATGCTTGGCACTACTGTTTTCCCCAGGGACTCCTTATATCTGCGCGCGTTCGTTCTAGTAGATTGGATCATCCACTACACTTTTAATAGAGAGCTTCTGGTTGATCTCGGTAGCTACAGGAATATCTGCAGCACATGGAACCTGATTGTAACTTTAGGTAGAGGATATTGCTACTCTGTGGGCTTGGTCAGACCAGCGTGAAAACAGCGGTATTCCAGACTATTCGGGATTAAATAAAGACATTAAACTATCGCTTTTAGAAACAATCCAATTTAATCACACTAGATGATGTGAGGAAATTATCGCCTGTATTTATAGAGAGATTGACAGCGCAAGAGAGTAGGAGAGAGTAATAGCGAGGGACAGTGATAAAGAGAGCTAGCAAAAGACAGTAATATAGACAGAAATTGATAGCGAGAGACAGTAATATAGAGTGACAGCAAAACAGTAATATATAGAGAGTGATAGCGAGAGAGCAACAGAGAGAGAGTAATAGCGAGGGACAGTGATAGAGAGAGCTAGCAAAAGACAGTAATACAGACAGAAGGTGATAGCGAGAGACAGTATTATAGAGTGACACAGCAAAACAGTAATATAAAGAGAGTGATAGCGAGAGAGCAACAGAGAGAGAGAGAGAGAGTAACAGCGAGGGACAGTGATAGAGAGAGCAAGTAAAAGACAGTAATATAGACAGAAAGTGATAGCGAGAGACAGTATTATAGAGTGACACAGCAAAACAGTAATATAAAGAGAGTGATAGCGAGAGAGCAACAGAGAGAGAGAGTAACAGCGAGGGACAGTGATAGAGAGATAGCAAGAGACAGACATCTAGAGAGATAGTGAGATACAGTGACAAAGATAGAGTGATAGCGAGGCTAATTTAGAGAGACAGCGAGATGCGGTGACAAAGAGAGAGCGATAGCGAGACTAATATAGAGAGATAGCGAGGTGCAGTGACAAAGACAGTGATAGCGAGACTAATATAGAGAGATAGTGAGATGCAATAATATAGAGGGAATGGATGAGATAACGTGACCTGACTGAATGAGAGAGATACACAATGAAGTTTTCGATATTACATTAAATTGATGATCACATACCTTAATCTCCTTCCTCTCAAACACCTTTTTTTCCCTTTCACATTTTATCTCGCCCCGGTCACATTCTTTCTCTTTCCTTTACAGGGAGTCAAACCTGAAGCGATGATAGCATACATATAGCAAAATAAACAATGACAATATCGAATGTCAACAGAACAGTAACACACAATGAGGTATTCTGCTACTTAAGATTAATGATAACTCACCATAATCTCTCTCCTCGTATACACCTTTCGTTCTTTACCTATAACATTGCCAACAGACACTTTCTCTTTTTCCCTTGACAGACGAGCTACCTGTATAGATTTTGATATACATAAAGCAAAACCAACAGTGAAAATATCGATATATATATCAACAGAGTTTGTATTCAAACTCAAACTCGATGAATATATGACAAAATATGAATGAAAAATATTATAGAGTGTGGCACTTTCAAGAAAAATATGAGGAAAGTAAAATTATGTGTTGAGTAAGGGTAAGCGTCTTCTTCTTTATCGGCAACACCCACCATGTCTATTTTGGCCAGTCTAAGTAGATAATTCCAAGTTCCTAAACGAGAAAAAGATAATCAGCAACACTATCACCTGGCAAACTTTAAACATCAAAAATGCTTAATTCCTTATCTCACAATAAAATTATCCTAGATATGTAATCAACTGTTAGTTCGACAGAAGAGGTTAGACCCGCGACGTTTTCTGATCTAGGATGGTAGGATTTCTGAACAGGTAAGATATAATTGGGTGAAATAATAATACCACACGTCCTCACTCACTACGAACACGAAAAAACTGGTTTTACCAAGGAAGTTGAACGAAAGAAAATATCGATTTTGAAGATGGAATAGAAGTTCTTACAACACAACCAGTAGATGATTAGAGTGTGACGTTTTAATGACCACACGGTCATCCTCATCAGACAAATGACCAGTACAAGCACTGACGTACGTAGTGAACGCAATCGACCTAATTGTTTGGCTGCACTTTAATTCTATGTACACTAACGTCGAAAGGAGTGACCATCTGGTGTCTTTTTAGGTCTATAATCTGTTTACCATCTCGACACACTATTTTCGACCTTAGTGTACATAGGATCATAGTGCAGCCGAAAATGTTGGTTGATTTCGTACCATCTCGTACACTATGTACGTCACTGCTTGTACGCTTCACACTGGTCATTTTTCTGATGAAGGTGACCGTGAAGTCATCGAAACGTCACACTCTAATCTTCTACTGGTTGTGCTATAAGAACATCTATTATATTGACATTACCAACCTGAGGAACGTGGTCGATTTGGAAGATTTGTTGTGAGATGCAGCTTACTTCATCGTGTTGCTGCGCAGAATCTTATTCTTAATTACTACAATCTTTAATGAACTATAAATCGATTCACGTTACGAATAAGTACATAAAACATTAACACGAAAAATAAAAAAAATGTTTTAGTAGCCAAACAAACATTGTACATTGACACTCAAACGCATAAACTAACCTGTAAAAGGTATCATTTCTATCATAAAAAACTATCATTTTGAACTTGTCAGTTGATTGAAAAGTACTACGAATACATACTGAGGCAATCTAACACTACTTATGAAATTATTTAATGCTAAAAGAAAAGTATGCGGGTATGTATTAACAACAGTCATGAATTACTAATATTCACCATTATCACAGAAATATTTTTCTCCAATGTACATGTCGCAAGTGACAATAGGTATGAAATGCGGTACATACTTAGGATGCCTCACATCAGATTCCCAAACTACCGTCTTACATATCATATTTAACCTGAAAATTAAACTAAATGTCTTTATTTCACCACTTAATACCTACATATAAACAAGATGTGAATTTTGTATTCTGGAAATGCAGGCACTATGGAATGCAATTAAGATGCATGTACAATCAAATTGATCCAACACGTCAGGATCAATTTGTTGAAAATTCAAATCGTTCGGCATGGTGTCTTATGTATGCCTCAGGCACTTATTGGCAATATATACGGTGTAGAACGGTTATCAACTGAGGCATTTTCTAAAGAAATATTTTAAAGAGTAACGGATAACTCGTTGATTTAATTCTTTATTCTCATCTATTACAGGGCTTGGTTAATAAGGTTTCAGCTAATTAAACAAAGTACATCTAAGGCATTGCGATAATATAATTTAAATTAACTGAATTCTGAGTTGCTCGATTACAGTGAATTAACTCTAATTTCTATATCGATAAAATTAGAGGGTAGACATCTTAATGCGATATAAGACCTGTTTGAGTAAGAGTACGTCAGCTATGGTAAATGTCGGGATCTCACCGTCTGTCAGAAGACTGATAAACATGTCATGGAAACAACAATAAAAAATTCCAAGTTTATTGCGTCTTTTCTGCAATCTCTCAAAAAGAATTATCACGTGCCAGTAGTGAGTGTGTAGTTCTAGTACAGACCCGATTTTTAAAAGAAGTTATCGTTAACCCGAATTTTTAAATACCATACAGACTTCCAATGAATTCTTGCAAAAGGACAAATAATTTGCGAAGGTTTCGGTACTGTCACTCGAAAAGGTGTTATCGAACACGTTAACACTGAACAGCACAAAGCCATTGGAAATACAATGTAATTGGCAGGCAGTAGAAGAGCGTTCATTTTGACATGTAAAACGATTTTCTTTTGCGAATTTTGCAATCGAAGCACAGTCGCGAAAATTGACTGTTGGCAATTAACGTACAAATCGTGAATAACGATGTACAAAGTCACCGTTTGTTGCATTATATAACATGACTATTTACATTGCGTACAAACAGCTTAAGAACTGGCATTGTCAAGAGCCGATGTTGGCCTGAGATCTCTAGTGTGTTTGAATTCAATGACAAGTTCACCGAAGCAATGCAAACTTTTAACTGAGTTTGATTGACCTACACGATGTCATCCAAACTAGTTTAGAATAAAGAAGCAAAAAATGTTGGTTTATTCGACGAGGTATTTTACAGGTGTACAAAGAACACTTAAATGACTGGCAAATAATAAGACAAAACTATGATTTTAAAAAAGTAGAGCCAAATAATGAATTAAACACCATACAGCTCGCTAAAGGCATAATCCTAGCTTTGTCCTATTTTCTCTTGTATTTTCGTTTGAATTATTGTAATATTGACCTTTTTATATGCCTTTGTATACCTGTATTTCTCAAATAGTTTAAGTAACTTTAGTGACTTGAAAATATGGAGTTGGCTATGGAAGGATATATGAAAGGAACACGCTTAAGTGTTTATTATCTAAAACCAAAATTACCAAGATAGGCAGGTAAAACAGTGCTAGAAATAAGGAGAATGGAGCATTGCAGACGGAATGACACAATTTTGTTATGAACAATTACACAGTGTACCTTAATCAGTATTTTGTGTTAGCCTTATAAACACAAACAATATGTTAAAATGTTGACTAAATCTTGACAATGGTTACACACTGTTACGTCTTGTATATATGTTTTCCTTTATTTGAACCGTTTTTTTTTTAAATCAGTGTAATTGCTCGAGCACAATCTCTGGTCTTCACTATTGCATATTTCTGTATAATGCCATGCAAAATAAATGCCTAAGTAGGCTATTGGTTTTTCAACACTAGCCAAGCACCCTGCACAGGTATGAGAGAGTTTAGTTTCTCAACGCCTCTGCGTAAATATTTTATTTGTGAACAAATATAGTATTCTGTGACGGAATGCCAACTGACAAGACTTGGTATTTAGAAACAAAATCTTATTTCCAACAGTCCCTGAATGCTGCATTTTTCAAGCCTTCTCTTATTTCAAAATTCCCTGCTGGTTTGCCGTTCCTAAAATCGGAAGTGTGTAAAGTAGAAATGAAAAAAGCATACTACATCAATAATATACACATGAAATGGTTTAAAATCCGGCTAAAATCTGTATGAAGCATCCGCTAGATGACGTTATCGGAATGATTTAGAATTTTGTTTTCTGTCTGTTGGGTAAAATATTTCTTGAAATCACAGGATGAGATCGTGATATAGCTGATACTGGTATTTGAAACAGTGGTAATAAAACGACTATCTTATTTGCTCTGCAGTGATATTATTTCAAACTTTAACAGTACATTGTAGTTCCAGGGTCAATATTACGTAAAGGCCAATAATCCAAATGTGACCAAACATGAACAAGTGCAAAACCAAAGTCACGTTTTACTCTAGTTTCGCCTCCATGTAATCACATCTCACAGTATGCATGTTGTATCTGGATATTTTAAAGCTGTTATATTGTAATGCGTCAGTTTCATTAAGTCAAACGGAAGTTCTTAATACCACATGGCCTCCCCTATAAACTTGTCCAGTTTCCGTTTGAAAATAACACGATCAGATGATTGTTTTGTCTCCTAGATAGAAAATGTTTACTGCGTATGTGGTGCTATGATTCAATGGTCAATGCTGTACTAAGGTTACACACATGTAATTAAGAGATGCATCAGGGCGTGACGTCATAAAAAGAATGACGTCAATGAGAGACATTATTGAAGTGCTTTATTTCTATTTCTGTGATTCATGATACACAAATATGTTATAGTGTTAATGAAATGCAGCTCTTTTCAAGAATATAAAAGTTACGCTCTCTTGGGTGTACAGAAATTGAAAGGCGAATAAAGAAAATACAAATTGAACAATATAAATGCAAATGATTAAGTTTCGTAAGTTAAAACATTGTCCATTACTATGATACTGTATATCTTCTTCACCTCGCAGTGCAGTGAACACTGATATTGCACAGATCAACATGGCATTACTTAGATAACAGCAACAATATATAAATAATACATATATAACTTCTATATCAACGTATTACACAATAGTTATTTGTCTAGGATACAACATGCATGTATACATATGTATAGAATATAAATATATATATTTCATTTGTAGATAAAAATATTGGGTTACATAGTATCATATGTATTCTATGTATGCTCCTACATTACAAAAACGAAACAACAAATTTAATTATAAAAAATATCCAATTTATCGTTTGTAACTATGTCACATAAAGTGTCAAATTGGTAATGTGAAAAATGAATTTTATCACAGCGAGTACACGCGTACTATTTGAATTTATTTTACTGTTATTTCATGCTTCTTTTTACTACTCAGTCTACTTCTGGACCTGTCTCCGAAAATTGTAGTTTTGTGTTTTGGAATTCATGTAATCAGGATGTAAGATAAAAAGAAACTTTTCAAAATCATGTATGTGAGAAAATCAAATTTGTATCAAACATCTAAACACACGACAAACAAAACAAGCAAACAAAAAAAAAAAAAAACAACAATTTAAAGAACAAAAATACAAAAAATCCCTAAAATAAAAAACAACAAATTAAATGAAAAAAAGAGAGAAAAAAATGCTTAAAAGCATTATTCTTGTATGTGGTCAAAATGTGTTTTATTTGATGATAACGGCAGGAACAGAAAAACACCAACAATCAAGATCAGAATCACTAAGCGATAAAGACATCTTTTAAGGCTTCGTTGATAACGAAGTGAAAACGTAATGGAATGCTGTTAAAAAATGATAAAGCAAACATCATGATTTGGCATTAAGAGTGCTTAACCTCGCTTGTGTCAAACTTCCAATCAAGAACGAGACATCTTTTGGATACTTGAACTTTCAAGAATTTACCAAACTACAGAACAAGCAATTGACCTTGACCAGATTATATGACTAAAATCAATTGATTTTCCCCGAACGATGAAGTACTATTATCTTGTTTCCGGATTCAGATATTTCTACAGAAATGTAAAAGAAGCAATTTGTCACAAACAGCGATATAATTCTACTTAATAATTACTGTAACATAAAATAGACGAAACAAGATGTATACCTGGAAGAGGTACAAAAAACTAAGACAACGTATTCCATAAGGGTATGCGTCTTGTGCTTCGTCGATTCGCGCCCTGTAAATATGGTATTTTAGAGTAATTTCGTATTCTCAAACGAGAACAACGGAGTCATCAGAAATACTAACGAGCATCAAACATGTCGAACATCGTACAAGGAAAGGAAATATTTTGATATCATGGTGGCGACCGTAAAACCTCCACATACTCTCCATCAGCATACATACTTGAAACGTCTATGTTGTAAGTTCAATTCCCTTATACAATTACCTTGTCTTCGTGCCATCCCAGTAACGTCGTACCTTTAGGTAGTTCTCTCTCGGGCGAGGACAACTTCGTATCAATGGTTGTCTCTATAGCATTGCGACCATTCACCGGTGATAGGTTTTACGGAGTGCAATTTGTTATTGGTATAGGTATTCCAATACTCCTGCCACTGAGCTATTCAAATTGTTAGATAAATGGTTTAAAATCAGTAAAATGAATTTGAAAAACAACAGGTGGTAGCGAAAAAAACTTCTTTGCGGCACAATCTGCCTTTCGAAACTTGTGATCCAATACACGAAACGGCAATGTAATGTGGCTCAGATTTTTTTCAGATCACTGTTTGTAGCAAAATTTTAAAAAAGATGAATTATTATTATTATCATTATATTCTTAACGGCCCGTCAACACATAAAAGGTCATTAGGGTCATCAAACGGTAAACCACACAGCGATCCAAAAGGAAATAGCATTAAACAAACCAAAAGTTAAAAGACAAATGTTTAAAATCTTAAATGTGTATGTTAACACAAAACATTGTACATCATAGTCTATTATATAGACCAACATCTTTCAGGTAATGTATACGATAAAAACGTCCTCGAGTAGACAGAAGGTCACTGGATTCTAATAAAAATGTTTAACGGTGAAAGGCTCATCACATCCTATGCACCAAGTATTATCTTCGCGTTTATGAATGTGTGAGGTATGCATGACCCATCCGAAGACGAGCAAGGATAACTTCGTCTCGGTGGTATATGTATTCCATTCCTCCTGCTACTGAGCTTTTAAAAATTGTTTAATAAATGGTTCAAAATCGGTAAAATGAAGTTTAAAAACAACAGGTGGTAGCGATAAAGCTTCCTTTGCCGCACGATCTGCTTTTTCATTGCCTGGTATTCCGATGTGCCCAGGGACCAAGCAAAAAGCAATACGAAAGTTAAAGGCAAGTTCATGAAATAGTATTAATGTATTACGAATGAAAATATTTTCAATATTTCTATTGCTAAGACTTTGTAGAACAGAAATAGAGTCTGAATGGATAACAGATTTCATTACCTTGTTTCTTTGAATATATTCAAGAGCGAGGTAGAAGCGCGTGTGGTAAAAAGATGAATGTGACTGAGGGTAAGGCTGTACTTCTGATAACAACCACTTTAACATGTTTGACCACCAAATGTCAATCCATTCCATTTATCATACATGATGTACCTTTATGGCTGGACAAGGTGACAGTGGCTTGGGTGTCTTTGTCCTCTGATTAAGAATAAGATGGTTTATGATTTGAACTGGATTGATATAGTGGAAATATGTGTCAACATAAATATTTCGTTATGAAGTTTGATGGCCCTAGTGACCTTTTATGTGTTGACGGGTCGTGAAGGATAATCATTATGACATAGTTTTATGTTGGAATATCGCGGATATTATTGATACGTGTTCATTATTATTATTTTGTTTACTGCTTATATGGTAAACGTATTTTATTTGGTCCGAGAGAAAATTATTTTCAAAGTCATTCCATCCTTTGATGTATTTTGGTTATGATAAGTTCGTAAACATTACTTTATAATCTGCGTGATGCTAGTGCCGTTAATGTCAGAAAAATTAATGCCGGTGTTGTTGATGATATTTAAAATCCGGAAATAATTGCGTCGTAATCATTTTAGTCGCTGCAGGTCTGCAGTGTCAGTTGTTGATTTCACAACACGTGATAAGCTGACTTCTATAGCGTCCTATGTACAATGCAGTTACCTCGTTACCGACAATTGTCTCTCGGCACGAAACCTGCACCGTCGAGGTATGCGAAGCAGGTAATTAAGCAGGTCCTTTTATCAAAGAACTCTTCAAGATAAGTATAAATTTTATCTTATTTTTGCATGTGCAAGGTAAATAAATGTTCAACGTAATTAGAAAGATTGGTATAAGTAGATAAACCTAGGAATTGACCTCTTTCAGACATGGATTTTATTAGCATGCTACGCCGACGAGCTGTGCAAAACGACAAAGAAGCCACATACACACGGATATTTCGCATATTTGTTTTTTTTAATTAGGATCACCTCGCTATCAAGACTACATCATCCCATTTCGAAAACTGTATTCTAGGTATGTTTATTGTATAATTGTTTAGACCACTTCAACAATTTGCACAGGATAACTTTGCAACACAGACAAGTTTCATGTACTGTTTTCGTGTGATTTTTTAGTACTGATTGCAGCGACCTCCTAGCCAGTGAGGTATAACAGATTTCAGGTCACTTAAATATGAATCGATACAATCGATACAAAACTGGCAACTACAGGTACATTCACTGTGGGTTACTTATCAGGAAAATATTTTTCGGTAATCTAATTGCTGACACGCAGTCAAAAGTGGTCTAAACGAAATTAGGTTTGAGTGATCAAAGTCGATATAAACACCGTCCTGCAAGCAGGCTACGTTTTGTTCAGTTCCCGATACGGTTTCGAATTCTGCCACAACACTTTGACATTTTCTGTTTGATGATATATCTATGTATAACTGAAGAATATTTTTTATATGAAAATACGATATTATTCAAGGTCGAAATATTCCCTACTGGTAGATAAATAAGTTCAAAGACCAAAATTTAAATCTTATAAAACAGCACTCCTTCTGTATCAGAACCATATTCAAGGTATCACGACAGGCGATCACAAGGCTTGTATTATTCAGATGACAACAAAAAGTAGTTTTGACATACTACCAGCGGTGATAAATTGCTGATAATTCGTTTTCTGACAACTCTTAGTTATAGGTTTCCTGTTTTGTCTAGCATTAATTTACAAAATTTATATAAGTATTTTAGTAATGTTTGTTTTAACGTTAACCATAAATAAATTGCTTCTCATGATAGTAAAATAGCAAGGAATAAACAGGAAACCAATGGGATTGAGACACGACTACACAAAAACATTACTACAATAAACTTTTAATTGATCTCAATTTGTCAATAGGATGTACATTCAGTAGGACCGAACCAACGCATGATATAAAATTAAATGTATCATTTTTTGTGTCCTGCACGGACAAAACTACTGTTAGATGCAGTCTTTATATGTCACCAAATCAAACTTGAAGAAGTTTTTTGACTGAGGTAATTGCAAAGTCTACCCGGGAATTTATCACAACGAACTTCGTTATGACTTTGTATGTCAACTCTAAATGACGTTTACATGATATCTCACTCTACAACATATTTCTCCCCAAACAGATATACAGTATATATATAAACTGGTACCCATATCGTCAACAGGCTTATCTTTATCGTTGAGGAAATGTCAAGCATTAAACTACAGTAGATCACATTACGACATCAGAAGAGGTTTTTCAAGCAAATAAATAATAAGAAATAGGTATAATGTTGTGTTGTAATAACAGTCATAGACACTCATATTTGCCGACAAAACATGATAGTTTCAGATATCTCGAGATCACCAGCCGGATTTAGGAATATCCTTGTGCTTTTTATGTTACAACTCACATGTGACATTCATATCATTCGCAAATATTAAAAGAAAGCTTATGTCGTAAATGAAAGGTTATGAA
This sequence comes from Ylistrum balloti, assembly GCF_031769215.1. Classification (NCBI taxonomy): domain Eukaryota; kingdom Metazoa; phylum Mollusca; class Bivalvia; order Pectinida; family Pectinidae; genus Ylistrum; species Ylistrum balloti. The sequence goes on along the minus strand of NW_026782542.1, from coordinate 462,855 downwards.
ATATTCATTTCCCTGTTTACATCTCTACCTAACCCACATGGAGAAAAATAGTGCAGAGATCGCCAGCTTTCAACTATAACAGCACTCTTTATGGTTTTTGAACAGAAAAAAAAATTTTTTTGCGTGTTAATTAGTTTAAAAAAGAAATGTGTAAATTTCGCAGAATAATGATCACAAAGAACTCTCAAGTCCCACGGTATCTTGGCCTAGAGTTCAGACTGTGGGATCACTTGACTGTATCACATAAATAACGAATAAACCATAGCTAATCAATGAATTTTCTAACTAACAGTCGTCATCTCCGCTAGTTTAACGGGCAAACAGATCTGTGATCAAAGCACTGTACTCAGCAACTGTCTTCTGCTAACTGAATAAACATTTGCGCATTTGACTAGCATAATGAGAGCACTGTCACGAAAGAAGTTGTCGTCTCGACGTCGTTGATTACAAGATCTACCAGGATCCTACATAAACCTACAATAGATAAATAATTATTAAACATACTAATTTATATTGCAATCGTGAGAGAGATGTTATCAATGTATGTTTGTTCTTCGTATTAAGCACCGGCGTCTGTATGTCTTCTGAACACAGGAAACCAACAAAACAGGAAATCCTTCAGTATTGTTTTCAAATTACGATCTATATTGTTCGATGAGATGGTCACAGATCAATAATTCGCTGATTTTAAAATCGAGCGATGTTCCGATGTTTTCAGTTAATTAAAAAAAACCTGTTTAGTCGAAAAATACGATTTGATTTTTTGTTGACCAATTCCTTTTTAGTCGCGAAATGACGTCTCGACATGTCGTAAATAAAAAATAAGGAAAATGATTAGAAATTTATAGAGGTTAATATTGTCTAACGGCATGTTTAATTGGATATTATAGAATACAACATTCAGCACAGAGTCATCAGAATCAAATGAAGACGGCGGCTGCTGTACATCAGCTAACATCATAACATTATAAATCGGACAACTGGGAAGGCCAACAAACGACAATACGTTTGTTTAGTTTTGCCTTTTACTGCAGAAGTTTCATATTTCAGTAAAACGCATGAACCAAACCTGATTAATGCAAAAATGTTATAGCTTGATGTGGTTTCTTATCTGCGAATATGAACTCAATTATTTGACAATACATGTCAGAGCTAGTGTTATGAAACCCAGTAGATTAAATGATGAAATTGCTACTTTCATATATTGTTAAATGTTGAGTTTTTCAAATGCTTTCTTACAAATTATAGTATATAATAATATAATAATTATGATAATTCTGTATGTCTGAAAATGCTTTTATGAAAAGTAGGGTTTTTTTTTTTTTTGTTTCCAACACACATTTGATCAGTTGTGGCTTGCAGTAATTGTCTTTGTCAGAGTCAGCGTGTCTTTAAATTATGTTTGAATTGCATTTTATAGAATTCGGAGTTGTGCTTGGACTAAAGAAACTTAAAGAAATCCGAAAACCTGATCTATTTGGACCACGTAACCAGTCAGAAACATCGCTGTGATTATTATTGAAATCGACATCAAGCGCTGTTGCATATAGTTCGTTATTGTTGTAGAGAAAACTAGCAGGAATTTCAGTGACATCCACCTGCCTGGTATATATGCCTCAGGTAAGCAATTCTAAAAACACTGGTAGGATGTCAAGAAGAGACGAGGTTACACTTGTCACAGTGTAATGACCAAATATCTTGTGTTTCTTATGATAGATGATTTATGATGTTGTCACTGTGTTACAGCAAAAATCCAATATCTTCAACAATTTCTACTATTGGCTAGTTAATATGAGCCCAGTCACGCCAAGATATAAACTACGTCAGGATTACTGTCGCTACATTGACCACATCTATACTGTAAGGAAAATTTTCACTTTATCGGAAGTTAACACAAAGCATGGTGCTCTGTGAGACATGGTACTCTCTTCATAATGAAATTACAAGTGTTTTACACCATTATAAAAAGCTCCAAACTTCGTTGGAATTTAGGAAAATTATACCTACAGATTTAAATACTACTAAAACTGAATAATAGTTATAGGATAGTTGAAAAGATTAGAAGGATCAGTATAACTCGATAAAGTGTAGCAATGGCTATTCCAGGACATTCAAAAATGCATGTATTCCTTACATCAATGTGTATGTCACATTTTGTCTCAGTTCGTCACTACCTACATCCGGTCCGTCCCGTGGTTTAGAACTCTCAATATGGGGACATGTTCAGCTTCCATTCCGCTGCCAATACAATCCTATCGATACAACCTGATAGGGAAACAACTGTGGAAGATCAAAATCATACTGGAATTATTCAAATGTCGCCGAAAACACCAGACAAACTTGCAAGTGAAACTAACGAATTCGGCAATTAGATATTGTCAGGTACTATGGCGTTATCTTTAACTTAAAGTTGTAGTAATCTAAAACAATTTGGTAAAATAGACATAACGTTTTCTCAATTTTGAAATCAAGGCAACTGGTTCTGCCGATGGCAGATCAGTGGGTGAAATATATGTTGATAGCCTTTTTCATTAATTTAATATCGATATACCGTGTAGTTTAGTTAGTTTCGCGGGAAAGATGTTTTCGCTATTTCGCGGCACATTAATGTGGTCGCGAAAATATAACCCGTGAAATAATGGGGCACGTGTGTATAGATATCCTTCCAATTTAAGATCGTGAATTTGTTATTTGTTAAAATAATATTCGATCGTTTTAAAACGAAATCGCGAAAATTTTGACCTGTGAAAACTAGCAGCTGTACGGTAGATGACGGTTTTAGATTTCCTAACGTCATGCTATCTTAGGGAGAAGAATTTATGAGTAAGAATAGGCTTACATCTTGGAACCGCAGTGATGGTGTGCACTTAGCTATCGCAGGCTGTTTACAGCGCGCAATGATATTACCAAAGATCAATTGATTCAGGGCCAGCTTGTGGTTTTTAAACGACCATGATCTATTCTTATAGAATTTAACTGCATAGTCATCATCACCTTTATTAGGCCTGCTAATAATTTATAAATTTGATTTGTACAATTCCACCGGCGAAATGGAGTTTTGATAAATCAAATCATGCCTTAGTATGTGACGAGTTATTATACTGTCAAAATAGGCAATTTTCTCTTACTTAACCTCCTCTCTGTAATTAGAAATGGGATCGTCCTCTTTAATATACAGTTGAGTTTATATAACGTGTGAAGGGAAAACAGGTTAGTGATTGACGTCAGATTTTTCCACGTGGAATCAACTTACTTTCCACAGAGTTAAGTGGCACATTAATCTCGGTTTCCTTCCTCAGACGACGTGATTTTGTTTTAAATTGTAAAAGTGAGGAGGTGGTAAGAGGTGAAATGTCAATGATAACTTGGTCAGTGTAGTTGTGAAAAAACAGCTCTTTGGTCGAACGACGTTACGCATTTAAAAAACATTCAAATGCAGACCTTACCATCTATCTCACTGTCATTGTAAGTTGGCCAACAGCAATTGTCTATCAAACCCTGGTTTAAAGCCAATCAGGTAGAATTTCAATATCGCATATATCTACAACATAAATCCATAATAAACGAAATTCGAAAGTGTTCTTAAGACATGTGTTGTTGTTTTCTTCGTTCGGAATATATACATGCTTGGTTTGAAAAAAAAAACATCAAGTAAACACCAATATGGTAACATATTCAAATCTAAAATTCCATACAACTTGGGCAAAACATGAAAAAAAAATTACTCGAAGACTTCTGAAAAAGGACAAAGAGAATAAGACCTTGTGTTCTGTAAGCGTAAACGTATTCTGCTTCACCGATGACGCCTGCCATGTAAACCTTCTCAAATTAAAACAATGTATACAACAACGGAACCAACATGCAAACTCGAGAGCATCAAATAGTCTTGAATAATTTCATGTCGCGCAAAGAAATAGAATATTTTTCAATGAGATCACGATGGCAACCGCTAAACTTCCCCATAATTTTCATCAACCTGCATTTTTTAAGCTTTTGTGTTACGCGTTTGTCTGTCGGTTGACGATTTCTTGCACGGAAATCGTGATAATGGGAACAGGCCCTTGAATATAGACCGTGATGTTTCAATATTAGATATCAATAGATTGGAGATGCAGGGCTATTGCTATCCATAAAGGTAAAATTCACAATAGCGAAATTGAAATCATCGCGTTTATCATAAAACTTAAAGGGAAGCTGTCCAGTTTAATTCCGTTGTAGGAAAAGATCTGAGATAAGAAGCTGATGTAGAAGAGTCTCGTGTATCTTTAATTCTTGTGGATATATACGATGGCCATAGTCAATAAATTTCTAGTTATCTAAAGACAAGACGTCATCAATATATCTGAAGGTGAAATAAAACGACTTTACTAGGTCTTTGTAACCGATTTTGAGAAGTTCTTCAAATAAATTAAGCCTCATATGAAAATCAAAAGTCGCCCAACAGAGGGGCGCAGTTAGTTCAATAGGTATGTCAATAGTTTGATGGAAGATCTTACCACCAAACTCAACAACAAAAACTCGATCATTTTTATGATTTCGTCCTCCGTGTAGCACAGGTTATGAGCATCATTAACAATACTTAGACAAAACAGCTGTAGGATTATGTTTAATTCATAGTTTGGCTCTACTGTATCCTATCCAAATGTTTGTCAAATGGTGTTATATATTCGTGCGTCTTTTGTGTAATTATCGCCATTACAGGTTGTCGACTGGTGGACTATTAGTCCATGGCTTTAGCCCTAACCTGTATTTTCATTCATTTAAAATGGTGTTGTCCACAATTTACACATGTACTTGACGTTCTTCCAAAATTATCAGATGTATGACAATTACGAAAGGACGAGTTCTTAAGGACGGAACAGCTGTATGACGTAGTTTAACTTTGTAGAGTTTGGCTCTACTTTATCCTATTCAGATCAAATGGAATTATTAATTTGTGTGTTCTTTCGTTCAATCTTCCTAACACACTTACAGCGAAATGCTTTCTGTTCAACTTGCAATGAACGAGCGTAAAAATTAATTATAACTTTAAATTCCTATATCCACGCTAGCACTAATTAAATAGGATTTATGCCAAAACAAACGTTGACATAATTCGTCCTTCAAACTTACGCTGTGATGGTGACTTAAGATAGTGACAGCAATTTTCTGCGTGCTTAATCAGACTTTTTATTGGCTCGTGGCCAATTATACCATCTAAAACAACACTACAAATAGATCGTCTTTACAGCCTCAATTGCCGTGGAAAAGTGATGGAATCGTTTTTAATTGTTGTGAAGTTATAATAACTTTTCAGGATTATCAACACAATAATTGTTCTCTGAATTGAAATTATCTGTGACGAACTAATTCAGGCATGGTGATTCAGCATTATCCATCTCTGTTTCAATCACGTACATGATAAACTCACGAGGTTGCCGTGCAAGAAGTGATTAGTGATGGAAAGTCACGTAATACTAATGCAATCATGCGTTAGTGTTTCCTATTTTTATGTTCACTTGAATTCAATATTTCTTTCTTTTGGTCCCTTCCAGACAAGGTTTTGGAACCTGAATGACAATATAAAATCTTTAGCCTTTAAAATTGCTTCGTTATTGGGTTGGTCTATGACTTCAGTCTAGGAGGGTTAACGCTGTAGGGGATGGAGGGTTCTAGTTTTTTCCAGTACGAAGTGATATTTGTGATGTGATGTTGAACAAGCTTCCTTATTGGTCTGATGTACTCCAGTCTGTGAGAGTTAACGCTGTAGGAGGGAATTCTAGATTTCCCAGTACGATTGTTGTGATGTGATGTTAAACAAGCTTCCTTATTGGTCTGATGTACGATTTCAGTCTGTGAGTGTTCACCCTGTAGAAGGGATTCTAGTTTTCCAAGTACGACTGTGGTGATTTGATGTTAAACAAGCTTCCTTATTGGTCTGATGTACGAATTCAGTCTGTGAGGGTTCATGCTGTAGAAGGGATTCTAGTTTCCCCAGTACGACTGTTGTGATGTGATGTTAAACAAGCTTCCTCATTGGACTGATGTACACTCCAGTCTGTTAGGGTTGACTCTGTAGGAGGGGATTCTAGTTTTCCCAGTACGATTGTGGTGATGTAATGTAAAATATATATCAGGACGTGATGCAAATCATTTCGTCTATTATTCATTGCGTATATCATTTTTAAACTGTGATTTTTTTATCTTTTCTTTTACTTCTCGCTGTTTTACCAAAACCTTAAAACAAGAAGATAGTATTTTGGCGTGAGGCATTTAATAGGTTATTCTTTCTGTATAGAATGTATTTCCGAGATTTCTGTTCGGCAGTTTAAGGCCATCCTGTGAGATATCGATAACAATGACGGTTTTATTTCTAGAGTTGGCCAGTAAAAACTGTATTTCAGTATTATTATCATTTATCATCATTACAGTCTGAACGGCCTGACAACACATAATAGGTCATTAGGGCTATCATCCGGTAAAACACAGCGATTCAGAAAGGAAACAACATCAAACAAACTAAACGGTAAAAGACAAATTCTAAAAATCTTACCCACAAAAGATTGTAAGCCATTGTCTGTTATATAGACCAACATTTTTCAGATAACCTAGAACTTTATTAATCTCAACAGTTTCATGAAGAGTTAGACTTGTAAGGTTACGATAAAAAGAATTCTCAACTAGACAGAAGGTCAAAGCAGTCCGACAAAAGATGTTTAACGATGAATTGCTCATCACTTTCTATGCTTATCCTTTTCTTCGCCTTTCAATATATATGCATGTGTAAGTTATGTATGGCCCATCCGAAGACGGGCAAGCAACTTCATCTCGGTAGTTGTCTCTATAATATTATTTCACACAGAAATAAAGTGACGTTACAAGTTAGAATGCCACGAAATCTTTACAATTTTTGATAAAAAGGAAAAAATGGAGCATGAAGGGATGAAATTAGAATAACCTAATTGAGCTTGGCTTCATTTCGATGTAAAACAGACCTGTACATTTCAACTTTACCCATGACCAATGATCACTAAAGTTTAACCAGGTTAAGATGCTGATGATATAATGTGATAAGGTGAGCTTACTTTTCGCGTCTACTTTTTCCGACTCGGAACGGCCCGTTTTTACCTGCCCTATTTAGCCTGATATACAGAGGCGATATCGTGAAATTAAATTCTAACTAGGTCCTTCATTTGTGTAGGACAGAAAGCTGTGGAGAAAGGTTCCCCATAAGATCGGTATTGATTACATTTTGCTCTGTTGAGATCAATATTGTGAGCTAAACTTGATCGTTATAATACCATCCATGGTAAAATCGGTTTTACTTTCTTGGGAAATCATTCTTATTATATTCGCATAAAATGTCGAGGTTTCCTGCACGAGATGTAATACAAAGTTATTTCAGCGACTAGAGAATATGTAGCCCGTCAGACCCGTCCCATACCCTCCCATTACCAAATTGAAATTTATTATAGGGTATGAAGCTTTATCCTGTGATCCCAATGAAAATCAAGCGTATAGAAGACCTCTACACCATCCGGGCTTTTTGCCATTCCGCTCAAGCCTATTTTCCTAAAGCCGACATGAGCAACATGATAATGATCGGTTAAGTTGTTTTTGACGTGTGGGACTTGTGACCTGTTGTTGAACAAGTGACATTCCCTACAATCGTCAGATGCGATCGGTTAAGACCTTGGTTTGACACCTTCAGCGGCGGTAGGGATGATGTGAAGAACATGCACTGAAATGAAAGCGACTGACGATTTTTTCCCCCTCGTAGACCGATATATGATTTCTGATAGTTTCGCTGCAGTATTACATGTTGGTTGTGACAGCATGTTACAACATCCACTGAATTATTATGATCAACCGTGTGTATCTAACATAATGATCTCCCTTCTATGTTTCTTCAGATGATGAATGGAGCTTTCAGGGAAGGAAAAAAAAGATTATCCTACAAACGTCCAATTTAGTTTGTTCTCTGGCACAAACATTCAATAGGCATTTGTATTGAGATTTTTTTCCAAACAAAGGACAAATCAGCATTCATTTCCTTCACATTTAATATCTAGCTAGTTTATTTTTGTTTTCATTGTAGAATTTTATCGATGACATAAACGATATGACAAAGCAAGCATGTCCAAAATAAGATATTTGAACCAACTCAAAAGGTTCTTATTAACAAACACAATTTAACTAATCTTAAGATATCGGAATATCGAAATCTCATTCTTGGATAATTTTCAATTTCAGTCTTCTGTCAGCTGTAATTTTCAGGTGAACACATCCGTTTAGTACAAAAACATCATTAATTGCGTAAGATAATGCAACCATTAAGCTTCGACGATTAAGATTGAAATATTTCATCTTGAGTTACATTGGTCTTAGGTTAGAAATAAATGGATGATTATTAGCTAATAATAGAAGAAAATTAATTCATCTACATAATTAATGGACCCATGTTTTCTACAGACAGCCGGTAAAGCAAACGTGTAACATTACATTACAAGAGTAGACGAGTAGAGCTCTCCAATGGCAGCTTAACCTCTGGGACCAATGTCTAGAACCGCTCGCATTTTACAAATGTAAAATCGGCAGGTTGGACATCTATTTCCACGCATCACGTGATGGTTTGTCAGGTTTGTAGCGCCTAAACAACACCGGACAATTATTGACAGGGAGTTAATAAAACCAGAAACAGATTTATCCGTATAATTCAAACGAATTTTCTTACTGGTTTACGAAGATAAATCTCGCTTTCATCTTAATTATTCATGGTAGCGGCGCTTTAATCTCGCGCCGTGTAAACGATAGTAGCGTTTTCTTCTATAGAAGCGTGGCTTGTGTTCTGATACTGGTCCCATGGCGCACCACGGCACGAATCTGACTGGCTCTCTGTAACAGAGCTGATGATAACGACAAGGTAGATAATCGTGTACTTGGATCTTGATCTACAAAGAGTTTTCGTTCCTCACACTTACCTACAAAAGGAACGGTGTACAGATGTATGCACGTTGACATTGATCGCAATTAACTGCACTTTATCTTGTTTTAATTCAAATCATTGAACCAAAAAAGGGAGAAAACAAATCAAAACATTGATATACATTTTTTAATCTTGGCCAATTTTGATGAAGGTTAAGCCAGTCATGCTGTCCATTTTCTTGAGATAAGCAGCAACTTGTGTGACCATAGCCAACTACACATGTCCGGGGCAAGAAGAATTTATTTCCAAATTGGACTTTTCGCATGAGGCCCTACAACACAAATTAAATGTGCAAATCGATTAGTTTGCAAAATAATTTAAAATGTCATCTCAACAACAAATATACATCAAATCAGGCAAATATCACGTTCTAAAAGGAATATTTTTCTCAAACGCATATCATTTTCAATTATTTCATTTATAGAGACTGAACCTGGAAGTATTAATTGAAGCCGGAAGTACAAATTGAACCTGGAAGTATAAATTGGTGACTCGAACAATTTGCTGTGAAGATCGTCAACTTTTTTAAAGAGTAATGGGACAGGAATTTTGTTGTTTACATGTAACGTATCCGGTACACATGCCCTTAACATCATTTTGTTATATGTCAGTATATAAATATGTTGAACATCTTATCATTATTACGAAAAATTAACATCCCGAGCCTGTATTGTCCTCATCATTAGGTCCTAAACAGAGTTCTAGTGGCCGCTCTTCATTTTCTACGATGTGTATCCGTAAATACTACAAAGGTAGGTATAACATTTCTTAACTCATGATTTTTAATTAAGGGGTTTGAATAGGAGAATTATACCGTTATTGTTATTTGCTTACCAAACCTGATCTCTGACATATGTAAAACTATCTACTCGGGATAAACATGTCGCCCTATTAAACACACTATAACGTCCCTAATGATAAGGTATTACCTTAATGGACCCCAAAGTAGAATAAATAGGCATTGCTTCCACTCAAAGGTTACCCCTGATGTGCGGTGCTATATTTCATACGCCTCACTCAGTGTGAATCCGCGACAGTTATAGAACTACTTTCCAGAAACTTCATACGCCAAGAATACTAGCGATGTCATTTGGCAAGGTTGACAAGGTGATCGTTGTTTTATGACAGACACCACAGACACTAGCGGCGTCACCCTGGTGGGATACAGGACAAAGATTGATGACATCACTTAAATACAGTATAAGAGTGTGTTTTTGTTCTATAGAACTAACATTGCCGCATCAATTACTGAAATTACCATTATTAGAAATGGTGGAACACTTTGACAGAAAACGGTTAATTGATTATAACCCTCTTAGATAGCTTACAACTAACATATAGGTAATGTATAAATCATTTAATGCAACATTAAATATTGCTCCAACGAAAATTAAAAATCATCGGTTAAGTATGATATAATTTTCACCATAGGATTCGCTTTATGCATTCCTTGTTACTTAATTAGATGAGAAATGGTGGATGCATAAACGTATATGTGGTGGTGAATAATTTTGTCGTAACAGCAATATCTAAAATGTCCCCTTTTAGTTAACTGATATGGACATTCCTGAGAAATCACACACAGTGAGAGGGGGAAGGGAATGCATGTTGGTTGTCAATTTAAGAGGATTAAACATAGCCATGAATAAAACAAAAATAACTCCCATAACAATGGATGATTCTACAGTAAAGTGTGCAACACACAGCACACTTTGCTCCCATGTGTGTCTTCGACGAATTCGCTGGCTGTCGGTACCTAGTGCTATAAAATTAATAAGTTAGTAAATTTTTACATTTCTGGTATCGAACATTGAAATCCAACAAAAATCCGTTATCTTCCGGTTTTCGAATCCTGGTTTCTCTCTCAATAATACATAACCTTGCAATCTAGTCTTAGAAACGCATCGCAATCCTTCTGTGGATTACAAACGTTTCGGAGATTTATAGAATCAAACGTGCAAGTTGTCGCAATAAAGTATGAGAGGACGCCGGAAGTACGAGAGCAGGATTGATCTAGACGTTAATCTCAATCAGACACAGCCGTTTGTCGGAGTTGGCATATACACCCCCATCCGTTTCTCGCTGTAAAATCGTGTTTCGTATCCATAAAGTCTGCTATTTGAAATCGTCTTTTTTTTTAAAGAATAAAAGAGCCTACTTTCCCATACTACTGTTCTAAGACATTGGTTTAGTTGCTACGTATATAAGTATGCAGGATTAATAATAGTATTTTCGATGGAGATTTGCGCCACACTAGATATGGCAATTACGTTTGTTCCTCCCGATGTGCATTAAAATTGGAAGCTAGAATATGTGTATTGGAATATGGTGTTATGAATGAAAACAAGAGTACAAGTCAATGGAATAGATGTTAGAAGATAAGAAATGACGAAGTCGATTAAGGAATAGCACTATTTGCACACCAAATTTAAAAAATATAATACGTTATTTTGTCTGAAATGGTGTAGTAATATCTGAAATAACTTAATTGAACGTAGAAAACAAATGTACACGGAATAATTCTGCGGTCGAAACGAGATCACGTGATACCTGAGGTTTAAATGTTACTGTTCTTACACCTACATGAATTGGTGTTAAATACAAATTGTAATATTTTGTAAACCATTCGCTTTACTTTTTAATTGAATGATGATATATAACCTATAGAAATGGTGACTTGATGCACGTAAATGAAATATTCAGAATAGGTTTAATGTGTCTTTTCAGCGCAGTAACAATTTCTAAATCATTTCTGTGCTTGGTTGACTTACGCTTTTTGCTGCTATGATATACAAAACCTTCCACAACTGCGGCAGACGATTTTTTTTCAGAGAATTTATTTATATGGTAGTCATATTTCTGTGTTCTGTGTAATCGCCGTTAATTAGTCGTATTCGGCGAGAATTTGACGCAGACGTTAGTGGCACGTGGTCTGGTGTGTAACGAGCGTGCATTGTTACAGTGTAAATCTCGACAGGCACGGTACAGGCTCTGTGACAATGATATATGATGGTGTTCATAATTCATTCTTCTGATTCCCAAAGGACTACAATTAATTCAGACGGTTCTGGCCTTTTCGACCGACCTATCGACAGACACGCTTAATTCTAGCGTCATTATTCACAAATTTAGAGGGAAAGAAGCAGTAAACAGATGTACTATATATGCTCACAATTTTTTCTATCATCTTTCCGTTTCCATAGCTCACATGTCGGTATACCGAAAACAGATCTATCGTAAACATATGTTCAGCAAATGTCAATATTGAAACGTGAAGTGATTTTGTTTTCCAAATACACAAATAAGGGGAAAGAGAACTATTGATTTCATTGTACCAGATTATCAAAGATTTATGTATTTTTAAGGCTGACAGGTCAAGGACACATTTGTTCAAGAGCACGTGAAATCTGTAAAACTACTGCTGCATGATAGGTAGAATTCCGGCGCAATATTCAAATGATCCACAATATTCAGATATACAACGGTTGTCAGTTTTTATTCATGCCCGGAAATTCAAACAAATCATGTATATCTTTTTCATTTAGCCATTTAACTAATTAGAAAAAAAATCAATTGTCCTAATTTATTCAGAACTAGGTACGTATGACACAATTGCATAATAACAGGTGCCTCGTACCTTCTAGTGATGTAAAAGTACATGACCATCAATTATTCACTGCAGTGTGTAGAGACATGCTCAAAACTTCTCCACCCGTGATAGAGAACTAGAAAAGCAATTAACGGATTAACTGAAAAGTGAAATACCACGCAGACAAAAAAATCAAATGGAAGCCATTTTAAGCCGTTGTTCAAAATTGTCCCTGCGAATAAACATCACTAGATTTTTTCATGAATAAAAGCAAAAAAAAAAAAAAAAAAAACAGAAAGAAAAAATCCTTTCCTATCCGTTTGCAAGATATAACTAATGTACACTAATATCGTGTGTAATCTGTTTTTGTCTGAAATTCCACACGGGGCATATACGATTCGCTAACAGACACAACAACACGTTTATTGAAATTCCTAAAGGAATCGGAGACTTTAACACCGATTTATCATATCCCCAGACTCTGGTTTTTCCCTGATTCCATCACTGACACTCAGCATTTCGATTTTAAGTCTGACAGAGAGGTCAGGTAAATGTTTCCTCCCAATCGGAGGTAAATGTGGCCAGTTATTACATTTGTCTACAAAGATTGACCTATAGTTTTGTCAGAAATATCTGACATTCATTGCCAGTATTGAATACTGAATTGCCGTTCAGGGCGTGCTGCGGACCTAATACTTTTTAATTGCATAAGGAAATGCTAACACGGGTGTGTGTTTTAACACTGAACCCTAAATTCTGATAATTATGTAATAGATTACAAAATATAAACGATACGAAGAATCAACATGTGTTAGAACACTTTCCTTGAATTGTTGCACGGTTTAGAATTTAAGGATATAATTGGCATTCTTCAGAAATTATATACGAAATTCATCGAATGATCGGACTAATGCATGTCCCCATCTAGATTTGACATTTCTTTCTGTCAGTTTGGATTTTTGTCCGTCGCCTCATCGGCTTCACATTTTAGGCTCCTAATACCGCTGATGAGTCCTACAATGACGAATCTGCTGTATTATGCAGTCTGATTTATTGTGTGACTTTACTGTAGGTCACTGAATGTGTACTGAAAGTTTTTAATCACCTGTCTTTCGAGACATTTCTGGTCATTTGTGTGATGAAGGAGACCGTGTAGTCATTGAAACGTCACACTCTAATCTTCTATAGGAGTGTCTATTCCACTGACATGACCAAATTGAAGAAAATGTTCCGAAATATGTATATTAGTAGTTCAAAAAGCTTCGAAACTTTTGAAATCTACTCCTAATTTAATACCAATAGGCGATATCAATATACATCTGCTAAAAATTAATGATATTGACTTTTGTGACATCATGCGTCATGATGATTTGACAAATGTGTTGTCCAATTAGTTAATTGATCATTTAAGTGATACTGTTTGTCCAGAAATTGCTAGAAAAAGTAACCACTGCGGTCTTCGTGTTACTGTCGCTGCCTAAGCACAATGGGAAAAACCTTCAAAAGCAATATTTTAATGAACAGACAGATATTTTGGTCAACGTTCTGATATTATTTCTGCAAATTGGCAAACTGTAAAGAATGAGTCAAATCAAAAGGATGTTTGATATAAACTATTTACAAAAAGAAAAAAATTCTGATATTTTCTAAAGATATATCTCAGCCTTAAAACCGAAACTAATATAGGAAACAGTGTATGGAAGACGCAACTCTCTTGTCGATATGCACCCCTTTATTGAAAGAAATTCAAATAATCTTAAGGTCATTTAGTTCAGATACATTTTTGTATTCATGTGTTATGTGATTGTTATTTGATAACCTGTCTATGGATATTCGTCTATTTCAGATCTTTATGATTCAAATCTACCATCACCAAGTTCTGAAACAAAAACTGATGACTGTCTACCTGATGCCAACATTGTTTTTCTGATGTGTTCTACGATATTTATGTGATGCAAACACATAAAATGTTGAATGTTGAATGTAATGCGAGGAATGAACTTCTGAGTAATTTGTGCAAGGAAGAATATGACTGATGCCAATTTCCAAGTATGTGGTAACTTGTGCTTGTTGCGACACTTTTTCAAAAAGGGTGAAACTGAGTCAGCTGAAAAACATATAGACCTTAATCTTTACTCAGCTATGTATGAAAACTTCTTGAGGAAGTCATTTAATTTATTTACAATCATCTTGTAAATAATGATCGCCTGAACTAACTATAGTCAGGAGTTTTACCCAACCATTCCACAACTGTATAGTTTATCGAATTATTTCACAGTTTACTGATGACTTTTAAAGAACATGAAACTTTCAGTATTGATTTTGTGTGACTTTTTTCTAAAGCATATGATCCTGTTTTGCACATAGACTTATTATTAAATCTTGATAGATATGATATTCTAGGCAAATTTCTATAATTACTGAAAAGCTATTCACTTTATAGAAAGTAGCTCGTTCTAAATACCATACAATCGTTTAAAGCAAACGTGAAATCTTGTGTTACCAGGTTTCTACCCTTGGGAAATCTTTTTTCTCTTAACTTCCACAGAAGATATTTCAAATGCTTTTCGAAAATGAGAGTTGGCCGATGATACCACTGTTGGTCATTTATCCAAAAACATCTTTAATACTGACGGATTGTACACAGAGCTGAATATATGGTTTAAATAGTGGCTTGTAAATTTTAAACCCCCAATAAACTAAAGCATTGCTTCTAACATTGATTTTCATACTAATCCTGAGTCACAATGTGACACCACTATTGAAACTATTGTAGATCGTCACAGACATCTTGGTGTTTATAACATCAATGATAAAAACTATGATTATTATCATTACATTCTTAACGGCCCGTCGACACATAAAATGTCACTAAGATCATCAACCAGTAAAACACACTGCGATTCAAAAAGGAAAAGATATCAAACAAACTAAAAGGCAAAAGACAAATGCTAAAATCTTAAATGGTTATATTACCACGAAAGATTAAAATAGTACGTCGTAGTCTATTATTTAGACCAACATCGGATAACCTGGAATTTTACAAATCTCAACAGTTTCAAAAAGGGTCTTTAGACATGGAACGTTATGATAATAAAATTTCCGAGTAGACAGAAGGTCAATGCAGTCCAATAAAAAATGTTTAATGGTGAATGACTCATTACATCTTATGCCTTGAGGATTATCTTCGCCTTTCAACATATATGAATAAAACTGTAGTATTGATATCAACATTTAGTATATATATTAAATCTACCTTAACTGATATATGCACAAAACGAGGGTTTATATACACCCCTTACTGCAATATGTATGCAGATGCTCAGATAAATGTGAAATTGTAAATGTACAAATTCCAGAACATGTTTAGTATGAGGTAACATGCATTATGACTGGACTACCAATCTTTGCTAGAAAAGTTGTATTCATGATGAACTGTTTGGCAATATCTGGAACAAAGACGAAACAGAAACAGAAAATTAACCATGTTTTGAAATATTCAAGTCGAAAATGCTATGGAATATCTTCTCTGTTGCCTTCTAGAGTTTGAGATTTTTCGAATTATCACTTACGAAATTTAGATAATCACAACATACAAATTCCTTTTTTCAACGTGTATGCTGTCTGTAATAATTCTTCTTTAACAAGTCATTGATAAAACAGTGCATAGATGCTTTTAACATCATTTCACCCAGATACATGTTATCCTGTATTCACGTATATGTAATGGTAACTCTGCGTTTATCTTTAACATTCTATTTTATCATTTGCATTTGTAAACTGGTACATGAACCTCATGTATTAATCAACAAGGGAGACACAATGAATTGAAATGATTTGAGCCGACCCTTTTACAACTATAACCCTATACATCTCATGTCACGTGATCTGATTTTCTGATGGATTAAATTTTTGTTATCGTCGAGGATAGAATAAAACCGCAAAATAAAGACCACTCGAAAATAAAATAAAAGGCCGTTTTCATTATTTTTTATCTAAAGGTTTTGGCGAAACCGCAAAATATTGAGCATTTGAAAAAAATTATTTTAACAGTACACGATACGTCACGTGACATTCGCTCGATATATGACGCCATCTTCTCATTTTAATCAATACCTTGTACAATCTGTTAGCAATCTGTCGCGTATAAAAAGCTGGAATTAAATGGATATATAATCGTCACAGCCTTCCTCTTTTCATTCAACGAAGAACTGAGAATAACAACCAGGAAAAAATATATACCTTGTATCTAAATTGGTAGTTGGTACTCTGGAGACATCTCCTATCTCCATAAACTTCAATCAAATGACACCGGAGAATCTTCAGGACGCCATAGGGATACATCCCTATTTCCTGCCTTCTCCTACTTTTTTGGTTTTTTTACATAACCTACTTTCCAAATAACCGGTTTAACACTGAAGGTCATCTCTGTTTCTTCTATAAAGTGACGACTTCAATAAGAGACGGAAACCCGGGAAAACTACATGTAACGGAATGAAGATGAATCAAGACTACTCAGAAGGCGTCACACAACCCCGGTCTACTCATTCTTGTTTTACCCGTGATTATACAATACACCGTGTTTTGGTATTATCGTACTCTGCTATCTATTTTCATCAAATTGACCCTGATACAATTATTTTTAGTGTACATCTATACAAGGTTTATTTGATAATTGACAAACCAGTGAAAAATTCAAAGAAAAACGTTCTTCTTTATTTACAAATGACTCATCATTATACATATATGTTTAAATTCGTGCTAGAACTCGTGTTTAGCTGTGTTAGTCAGTGTGTTTAGGGCCGATATTAAAATAAATGTTAACGGCGCAAAAACACGTGATTGTGACGACGGTATTGGAATCCAGGGAAATCAAATACATTTATGTATGGTGGCTGTGTTCTCGAGATTACTAATGAATGTATCATGGCGCTATTATAAGGGGAATATTTGTATGATCGTGAGTATCATTGTGTGGCTAGATGCAGATGTGCGCTCACCACGGCGAAGACACGTAGAAGATGAAATAAAAAGAATATCTAAATTGAGAGAGGGAGGTCATATTTGGTCAACCACGTAGGAATTATTTTGTTTTTGCGAAAGACGAACTTTTCTTATTTCAAATGTTTTTTGCCTAGAATACGTACAAAAAAGATCTATATATATGTACACTTCACCCATAATTTGCCTCTCTGAAATCCAGTATTAAAAGTTCCTTTATAATGGTAAAGGCCTCCAAAACACCAAAATTGGAAACAAAAAGCATTAAACACTATAGTTTCATCATAGCATTTCCTTAATGTCATTTCTACATTTAATGTCTCTCAGAAATAGGACAGATGTACCATGCCCTTTTGGAATTCTGTCTGGAATACTGGATATAGGATGTGTCCTTTCGGAAATATCAAGGACCCTGGATGCGCATATGTCTTGAGAGATAAGATCGTGTAATATAATTGTATGCTTTCCTCGGAGGAGATAAAACTATGGGATGTAGCCTTCACTTAATGCTAATTAACGGCAGTAAGAGTTCCAGATCAAAGGTTATGTTGTACAATATTTCATCTCAAGTTATTTAGACCCGTAGAAAGTCTATTTAAGGCGAGATCTTCGGATCTTCACAAATGTTTTCACACTGTTCGAAATACTGTTTACTTTCCCGACTTGCACGAAGTTCTACTAATTACGTCAGTGTGAATACTTTAGAATATGTCCTTACATGCATACCTTGATCCCAAAATGTATATCTTGTCATTTCAACAACAAGCAATAATCGAGAAGCTCAGCCAACGGAAGTGCATGGATCATATGTAGTTTCACTGAATTAAGAGAGACAATAACTGTTTCTATTAAAATGACATTGAAATACGGAAAATATTAGTTATATATTCAAAATAGCGCATTAGCTACGTGACGCAACGTGGTAAAAAGGTAAAGGGACAAATATTAAATATTTTCAGTAGTTTTATGTGATTTCAACTGTACGTCCAACAGCTGAAACATGACTATGTCATGTTGTATATCGCCAGTGAATAAGTATTTTAACAACTAAAGACCTTTCATTAACTGGTACATGAAATCATTGATTTCACATATAACGAACTCGGAAAATGTACGGCCCATCTTAGTGACTCCTTTTATAAACAAGATAAGCGACGTGATATATCGATGTTCGCTATTCAAAGTGTTCCTACTTCCGGCCCACCAACAGGAATCGTTGTTTGTGTATCATTTTGTGCGTCTGTAACAACGGAACAAGTCAATGTATAATTCAAGATGATAACAGATTTCCTTTGTTTTCATTGCGATTCTCACAATGAGTCTTGTTTACTCTCAATGTGCATTGCGACCAAAAACAATCTGACGCCAAACGTCCAGTGGACTAAGCAAATTCGCTTCAAAGTCATATGAAGTAAAGTTTTATTGGCTTAACATAACGGCACACTTGCTGTGTAGTCACTAAGCTTCAAATAATGATCGTTTAATTCCTGTGGATGACATCAAGAAGACAACAATATCATATGATAATTGTGTGTCACGATGTATTAAAAGCTGTCACCGAATATTCTGAAGGTTGTTTCCCCCACCGGTTAGGGAGCTGATAGAAAAGTTTTGCTAAGATTTTATAGAGCTCTTATTAGATCAAAATTAGACTACCGTTCCATTGTGTATGGATCTGCTAGACCTTCATATCTCAAATTATTAGACACTGTTCATCACCAGGGTCTAAGGCTCGCTCTCAACTACAGCAGGTCTCTGTGTAGAGGCTTACGAACCATCACTATATAGTCGTCGAAATAAAATGGCTTTGCAATACACCATTCAGCTAATGTCAAAGCCTTCAAATCCTGCTTTTTCACTAACATTTGATCCAAAAAATAAAACCTTGTTTCAAAACAAACCAAACACCATTCCACCATTCGGTATTCGGATTTCCGCTCTTTTACAAAGCACAAAGATTGATATTAACCAAATTCAGTCATTTGAACTAAGGAAATTACACCCTGGCTCACCTGAAGTTGACGTTTCATTTCATGGAATAGTTAAATCAGACACTGACAGTTACACCTTTCGATCATCCTTCGCGAAATTGGAGTTAAAATATGAAAATTTCTACTTTTATATACTGATGGTTCTAAAGATAATGATAAGGTTGCCGCGGCCATGGTTACACAAGATGAAGCCTATGGATGCCGGCTACCGAACCACGCCCAAATATTCTCGGCGGAAACGCCCTTGAGTGTATTCAGTCGAACAAAGTAATGAGAGCTGTAATCTATTCATACTCTCTTTCTGTACTACAAAGTCTTAACAATAGAAATATCGAAAAACAAATTCATTCATAATACATTAATACTATATCACGAACTTGCCTTTTACTTTCGTATTGCTTTGCAGGTTTCCTGTGCACATGGGAATACTAGGCAATGATAAAGCAGGTCGTGCCGCAAAGAAAGCTTTATCGCTACCATCTGTTGTTTTTTTTAACTCCATTTTACCGATTTTAAACCATTTATTAAAAAATAGTTAACAGCTTAGTGGCAGGAGGAATGGATACATATACCAATGATAAATCGCACTCCGTAAAACCTAATATCGATGAATGGTTTCCATGCTAGAGAGACAACCACCCGAGAGGAAGTTGTCCTTGTCCGTCTTCGGATGGGTCATACATACCTTACACATTCATA
Organism: Ylistrum balloti; assembly: GCF_031769215.1. Lineage (NCBI taxonomy): Eukaryota > Metazoa > Mollusca > Bivalvia > Pectinida > Pectinidae > Ylistrum > Ylistrum balloti. Next base: position 442,610 of record NW_026782542.1, on the reverse strand, counting down.
TCTGTTGAGAGGCGAAGATAATCCTCTGTGCATAGGATGTTAAACATTTTTCATTGGACTGCATTGATCTTCTGTCTACTCGAGAATGTTTTTATCGTAACATTACATGCCTAAAACCCCCTTTTGAAACTGTTGATATTTGTAAAATTCTACATTACCTGAAATATGTTGGTCTATTTGAGTGTCTATGACGTACCATTTTAATCTTTTGTATTGATATACCCGTATTTTTTAGCATTTGTCTTTTATCTTTTGGTTTGTTTAATGTTATTTCCTTTTGGATCGCTGTGTGTTTTACCGGTTGGTGGCCCTAATGACCTTTTATGTGTTAATGGGCCGTTAAGAATGCAATAATAATAATAACAATATCCATTGTAGACCATTTATTCAACAATCAATACAATCTTGATCATTAAATATATTTGTTGTGATTATAGATTGTGACATCGAAATAACATGGAAAACAACATGAAAAGCAAAAATAGAACAAAAACACGGAGAATTTAGATGGAAATGTAAATACATGTACTTATGTATCGGTGACCACTTGCAAACGTCATATCGACTTGGACTTACGACTTTTATTGGTCAGAACAGCATGATTGAAAAATCTAAACTATGATAGAGTGCAAGTTTCCCTTAAAAGTCAAGCGTCTGTAGGCATTTCAAATTTACGGAATCAGAACCTTAAGTAGATATGTCAGAAATCTTACTATAGGTCATGTCTCACAGGAAAACAGCTTCCGCTTGTATCACAACGCATGCGCAGTGAAAGGTATGGGCTCTAAACAGGAAACCGTACACGATGTACCATGACTGGTAACTGTTAAGGTTGTCGGAAATCGGTCTTCTCTCAACAGTGTGTGTTAATGTTTTTACGTTTCGCCATTTTTGTCTGCATCAGTATGTACAGGTATCTCACATAGAGATTCACAATATGGCCTCAATATTCAGGATTAAGTCCTTAGATCTGATATGATACACTAACATTACAAGCTACTTGGCCTCCTTGCGAGGCATGTAATACATTGAACTCTCAGTTGCACTACATGGAAGAGAGGTATGACACAATGATGTAGGTATGTTCTAGGTACAAGTGTTCGCTTAGTATATTGTCTTAGGTCATCAAGTTACACTTCCTTCGCCAGAAAATGTTTGAAGAGCTTGTAAGGATAAATAAATAATTTAAAAAATCAATACTTCTGGTATATAAAAAGGATATTATCTCTGGGTTATATCCGTTCTTTCGGTCCGGCACACCTAATAGTTTAATATACTTTGATAGATTACACTCTAAGCTTCTAAAACATCCATAAAGATACTTGCAGGTCATGTCTCACAGGGAGTCAGTTTCCGGTTGTACCACAATGCGCACAAACAAAGTCATCTTCAAGGCATTAATGCTAACAACGTAAAGCATATTTCTTTGGAAGCCAGATATATCATGACAAAGCGGTTAGTCATTCGCTTTGTTTTAATTTCATATAAACCAACTAACTCTTTCTTCTTCTATGGTCACAATGACCTCAGTACCCTGATAACCTAGAATTAAAAAATACCACTTTTCTGAACGTCTAGTATAAAAACAGGATTAAACGGAGCATGAGTGTGCATTTATTTTCCTTCTAAAATGTTTTCAGAGCATATACTGAAATCATACGAGGTGTTTTTCAAGAAAATGAAATACCTCCGTTGATCCAATTTGCCCATGACACAATTTTTTCCACACTTTGCTTCATCTTGAACTTACGCGGGGTATTCAAGAGTGCTATAAAAAAAACATACTTATGACGCCTGCAACAGAAAATCGAGGTCTGAAGCAACGTTTTAAGACAATATTTATCTTATTTCACAAAGATGCCATTCAAATCAAGATCCAATTATGTAAGCTCCCAAATTTGGAAATGGGCAACAAAGAATGCAACAACGGACATCGTACTTCTTATATATATATGACATGCATGTCTGAATGAAATCGTTACGTCGTCAATCAACGTGCCTAACGTAATATAGAACAACCGTCCTTGCCCCCATATTTAGAAAGTTATGCTAGATGATATTTCAAATACAAGTTTACAGACAATACATCAACGATACATCAAGAGGAAATCTTATCTGTAATGCCACCGACAAATTGTTCCCAATCAATTTATTCTCATATGGAAACAACAGTTATTAATCCCAGAAATGCTTAAAGCTTCTCCTCAAGGCTGTATCATCAGGTTAGAAAGCATAATCACAAAACCCAATAACATTTTCATTGATAGTTTTCGTCGCGTTCATGATTTCACCCGCAGTATATCTTATTTAGGTGTCGTTCTTCATAAACATGCTGTGAATTGCGATTAATTTGTAGATACATATCGTCTTCCTCAGTAAAGAACGTGCTCAAGTTACCAACAGCTATTTTGGGCAACATTAACATGATATGTGCCATTCACACTAAGAAGTCATGGAATAAGGTAAGGCAAATGTCATTAAGAACATAAAAGTCAAAGTATATCATATAAGAGATGTGTTTAATGAGTTTTTGAAGGATCTTTCCACACACTTAAGAAAGTTTATAAAAAGATATCACTGCTGTATTGAAAAATTATTGCCACTCAACATTCTGCCTTACCGACTTCTCTCTCCCTTGATTTTTGCACACGTCACGTGATCAGTAGCGTTAACTAGAATGTTGATCTTTTCCAGACTGAAGTCAGACCGACAAGCCAATATTATGTACAAATGAAATGTTATGTTGTCGCATTATGTGTTAAGTGCAGTTCTCTCACGTGATTTGTTCACGAGGGACAGATAAATCAGCAAGGCAAAATATAAGGTGACAATGGCTTTTAACGAGAAAGTTTGGACAATGTTTCTTGCTATTCACCTTTTGATATTTGTTTCATATTTATTGAAGATAAGTATAATCTAAAACACAAATTCAATCAGCAAATGTCACCTCAGAGTCTGGTATACAAACAAAGCGAAGTTTAAGTTAAAAGAATCTATTCTATGTACGAATAAGGGGAAACTGTTGGCCGTTTTGTCCTTTCGCCAAGAAGGCGAAAATAGCTTCAACATGAAACTTTAGCTCACAAGTTGAAATGTTTTACTTTTTTTTAGGAATCTAATACCGGTCGAAAATGAGCAGATTTATTAGAAGGGGCGAGAAACCTTGGGCGAAAATGTATCGTACATAAATTTCGGTAAGAAAATGATTTTCTGTCATCTTTCTTACTACAAAGGATACCAGAAGAAATATGGCCGCTAAAACATACATATTTAGTATGTATTGGTATTAAAGGAATCTGCAAGGTATGGATCAATCTACTTTCGGTCGAGGTACTAAATGGAATCGTCCCAGACAAAACAAACACAGTCTGCAGTATTAATACTCCGTTCACACATTTTAATGTCCACGCCTGTCCGGCCAATCTAGATCCATATACATTGGCCTGTCCGCCTGTCTGAGCTGGTCATTATCGGTCAGCCATTTGCTTTTCCGGATATTGAAGTCTGAGTAGACCCGCCATTCGGTTCCTTCTCTTGGATTGCCGCCATATATAAGTATGTCGCATATGAAGGTCCGTGTAACTGAAGGTCTATCAAGTGTCGAATAATTGACTCTGACGGCACCGGAATCTGTAGCAAGAGGACGTTTGTAAAGATAAAAACAATTCATGTAGTTTCGAAGTGTTCTTAATGAATGGACTTTGAGTATTAGAAGAAGCTCCACAATATGACTAGCGAGGATTTTAAGCAGCAGATTTACGAGGCTGGTGTAGCCAAATTAGCTTTCTACGTCTTGTATCGTGTAGATATACATTTTATTATATGTTCTGTCGAGGGAATAATCCATGTGTGATTTCTCCCGGTTTTGCACGACATTACTAGTTCATTTCACAACCGACATATGCATATATCCGTTTGATGGTTCAATGTGATAGGGCATCCTACCGGAAACCCTTTTTTCATTTACATGTGACAGGTAGCCGTGTGACTATGTACATGTACTTTTAACTAGATCATATATCTTTGATATCATTACTACATATGTTACTTGATTGGTTTAAAGTAGGACTTGAGCTTAATCCACTAAAGTTCTTAACCCAGGTCCGATCTGAATAAGCATGATGAATGGATTACGGCGCGTTGCAAAGTCGCAAGTATTATTCTAATTATGTAAGAACACCAAACGATAAAAACCGAACTCTTTCACCAATTTAAATATGCTACCATGACAATTATCAAATAACCACGGTAACAACACGACAGAATAGTAATCCAGATTTACAGTTTTAACGTTTAATTATACATCGGTTATCCAAAACTCTAGTTATATTTGTGTTGTTTATTTTACAAAATGTTTAAAAATTATATGTTACCCAATAGTCCTCGATAGCATAAGTACTCTTTGAAATTCATCAGTTAATTAATTAAATTAATAGTTAATTAAATCAGTTACTAAAAACTCCTAATCAAAATAATTAGTATCCGAAAACCCCTCTTTAGACTACAACACTTATCAATGGGTTCAGTTTTGTTTCGCAGGGATGAATTTCATTTTATTTGCGTGTCGACTTGTATTTTTCCGTTCAATTATATTTGTTGGATCAAGCAGAGATCAGCATATCGATAAACCAGGTTAGTTGCAAACTTTTAAAAGTGACTACTGCACTTTGTGATGACAGTGATTAGTCTCACAGGGAACGGCGCGTGCATTTCATGGAAGTGTCAGCAATTTGTTCGACTTGGTATTGTCACATGTTCAAGAGCTAAGGTATAATTACGTAACGTCAAGTTTTCAACAGAACAGAGTTAGGTACAAATGTGAATTTCATGACAAATGCTGTTGATTGGTTAACGCAAAATGATCAGTGTACTTTCAATGGATCATTCCCTTCCGTTTGATTATTGATATATGTGCTCAAGTAGCGAAATCTTATATATTTTGGTACATGACATTCACAATACATGGACGATATTTGAAAGCCAAATCGAGATTAGAAAGATCCAAAATGAAATTTGTCAGTGCCTTTCTTTATAATGTGTATGACAACAATGAAGTTTTTTTCAAATGGTTAACGTGTTTTGTTAATTCCATGTGACAAAATCGGACCGTGTCCCCATCTTGATCGAGCCATTTCCCTAAATGGTCTCTCTCTCCGTTTCACTATGGAACGTACAACTACCGACGGTCTTTTGCCCGTATCATTATGGAACGTTGCACAACCACCGACGGTCTCCTCTCGTATCATCTTTCATAAAAGAAGGTCAAATCCCTGGGTCCGATGAACGGACCAACCAACAGTGGTCGTGCCCGAATTACATTTTATATTTTTTTTACAATAGTATCTGCAACGGAGATCATAACTTATCCAATGACGGTCGCTCCCGGATACCCACCGGACCTGATTCAATGACAGTATCCCCCGGATAACAACCAGACCTGATCCCACGACAATTGCTCCCGAATAACCACCAGGATCTGATCTCACGACAGTCGCTCCTGGATAACAACCAGACCTGATCCAATGACAGTCGTTCCCGGATAACCACCGGACCTGATCCCATGACAGTCGTTCACGGATAATAACCGAATCTGATCCCACGACAGTCGCTCCCGAATAACCACCGGATCTGATCCCACGACAGTCGCTCCCGGATAACAACCAGACCTGATCCCACGACAGTAGCTCCCGGATAACCACCGGACCTGATACGATGACAGTCGTCCCCGGATAGCCACCGGACCTGATCCCATTACAGTCGTTCACGGATAACCATCGGATCTGATCCCACGACAGTCGCTCCCGGATAACAACCAGACCTGATCCCACGACAGTAGCTCCCGGATTACCACCGGACCTGATCCAATGACAGTCGCTCCCGGATAACTACCGGATCTGATCCCACGACAGTCGCTCCCGGCTAACCACCGGACCTCATCCCACGACAATAACTTAATGATCATAATCGAACCTGTTTCCACAACAGTCGCTCACGGATCACCATCGAAACTTATTCCATAAAAGTCACTCAGGGATGAACATTGACTCTACTCTGACGACAGTGAATCCCGCATCAATTTCAGAAGCTATTTCTACAACGGTACCAATGATGCTGCTGATAATTCGTATTTTTCTATTAATATTTCAATGCTTCTATAGTGAACAGTTTTAACCGTGACAGTTAGTCATTATCATGACACATAAGGAGAATATTTCAATTCCATCAACGATTAAGCATACCCTGATCCCTGACTGATTTCGGAATAATAAAGCAGATGTTTTCATTTTTCTGCTAAATCAACAATGACACTTAGTTTAAATATCTGCAGGAATTTCATTAATTTTGAAGTAGAGTCGTGACAATGATTCTATTTGGTATTGAGCTTCGTGAATTTTACTTGGTGGGATGCCTCTTACCATAGCTTGGGAATAAATATGTGGATTACTATAACAGCACTGATGTTTATCAATTTCCACGAAATTCATTATTAATACGACACTTCTTTGCGTATCGGTCTCTCCTGTTTGCTTAGCTGATGATTGAAGTTCGCAGGTTAAAATTAATTTATTCCTGGACATGCCTTCAATCAGCTAAACTCATATGTGATCGAATCTGCTAGGATTTAAGAAAAACACAAAACAATAATTTACTTCCGCGAGATATCAGTCCAGTATTCATTTTCCATTGTAGGTCGAAACTGACAGGCGTTCCCGAAATTTAAGTTATAGGGCATTGCCATGGTGATAATTTTATTACGTAAATTGTTCAATCAAAACTCGGATGTTAATTTCAGTCAGTTTGAATGCGACGACTGATTGACAGGATACTGCGGTATATTCTGCAAAGTCGACGTTTTCACTTATTTCTCCACGCAGTCGACAAACAGAATTAACCAAGTAATTCGGTAATGCAAAAATTCCAAATAGAAAAGAAACGAAACAAATAGACAGAAATTTGTAAGCAATCACTGTACTGGAATTGGAATTTACAAAGGCGTGTTACATTGCTGATGGAGTCAGTCGAACGTTTAGAGACATCGGGATTCAATATACCTGGAGCAACTATGGAGATCATCAAATGATTTTACAACTTTAACTCGACCTCGGCGAATGTTTTTAAGTCATTCATGCGTTATTTATAAGTAAATGTATTTTTTCCTTTTCTGGAATCTGTAATCAGAAAAGAGATGAAGATCAAATTACACGCTCTGTAATTCACTCCGTATCTAGTTACAAATTATTGTCAGGTTTGGTTCTCGCGTGATGGTTCAAATATCGTGACAACGTTCAAGGTCACGGCGGAATTCTGTTCCTAAAGATTTTAAAAAAATTTGTTTCTATTTCTTTATTTAATCGAATTGATCTCATAATTCTATTACTACAACATCTTCATTTTGAATTTTGTATTTTAAAACCTACGAGGCTACTGAGGAAATTCTAATTTTTACTGATACAGTAAGAGGTGCATACATGTATAAAACAAGGACACCGACAATATTAATTGTAGCAGATAAGGACACAATCGTAAACCTGATCTCAAGTACTACATGCATATCCGTTCTTTGTACTTGATGAGAATAAAGGGCATGACAAACAGATGAAAACCATCTATTGTGGATTTTCAGACTGAAAACCATTGTTACTAAAAACTACACGGGCTTGGCACGAATGAATTCGATCCGTATTTACATTATACTGGGCCGTTCCTTTGGAAATTTTTTATCAAACCCGTGTCCTTTATACAGGTATTGACTTTCATGCAATAGCATCTCTGAGAGAAAGGGCTCGGTTGATGCAGCCTTTCGGGCCTGCTCAACAAAAGGTCGAATTCCAAATATAAGCTACAGAATTATTTTTCGGAGGGAAATTCTAATTTCTTATGAACTTTACCATTCCAGCTTCATTCATCGATTTCTTTCCCAAAACGCTTCCTTGGAAATACTTATCAGATCCGAAGGTCAAAAGTTGAAGTTCTTCTCATAAGAAAGAGAAATTAATTTTCGAGATTTTTTCAAACGTTTTCAAATGTCAAGCAATTATTCTTGTCGGAAGTGCTTCTTTGGTATCGATGGTTTTCAAGAGTAAATATATCTGGCCATTGCTTAGGTCAGTATGACTTTATCTAAAGAACATGTATATGTCTTCTATATTATAATATTCTTATATTAGTCTTCCTTTTTATACAAAATCAACAAATGAATTACCTACATGTATGAAGAAAGGTAATATTTACATAGAGACTAAATTAAAGTAGAATAAGAAAAGGTGTTCAGTAAGAGTAAGCGTCTTCTGCTTCATCGACGATACCCGCCATGTAAACCTTTGACAAGTAAGGAATGTCATGCTGCTGAATGGGGACACTATAAACAATAAAGGACCCAAAAGGTATATTAATAAGCAACAGGCACGTCCAGTCTCTTATTACATAGAGAAATAAAATAGCTCCCGATGAAATAATTATAACATTCCATTGCAAAACATTAAAATCAATATCGTGCTTATCGTATCGATAAGTTTCGGTTCCGCAGCTCTGTTATCACGATTTCTGGTGTGTTTCAATGATAAGACATAAGTATCGACCTGGCAAATTAGAAATTAGAAAAAAAAAGTATTGTATTTTATCTTGAACTCAACGCTTTAATAGGAATACACTTTCCACATATAATTTTACTATACACGAGAGTGCGGAAGAACAGCTGTTTTTAGCACGTAAATTGGTTCGCCAGAATCACTTTCCAACTTTCACCTTATGACATTTAGAAATGTGAATGAATGTTTGAATTATCGATTAAATTTATTGTAATGAACAAGTTTATAGACGTTCCCAGAGTTGCTGCGATAACAGTTAAAGTTTGGACTATATTTTCACTCAGAGAATTTGTCGTAAATCAGAGTCAGCGTACTTCAACATCAGGTTAACACATATTTAACAGCATTCTGTTTGAATTTCGTATGTCTGAATTGTCAATAACAGTTGCTAGATGAATACAAGGTCAATGTGGTCAAATATGCACTACATAGGGACAGAATTCCTTCTCTACTCCAGCCGAATTACAGCTTATATTTAAAAAAAATCTCTATGTAATTGTTGAAAGTGAATAATGGCCATGACAGTCACTATGGGCGATTTATCACTTTCACATCTGTCTTTGAAGACCTGATGATAAGAAGTTTTGATAAAATGACTTTGATATCGATCACAATATCCAAGGTCCCGAGGGCAAATAGCCGATTGAAAACTGATGAAGGGCGTGATATAAACATTATATCAAACTATTATTAGCATATAAGTTTTGAAAAAAGTATAGTTCAACATTTCAACGAAAGATGTCATGACATTTGTATGCCTTAAACGGCAACATGTTATCATAAAACTTGGATATAGACCAGAGATTTTACTCCTTAGTGAACAAAATCCTGGGCTGATATGTCATGAAAAATTCTTGGTCCGTGGACTGCAACTTTGTTTTGAAAATATTAACATATATCTATCAAGTAGATACACTATTAGATGAGACAACAATCATATTCTAGATAAACCAGCACCAAGCTTATGTATTAAACGTTTGTAGTGCTGGGAACGGAAAACCAATTTTATATATAATCAGTTATTTAAGTCGGACACACGTGTTTATCGAGTCAAGCGGCAGCAATATGCATATTCTATATTCTAACGAATCAGAAAGCATCTGTTTTATTTCGCGGACGAGCATGTTCACGAATTCTGGCTAGTAGAAAAACAACATTCCGTACTGCACATGTGTAATACAGAACAAGATCTGAAAATTGCTTGTATTACAATAAAAGATTCAACAGGTATGTAAGTATTGAATTGTCTTATTATTGCATCCATGGTCGTTATGAATCACACAGCTTTGTAAGTAAACATGTCGTTTAGACAGAATAATATGAAATAGAGACATATTTGAGATATCCTAACATGTAGTGCTAAGGTAACAGTATGTTTCGTTGTGTTTGAAGGGAGAAAACCCCTATACACAATGACTTTCACGATCAGTACTCGTGTTCAGGCAACCAAAAAGGTATTTCAACAGTTATTACAAACCATATACGACTTTGAATCTATGAATTTTGAGGACATTTCTGCAGGGCGTTAATGACGACCAAAACTAGAACCAGATATAATCACGGATAATGATTAGTCATTTTTTTATTTAAGAATACCAAATTATGTAATCAATGCTATTCGCACGAAGCAACAGGTGTCTGTATCCGTTATCTTTTTGAACCTTTTTGTCAAAGAGGGAATCAGTTTAGATAAAGCTTATACATGAAATATACATCTGGTTCTTGTATATTTCTTATGGTCACTTTGTATGAACATCAATGTGATCGTTTATCACCAACGTAATCGTTTATCTATCAAATTAACAGTTCACATATTCATTCATGTTTCAGTCGTAAATATGAAATAAAGAGCACGTGTCTGACTTTCCTGATCTTGACGGATAAGCATGAAGGATAAGTATTCTCTGAGGGACTAGGTGTGAACAAGGAGTCAAGTCAATTTACGGCACAGGATGTGGAAGTCAGTTTTATTTTGTCAGTTCATCAAATATTATTGACAAGAATGCATGGTAAATTGAATGAAATAACAGACAAAGCCTGTATAAATTCTCGCCATCAAATGGCTAAAATGGAATAAATTCTATGACATTTAGAAATTTTGAAATGCAAATTCTATACAGAAAATTAGATAAAACAAGAGTAAGGGAAGTGTATCATGCAAAATCTACCCCTCACAAGTGTAATATACATTAAGAAAAACCAGGTAACATGTGTGTTTGGAATAGGTTTTAACTTACGCTACCAAGATTAGGAAAATTATACACGCGATCTTCAAAAAACAATACACACACATTTCAAAAATTGGCTGATGTCCCTAAACCTATCCTTTTTTTATTTCGCTGTAATTTCATCTTAAACTCAATACGCTTTCACGTAGACAAAATCTTAGTTGGCTGCTTGATTATTGCATAATATTATAATATGCTAATATTACATGTATGAACTTGTTACGGAGATGGCGTAAGTAAGAAAAAAAATTCCTATCTAATGAATTTGTATTTTGACAGCAATTAATTGATTTAATCTAGCTTATGTATTTATGACACTGCAAATATGAAAGGAATAATGAAAAAAATGGATGAAAAAGATTAATTAGGATTAAACTTACTTTGATTTTTAATCTAAATTTGAAATCTTGATCACAAAGGAATAATACATTCTATTAAGATTTACCGGCAGACTCCAAATGAACTTCACAAAATTAACAAAATAATTTCAAAAATTCTAATTTAATTTTACCAATCGAATTTCATTTGTGATAACAGATACGTTCGAATTAACCTCTACTTTTTATCGACACATTCGAAATAAACGTCAGTGATTCATCATCAAACTAGACATCACCTTTATATATTCACCAACACAATTGAAATTAATTTCATCAATTCACTGATTCACATGAAACAAATTTAATCTATTTCATGACATTCTCGAAAAAATGGTCTTCCGCATATAAACATCCTTGACAATAATGAGGCAAATTTAGATTATCTTTAACATCGTCCTTAAGAAAGATACACTATAATTTTAGTGATTGGGATGTATTTACTACGGTGTTGACTGTTTGGTTTTGTTGGTGTTCTTTTTCGTCACTAGAGTGGACCATTTCCATTGTTTCGTCTCGTCCTTTCTCTTCACACGAGGGGATAATTTCCCCTATCTCGTTTGGTATAGTTTCTTCGTCAGGGAGGATCATTTCCGTTGTTTCGTTTCGTTCTTTTTCTTGTAGTTCTACTGTTTTCTTTAGGAAATCATCCCTCTGGAAAACAATGAGAATAAAACGATAAATACACTATTTCTTAGGGAGCCTTTCGTACCAATGCTACCTTATAATGGCACTTGTCTTATTTTGTTTCATTGACATCTCGAATTATCATTTAATGCCATCATTTATTGAGGATGCATTGGTACAGCGCTTGAATTGACATTTCTAAAGACAAACTGTGTCATGTGGAAAAAAAATTTGTTTGTCTAGATGACTTTCGAGATTTACATATATATATTTCCTTGATCCGAAACATTTTCAGATTAAGGATGTTACTCTTAAAACAGGTAGGGCGGATTACAATATGCAACTTAAAGCATTTATATCGTTAATTAGGAATTGTTTCTTCACTAAGTAGCGATAAATAAAACTAATTAGCAAAGTGACTGTTGGTAATCACTGTTTTAATCAAGTAAAATGATGTCACAGAAGAATGTCGACGCTACCTTTTCAAACGGTACCCCAAAGTGAAGAAATTTCTTTGCTGCCTTTGGAAGATATGGCAACAACTGCTCGCCAATTGGTAACATGTAACGAACATCAATCGTTTCCGGTTTTGGCCGTCCTAAAAGTAAATAAACTGAAAGTGACTTTCAAAGACAACATCTAAACAGCAACTGTCTATATATGGAATGGTTGCATCTTGATTAAAACTTTTCCAGAAGGTTTTGATCCTGTTATTTATGTAAAATCTAGTAAATAATATTGACGGTATGGTCCAACATTGGTACTTGATCCTAACAAACACATGTTCGTTGGATGTGTATTACTGGAATAGATATATGACTAATGAAGTGGGAACGACAATAAGGACAAGTAAATTGTAAAATTTTCGAGGCAATCTGCCCCTTTATCAAGACACAAATGATTACATTAATTTCATCGCCTACATTGAACGTAAAACAAATACAAAATAACATTCTATAATCGAAAATTTGTTTTAAAAACTTAAAGTAATCATTGTACTAATCTATAGCAAGTCTATCAAACCTTATTGCTATACGTGTCCTAGCGTTTTAAAGTGTATTTCTCTGTAAAATACCTAAAACATTACGGAATTAAGCAATTTAAGGAAATATATATCAAACCTTATTATTGTACATGTCCTACTGTTTTAAAATTTATTCCTGTGTTAAATACCCAAAGCACTACGGAATTAAGTAATTTAGGAAAATATATATATATTGAAGCATAAATACCGAAGCATTTCTTTTTTATTAGAACTTCAGATACGTCATATATACACATCTTCATATTATCATTTTTTCCTATATTATATATTCTATAACATATTTGAATAAATCACTGTGTCCATATGACAAGAATACTGTACCGGTTTAACAATTGTATATTTTGGTATATTGTGCATAACATAATACTAATTTAATTTCCATGATCTCGAAAAATGGTGTTTTGTCAATATTGCTATTGTATTGTGAATTGAAAATGTATGATAAAATGAATGAGTTTGTCTCAGATTCTTCATTGGCATATGAATTATGAACAGCATTAAACATTTTGATTCAATTCAGATCTATGCAACAGTTAAGACAGTTTTTTTGCACATGGTTTAGAGTTGTTCAACACTATTGTACTCATATATACTATAATTATATTTTACGATTAAAACTTATATTCTTCGATGAATCTTGTAACACTATGCATAAAACAATATAAACCTGAATTATAAAGAGCCAGTGGAGTCCATCACCGACGGGATGACCGTGAGACGTAAATTTGCACTACCATTCACGATTATAATGTGTAATTTTGTCTTTGTTCTATATTCTGTGTATGTGTGATATGTAACTTACGTAATAGTTTGTGTCTTGATAAAGGGACAGATGTTCTCTAAAATTTGCAAATTTACTTGTCTGTACTGTCGTTATTACTTTATTAATAAACGTAAGCTTTTAACTTCATAAATAGTAGCCATTGGTTGACTCAGTTTATGTTTTATTTGAACCATTTCCAACATCATACCCACTAGGAACGTTAAGCCAATATACTATAACATAGAAGTGTGTTTGGTTACATTTTAAGTATTTCACTTTATTGAGAGTAGCCTACCTGCTTTCCGTTACTTTGTCAATATGAAATTCTGACGAACTGACTGAATCAGAAATCATCTACGGTAATGATAAAAAAGACGTCATTACTTTTCTGTGGAATAGTGTTGTTATGATGACGTACCAATGACGAGACTGACAAGGCTAGCTACGAAAATGGTACTGAAGATTCCCATGGAGCCGATCCATTGGTAGGACACGGAATACAATCTGTCTAGACCCTCACTGACAAAAGACACGTTAAATAGGTATTGGTACAACACAGAATGTATAAGTTACATTGACTGTTTCTAGACCCCCATGATAATTCGGAATGAGGAGCGAGTTCGGCAATCGCGTATAAAGCGAAAAACTTTGTAATACATAAAGTCGATATACCGTACATGATAGCATCATGAATTAACAGCTACATTGTAGAACCAAACCTACTTCTGACGGGATGACGTTGTTAGAGATTCAGTCACCACTGATGTCATGGTAACTGTGAAAGCATCTGTAGCGTTAGTGATGTCACTGGTGACATTTAGTCCATCCCTGTAGTAACAGTATCCTGACGAGACAGGAGGGAGGCGCGGCTCGTGGTATAATGTCGTAGAGAAACTTTTACCAATTCCGATCCAGAAGATGAATATCATCCCAAATATAGCACCAATTATGGCACCCTGTCGGGAATAATACCTAACCATCATTTCAAAGTAGAATAACCAGATATAATTATATAAAAGTTATATATACATATGTTCATATGAGTATCCATCAATAAATATCAATATATACATAGAAATATTGAAGAAATAAGAAGAAAAGAATGAGAGAATAAGGTGCATGCATTATTGGTTTCATCATTCTGACAGGTACGAGTATTTTCAGTTTCCGACAAATCTAAGTGTAAATTACCTGTTTGGTTGCCCAAGGGCAAAATATCGAATACAAAAACATGCCCCCTGCTGCCCCTCCAAAGGCTGACAATACCTGGGCGGTTACCTGTAATTACACAAAATAATAATATTTCATTTGTTACTTGTAATTACACAAAATCAAAGTATTTCATCCTTCAACTGGCACTGCAATTGTCGAATAACTCCTTCCACATATGACATTATTATCATCATTACATTCTTAACGTATAAAACATATAAAAGTAAAACATAAATACTAAAATTCTTAAATGGTTATATTATCACAAAAGATCGAAATTGTAAGTCATGGTCTACAGTCTAGAATTTTATCAATCTCAAAAGGGTCTTAAGACTTGTAATATTACGATAAAAATTTTCTCGAGCAGACAGAAGGTCAATGCAGTGCAATAAAAATGTTTAATGGTGAATGACTCATCACATTCTATGCACCGAGGGTTATTTTCGCCTTTCAACATATACAAATGCGTGAGGTATGTATGACCCATCAGAAGACTGGCAAGGATAACTTCGTCTCGGTGGTTGTCTCTTTGATGTAGTGATGGAATACAGCTGTATTTTAGCACGTGCAGTAATTCGACAGAATTACTTTCTGAATTTCCTTTAAAGTTAACAATATAAATAACGGTTAAAATGAGTTTTTGTTGTAATGAATTAATTTATTTGCGGAAATTTATAAATCGCTGTTATATCTGTTGAATTATGGAACTACATGTTTGTGCGGAGCAATTTTTTGACATACATTATCAGTCGATATTCAGCGTAACGGCAACGTTAAGTAAACAAAAATCAAAGAACAAAACAGCTGAAGTTTTGATTGTTTGATTTTCAATATTGCAGGATAAGTATAATATATGGTCATTGTCTTAAGATATAAGCTGCGTTTTGGTTCGGGACAGAAAAGACGAAAGTGGCTCGCTAGAGCTGATATTTTAAGACATTGATAATGTATTTTCTATGTGGTACTTGTAATTACATAAAAGAAAAGTATTGTATTTGTTATCAGTAATTACACGGAATGATATTCGCACCTCATCAATGACCAGTTACCACAACGAATTACATTTACCCGTAAACGCACAAAATAATTGTCTTTATTATCATTATGACATTCTTCACGGCCCGTCAACAAATAAAAGGTCATTAGTGCCATCACACAGCGATCCAAAATGGAAATAATATCAAACAAACTAATAGGTAAACGACAAGTGCTACAAAATTGGTTATATTATCACAAAATATTATAATTGTAAGTCATAGTCTATAATACAGACCAATAAGACTAACAAATACATCGGGTCACTAAATTTTATTTTAATATTATCTTTCGTTATAGATAATGTTACACATGCTGAATAAAGTCTTTATTTTCATCACGCATCTATTTTATCTTCTGAGAGAATTCTCCGCTACAGTAGTGTGGGAAGCCAGTCATGAAGGCAATTAAAACAATTCCATGAAATGATAGATATCTCGCCGTCCTTGTTTTGACTTTTTACTAAACTAAATCTTTTAAAACAAAAAAACGCAGAAAAAACCGGTAGTTAAAGTAATGAGATATCATATTAATATATATTTATCCGTCGTCCTTTTCAGCCGTGTTTCAAAAATATAAAGAGATTCGGGTTTTAAAATATTTTATGTGTGCAAAGAAATAGATCACAATCCAAACCCGACATTTTGTCTTGCTGCAGATTTACCAATCCATAAGATTATCTGTTTACTAAGTTTTGTACTTCTAAAAGTGTCTAAGCAGCAGATCAAAATTGTTCTTTTTTGAAAACATCATACACCATAAACACAAAAAAACCGACCAAAGGAACCAAAGAACATGTGATATATCCATGGAAAAAGCATACAAAATTCCAAGTAAGTTTTGATTTTGAAGTAGTTCATGACACAGTGGTATTGATGGTCTGTGTCTACTTATGCGTGCTCTAATAACATATTACTATCACCTGTCTTGCTGTCATAGTTATTACACTTGGCGTTCGAACTGTCAAATTATCATTATTCTTAATTGA
This sequence comes from Ylistrum balloti, assembly GCF_031769215.1. Classification (NCBI taxonomy): domain Eukaryota; kingdom Metazoa; phylum Mollusca; class Bivalvia; order Pectinida; family Pectinidae; genus Ylistrum; species Ylistrum balloti. The sequence continues at coordinate 425,747 of NW_026782542.1, read as the reverse complement.
TAATCAACTTTTGATATCAAGCATGGTCAACACAATCTGCAAAAATATTAATACACCAAGTGAAAGGTCAATAAAAACCTACACACATCTCAGGAGTTGCCGTTTGAGCTTTCGTGTCGCTAAAACATATCTAGATTCTCTCCTTCGTTTTATATCCCAAGATGTTAGTATGTACCGAAGTTGGTTGTTGCTGTAATAAATATTTCTATGACGCCGAAAGAAAATAACAAGTTAGCCTCGCTTTCGCTGTACAGTTGCGCCAAAACTAATGCGAATCACATCAAATGTTGATATGTTGGAAGCACATACACTCGCATATTCACTCTTTCGTTTTTCGACGTTAGATAATTTTGAATATAACTTAAAATTCCACAGAATGCGGTGATAATACATACCTGAGATAATGGTAATCCTGTGATGTTAGCGATCATGAACGACACTGCCAGAGATAGTCCTCCGTAAAATACCACTGTCAAAAGTGTGTAGTTGTGAATGAAAAATCTTTTAAGACCAATTCATCGAGGATACTTGTCCCGTTACAATAATGTTTTAGATCTTTATCTCTCTAGTATAGTATCAATGCCAACCTCAGAACAGTTTTACAATGTTGTCATGCTCATATACATACACTATATTATCGATAAGTCAAATCAAAGGGAAAGCAAATCTATAGTTACGTATTAGTTGGATACAAAAATCAAGACAATTCGGAATTGTTCAAATGATGGAAGATCGAGTAAACCTAGAGTTGTCAATATCATCTCATCTATACGACGTACTAAACAGGAGCAATCAGGAAACCATAATGTGTACATGATTACAGGTAGCCTTAACATCTGTAACGTTTACCTGACAGTTTGGCAATTGTTGTTGCTTTTCTGTCAGAAATATCAGGCCACAAAGGTTTGATCATGTCTTCTACCGTTTGGGCGGAAAGGCTGCTCAGACCTGACGATAAAGTACTGAAATAATAAAAAAGCAAACGCGTAACTCCGCTTTGAAGGTTAAAAAAGACGCTCCTGTGAAATAACTCTCTATAAAACATTGGAATTGGATACAATAGAGACAAGTAATGAATTCCACTGTATCCTATAACTATCTCGTCCTTCTTGGTCTATTCAGTGATGCTAAAGGTCTGATAAGCGACCGCAGGAATTAAAATTGTCCCAGAAATATATATCAGAGAGAGAGAGAGAGAGAGAGAGAGAGAGAGAGAGATATATAGAGAGAGAGAGAGATAGAGAGAGAGAGAGAGAGAGAGATAGAGAGAGAGAGAGAGAGAGAGAGAGAGAGAGAGAGAGAGAGAGAGAGAGAGAGAGAGAGAGAGAGAGAGAGAGAGAGAGAGAGAGAGAGAGAGAGAGAGAGAGAGAGAGAGAGAGAGAGAGAGAGAGAGAGAGAGAGAGAGAGAGAGAGAGAGAGAGAGAGAGAGAGAGAGAGAGAGAGAGAGAGAGAGAGAGAGAGAGAGAGAGAGAGAGAGAGAGAGAGAGAGAGAGAGAGAGAGAGAGAGAGAGAGAGAGAGAGAGAGAGAGAGAGAGAGAGAGAGAGAGAGAGAGAGAGAGAGAGAGAGAGAGAGAGAGAGAGAGATTAATTAAAAACAACAAAATTTTCAACACATTAACCTGCCTGAACAACTACTTACATTGATCAGACAAACGAGAAATTCATAGTCAAACCGAAGATAAAAGTTATGTAAAGAAAAAAACGTTGACATCGGATTTGTTGAACAAAGACCCTTTCCTTTATCCCGTTATTATCTTTGTCTTGTTGATCACGAAAAATTCTTTATAATCATGACAAAGTTTTATCGCTGAAAGAACGTCTTCAATCAGTTTAATTGATACTCAGAGGTTTGACGGATGCCAGAATATATCAACAGTCTACCATAGATTAGATGTGTTGAAAAAGTAGTAAATCAAACGTACATTTAACTATAGCGTTTGGCCACAGCGTCACCGTTGAGCATCCCTCATGGGTATCAAAAAAGATTTCCAAAAACAACTAGAGGAAACGAGTAAGGCTAAAGTCCATTTAACCACCTTTATAAAGATAGGTACAGTTATGCACAAAACAACTCAAATTAACGAGAACAAAACAATTCTCATTTTGGAGGTACAACAGATCACCTAAATAAGCAGACAACAGCTCATACCTGATAAGGCAAAACTATCGCCTCGGTGAGACACAACAACACTCCTTAATGCGAAAAATTATTATTATTATTATTATTATTATTATTATTATTACATTCTTAACAGCCCGTCAGCACATAAAATAACATTAGGGCCATCAAACGGTACAACACACAGCGATCCAAAAGGAAATAACATTAAACAAACCAAAGGTAAAAGACAAATGTTAAAAAATCTTAAATGGGTATGTTAACACAAAAGATTAAAATGGTACGTCGTAGCCTATTATATAGACCAACATCTTTCAGGTAATGTAAAATTTTACAATCTCAACAGTTTCAAAAAGGGATTTGCGACTTGTAACGTAACGATAAAAACATTCTTGGGTAGACAGAAGGTCACTGCAGTCCAATAAAAAACGTTTAACGGTGAATGGCTCATCACATCCTATGCACTAAGGATTATCTTCGCCTTTCAACATATATAAATGTGTAAGGTATGTATGACCCATCCGAAGACGGGCAAGGACAACTTCGTCTCGGTGGTTGTCTCTATAGCCTGGAAACCATTCACCGAAAACAGGTTTGACGTAGAGCAATTTGTTATTGGTATAGGTATTCCAATCCTCCTGCCACTGAGCTCTTAAAATGTGTTTAATAAATGGCTTAAATCGGTAAAATTGAAGTTAAAAAACAACAGGTGGTAACGATAAAGCTTCCTTTACGGCAGGATATGTTTTTTCATTGCCTGGTATTCCCATTTGCCCAGGAACCCAGCAAAAAGCAATACGAAAGTTAAAAGCAAGTGCATTATATAGCATTAGGGTATATTTTCGAAATATTGCTAAGAGTTTGTAGAACAGAAAGAGAGTCTGCATGGATAACGGCACTCATTACTGTGTTTCTTTGAATATATTCAAAGGCGACAGTCAACTCACATTAATGTGAATGAGACAAGAACACCACCTCAATTAAATAAATCACCTGAAAAGGCTGACAACTTAGCTGAATGGGGTACAGAGGAACAAAAGCTCAATGAGACCTTACCTTAGTGAGGCACAGAATAGAGAAGCCATGAACAGACCCGACATGCCTGGGTTGTCCTTAAACAGCCAGATGACCATGTAGGGAATGATCTTCAACGGAAAACATGGGTATGTGGATTATATTGGTGATACTTAATCCAGCATATAGATATCAATAGTATAGGAAATTATATATCTATTGCTTCAGCTATATGTCATCACGCCGAATTACAGAAACTGTTTACTAAAATTTATCAGAAAATAAAATAATATACTCATAAGTTTTCGATGGGATATTACTCACATAAATGAGGTTAAGATGTGACATCATTCATATAAATGGGGTTAATAATTGACATCACTAATACAGAAATGGTTAAGATGTGACATCACTTATATAAATGAGGTTATTATGTGACATCACTCATATAAAAATGGTTAAGATGGGACATCCCACTTATCAATAAATTTAAATGACATCACTCATATCAAAGATTAAGATGTGACATCACTAATGTTAATTAGGTGAAGAAGTGACATATCACACCCATCAGTATGGTAAATATATGACACCAATTTTAGCAATACTATCTGAATGCCTATGACAGTTTTTACATGTTAATACGATTACATATTAACATTGCTGTTATCAATAAGTATTATTAATAATTTGACTGTTTTGAATCATAGGACAAAAAAATATAAACGGTAAAAATCTTCTGAATATGTACACATGCGTCAATGCTAGTCAATAAAGTTGCTTGCCTGTATGAATATCGAATGCATCAAGCTTTGGTTTCTGAACTTGTGTAATAGCTGTATGCAGGACTGTATTGTGTTAAGGTAACCTTCATTTCCTTTAACAAAATTGATCTGTACTAATCCAGGAGTGTAATGACATTTCAGTCAATGTACAAATTATTAAGTCTATACCATCATCGTCTTATGTATGACTTGCCTAGAACTCAACTGATGGTGTCCTTAGGCAAAACACTTAACCCCAATTGCTGTGGGAGGCATGCGACGAAACTCCCGTATGTCGTTCAGTGAGGTAGCAACCTAAAATGTACCTAATAAAAGGAGATCCCCCCACATCAAAATGACCCTAGGTGTTCACGAGGCGATAAACGGGGTGGAACGCTGACATACACCAAGAAATAATTCACGCATCCATACCTTAAAGAAACGCTTTTTCTTATATATAATCTATCTATATCAAACACTTGTTAATTTTCAATCAGACTTTCTGTATTGGAAAAAAAATGAAATGTAGCAACGGCGAAATATTATATGATCGCAGAATATTTCTTCAGGTGTTTAAAAACGTGTTCCAAGCTAATTCTTTTTTAATATTCCACTTTAATTGAGAAAAGATAGTTTTTTGCATGGATTGTCTATCTTGTATACCAATACTGTGTGCAGCTGCACGATTCTGAACTTACCTAAACCCTCGATTTTACTATATATGTAATATGTGAACAGAAAAGATTATTTTTATATCAAAGTAAATTCTTTAATCTGAATATTCTTCCATAAATGTATGTATTTAGATATATACTATAGATATATTGACCTGATTCGGGTTTTTAATTTGTCCAGAGGCAAGAGGATCACATCCAATGGAGTAGAAATAAGCTACAGCTACCAGTCCCTCAAAGGTAGCGATAGAGAAGGTCAAGAAAAACGCAGGTCCCGCGAACAGGAAGATTCTGTGAAATACATATATTGTTCAAAATTCATATAAACAAGGAATTAAAATGTCAATTATCATAGCATAACTTCAAGAAATTGACTGTTTGTTTGCTGAAATTATCACTAAGTGGCAGTCGAATGCCGTCCAAATCATATAGACCAACGTTCTAACCGGCTTAGCTATCACGGCCCCACAACAGTTTACATAAACAGATAATCATATGTTTTTTATATGAAATACCCATACATTGTACACCATTTATATAGAGGCTGTATTCTGCTGGCGAGACATATAGAAATTTAATAACATCTCAAAGAGTTATACATAACAACGAAATAATACTGACAACTAAACAAAATCATAAAGTGAACCCAAAATATATTTCTCGAGGAAAAACATAAAAAGAACAAATTACAAGGACAACCTCAAAATGTATCATTATTATTGCATTCTTTACAGACCATCAACACATAAAAGGTCATTAGGGCCATCAACCGATAAAACACGCAGCGATCAAAAAGGAAATAACATTAAACAAACCAAAAAGGTAAAAGACAAATGCTAAAAATATTAAATGGACATGGGCATACTAACACAAAAGATTAAAATGGTACGTCATAGTAACAGACTAGGTGATCGGGATGAGGAAGCCTCTTCTGTTTCCTCAATAACTTCTGTGAATTTGTATCCTGTTGTCAGTTTGTGTACAATCAAATTTTGAATACTCACTGTGTAGCGTTTCGTTGGGTAGGAACAGCGCATACCCGCTGAATTGTAGCCTGATTAAACGTGATGTATACAAGACGAGTGGCGGTACCAAACAGAAGACTCCAGAAAGTGTGACGAACTGTTGGGTCCAAATCGAAACTGAATAGAAAGAGACGCGAAAATGGATTTGAAAGTACGTGGGATTAACAGGAAAAGTTCTGGTGAATGTGGAATAATGGGAGACTGGTATCACATTGCATAATTAATATAATGTTGTGTACTTACTTGAAGTAGTTTAATCGGCCTAGTTGTCCATTGATTTCAAAGACTCTTCCGAATCCCCCTGCTACCATACACCCCTTTAACACAGAGAGTAAATTGATCTCCTGATGTAAGGAAAGGAATACTTCAGATCCTTCGTTACGAGTTAAAAGTCTAAATTGATATTTTTAACAGTAAATGCAGCGGATAGTTATATTTGGGTCATTGATATTAATGCAACGAAAACCAAAAAATAAGGGAATCAAAGTGGTCAAGAATGACCTTTGACTTTAACCAAGACCACTGACAACCAAAAATCATAATATGTGTAGATATTTGTTGCATGGCGGTTTGGTGTGAATATAAATCAAATGTGGGGTTCACGAGATACATTATATACAAGGTTATCAGAGACCCATGCACAGACACACAGAAAAGTTGATTACTATATAAAGTCTAGTCACCACCCCTACCACTACCTAAGTAGGCGTGGGATATAATAACCTATAAAGACGGTGACTATGAATATCAAGATAAGGATTAACAGATAAATGCGAACCATGTTTCATAATTATATCTAATGTATTTGTAGATGCCTGAGCTGAATGAGACGCAGCGTATTATCTAACACATGTGTGGACATATTTATGTATAATATGAAATATCAATGGAACTCTTGACATGTAGTCATCTTATAGTGTTACTTATCAGAGTATGATACTTAACAATACCTTATTGTCGTGAAATTTAATTATAGCTGTTTTCATCTGTACTCTGAATCGGTCATGAAATGATAAGCATTCAACACTGAGAGATCGTTTGAATTTCAGTAGTATTAGATTACTGGAGTGTATGATGTATCAACAGTATTCGAATACATGTCAAAACAAAACTATAATATAAAAGGCCCATATGGACCGTATAATTCATTTGGTATTGATTTAAACAAACTAAAAAATATGTGGTACCTAAAGATTAATATTTATTTTACAATCAATGTCTTCTGTCCCAAAGAGAGTTAGCCCAACTGTTTCAAACAAAAGTCTAGTTTGCTTATGGATGCTTCAAACTACTTTTGGACAATTTAATATCATTTCTGCCAACGAACAATTTCAATGAATTGACATTTTTCCCTATCAGTCCTGCCAATACACACCATAAAAACCTAGAGGCAAACTTTTAAACAGACAAAAATATGAATTATAAAGAATTGACTTAATTTTCTTTATTGAATTGCACACCAGGGGACAAAGATCATCTGTTTATACAAAATTGATTTCTTTAACTAAATACGCTTCTGACTAAATTGACCTTTCTCTATTTGGTCTACAGGAACTGGTCCCTTCAATCCTGGAGGTCGAGACCCACTGCTGATACACTATTGAATCTCTTTCACCCAGAGTTACTTTTGAACTAAATTGGACAGGATTATAATATTCCTTTAGAAGTGTTTATAACTGTTTGCTCTATCACTCATATTGGACCTTGCCCCACAGCCCAAGGGAGTCGAGACCTAGCGTTTATAAAAAAAGATTTCCCTTCACCCGAGAAAGGCTTCAAAGATTGGACAGATTTAGGAAAATAAAAGTGTAAATTGCAAATGATATCGTTTGTCAATTATGACGTCATGAATATATCAGAAAAATGACGCCACTTAACAGTCTAATGACTGCTCCATTTCGATAGTGACTTGGCCGATAATGAATTGAAATTAAATTTTGAATACGACATAAAAATGTGTAAAAAATGCAGATATAATAATCTAATAACCTTGATGATAATCCCTGCTATTCCACAGTACATGACCAAACATTGGAACACGTCTGTCCATATCACTGCCTTGATGCCTCCCTGTATAGAAGACAATGGTAACATGGTCATGAACTACATTTTATATAATAAACGAAAACGACAATACCAACATGTGAACATAATCATATACCAAATTCAATTTCAATAAAACTGGGTCGAAATATGAAAAAAAATGTACATGGAAATTCATGAAAAAAGTTTGGCAGTTCCGGAAGAGTAAGCGTCTTTGTTTTTTTTTTTCAGTTCACAGAGTATTATATAAGCTCTTCTGTTAACCTCTGTTTTAACGATAACAATAGATATGTTATCAGAATCCACATGTTTGTTCGCAAGGTATTTTAAAGCAGCAGGAGAGTGGAAATAATGAGGGTCATACTTAACAGCGTTAATTGTGCGATATATTTCTGGGAAGAAGCTGTAAATCCAAGTTAGTAATGTCATAACATCAACGGGACCCACAGGCATAAGCATGAACATCAAACACGTCAAACTTCATATCGCGTTACGAAATATATTGTTCCCAATATGATCATTATAATAACCATAAAACCTCCCTGTCAGCAGAGCAGACAAAGTAAAGCAGCTTTCCTTTTGCTACCAAAGCTAGAAGAAACCCGTATGTGCGGAAAATGTATATAACAAAAAGTGCAATTTAGAAAGTCGGCCACATTACGTTCTCTTTGATTTGCTATGAAATTTCCATTAACAAGTTCTTGACCTGTAACTTTAAAACGTATGCGAGAGAAATAAGTCGTTGGACCATGAACAACTAAGTCACAATAACCTGCTTTCATACTAGTCCATGTTTTTTGTATTATTGTGATTGACTTGATGACAACACTATCAGTTTTGGTTACAGTATGTCTAAAGAGCTAAAACAAACAGTTTTGAAATTAACTTTTTAAATATAAAGATCTGATAGACAACTTTCTCTAATCCAAGGCTCACATATTTACTGTTACCATTAAACATATATATAATTGTATTGGCGTTAGTGTAACTCACAATAGCAGTGTAGATGACAGCAGCTATCATGATCACTACCATAGAAATCCACAAAGGGAGATCTGCCACTGTAACGAGGAAACATTCTGATCAGCAAATCAATTGAATGTATATAACTACATTACCTGGTCCTGGTGTTAAAAAAACTGCATATCAACATAGGTTTATGAATTGGTTAAAAATTGCAAAATCCAACAATGAAATGCAAGTGTATAACAAATAGAGAGACATCGAAAAATGAGACTGGAGTAGTATTTGCCAAAAGGTTTAGTATCATAAAACGGATTTAAAATTTGTTTCATTTAGTTTCTATTCAATATTTCATATTTCGAGGTGTCCGGAATAGAGATTAAAAAGGCTAGTACATGCTTACCATTTTTTTGAATTCTTGTTTAAATGCATTATACAAAATTTCTTTTAAAAAATCGACTTATAGATTAAGCATGTTTTTGTACACAAATGTTTCTATGGAGGTATATTGAAAGGTAAAATACTCACCTGCCTCCAGTGCTGTGCCAGGCCCATACAGAACCACACCCATATAGAAAATCTGGGTAAAATATGGAAAGGTTGATACAGAGGTTCATTCATATCTGTCCTATATTTAGAAATTTTCAGGAACATCGTTAACATTACGACGCCTGCTTTCAAAGTAAGTAGTAACGAAATTAATTGTTATGAATGAATTGGGCATATCTACACGATTGTCTGATAATCGGAAAAGAGCTTCGAATCAAGAAAAATGATAAGATGGAATATTGGACAAAAGACAGAAGAACAGGAATCAAATAAACGTTAAATATTTATTTTTCGTAAATATGTATACCACAGAGTCGTATCTTTCACGTCGATATTCATCTGTTTACTTCTTTTGCAAAAATGTCGTGTCATTAACAGAAAAACTAATTTGAGTTATTTGTTTGAAAATAGATGCTATGATAAAGAACAGAAATATCAGCATTATTATTATTTCATTCTTAGATTTATTTCATGTAATTTATTTAATTTATTTAATTTAGAAATATAGATAAGAATTTCGTACCGTATATAACATTCCCATGGCCGTTCCTATCTGTCGAGGTAAACGACTGCTGTAACGCAGTTCTAGATACTGAAACACAAAACTCAACGTTCTTATCAACAAGATTCAGATTACGAAGAATTAACACAAAATTAACCCGGCAATAAATCGGTCCAATTTTTTTATTCAAACTAATTCAAGTTTAGCGGTTACTACGTAAACCTACATGTATTTATTTCTTTAACGTTAAAAAATCCAATCAGCTGTTTCATTCATGAAAAGAAATCAGTTGTGTTATATATGTTTCATTCTTTGTATCGAAACAAAACAATAGTGGTTGATATAAAACAAAGTATTCAATCGATCAATTTAAAATGTTCGGTTGATTAACGGTATCACTACAAAGGTTTAAACATTTCAACGAAAGCCGGTACGAAAAGATTAAATGTATGTGAAATAGACTGATAAGGATCTGAAACAAATAATAATCCCCGATATTTTGTTTCACAATTGTTGTAACAAGTATAAATATTTAAAATTCAATCAATATGCTGTAACAAATTTTGATTCGTAATGCACGAACAAAATCCTTCCAAATTTATCCTCTGCTTTATCTGCTTTTTTTCCTCCTTTATCTGCTTTTAAGAAAAAAATGTTTGTTAGAATACGTGACGTCATAGTAGTGTCTCAAACATATAGCATTGCTGCAACAAGAAACATAGATACGTTTGAGTGAACTACACACTGCCAGAAAAAGGTTCACCTGATGTTCCGTACCTCGTAAACACTAGTAACATGGAGAGGGTGGATTAGAGGCACGACGATCCTGATGGCGATCAGTTGCGCCAACATGAAGCCGAGTGTAAACCACCAAAACATGATGCCGTAGGTGTAAATTTCAGCCGGAAAGCCTAGCATCATGATGGAGGATTCAAACGATACCATGAGGGACAGTCCAACCGGAAGAATACTCATCTTCCTGTTCCCGAGTAGGTATTCATTTGTTGTCTTCTGTCGTCCGCCCGAAAACGCATGGTATACTCCTATACCCAGAGAGATCACTAACGCTGCTGCAAATACGATAAAATCTGCCAGGGCCAACGACGGGATACTGTGTCCGTCTGTATAACAATTGAAGGTTATTACATTGATCAATTCCATACCAAATCCAATGGATTGATCAAACATGACAGAGCCTATTTCAAACATGAACCTGGCCATAGGTTAGGAACTATCAATTTTAGTTTGATTTTTTTTATCAAAATTTTAAAACTAAACCTTGTACTCATTGTAATATGTATCATATCTGTTTACTTTTTAACTAGTGTTTGCACGTGTATTACTTGTAATTGAAATACAAGGCTTATACTGTATTTAGAATAACAAGTCTAACAAATTGACAAACGCTTGAAAATGGCTTCTAGAATGGTTCAAATTAGTACATGCAGGCAAGTAGCTGCACGTTTTAATGTCAACCCTTCTGCTATTTCTTGGTAAATGTGTCGACTGTGAAAAAACAGACACCTTGAATAGAGTCTCATGTCTGGCAGACCTCCAAAGTCTACAAATAGGGAAGATGTACGTCTGTTTAAATAGGCATTTACAAAAGGCTCCGAGGAACGTCGCGTTAGGTGGGGGACCATCAGCATACCTTTAAACAATATGTGACTTCACTCTCGCCGACCAGTGGTACGTCCACTGTTGACTAGAAAGCACAAACAAGACTATATCGGACACATGGTCACCGGACATTTAATATCAGTTTTTTTAGCGAAATGTCAACTGGTCGGATGAAGCTGCTTTTAACTTAATTCAACAGATGACTGGGTCTCGTTTGGAAACCCAGTAAATACGGTATACTATCATCTTCATAAAACAGGTTTGGGTGTATGCGATGGTACTGTTTGGGTGTTTGCGATGGTACTGTTTGGGAATGTTTTTTTTTCTCTCAACTGTATGCGGCGATTCAACGTCTTTGTTGGAACTATAAATGGAAAAAAGTAACATGATCAGATCCTCGACCTTCAGTTGTTCAGGATTTCGATGACCTTCTATTGACGGATTGGCCGATTTAAATGGACGACGACAATGCCAAATTTCAGAGAAACTGCCTAGTGCAAAGTTATCTTTAACAAGAAGTGCTAGGGAAGATCCCATTGCTTACAATGTCAGTAAACATTAGTTGAGCATGTGGGTGACTATCTAGGACAAAAGGTTAATGCACGAAATTCGAAATGCCAAACAATTCCAGAGTTAAGGGCAGTATTGGTTTAGGAGTGGCAGTTTCATCGGCTAAGGTATCTTGTCAACATTATCGGACGATGAGCACACGAATGGTACAAAAGGCGTTGTGGCTATACCCGATAGTGACATTTTCATACTTAATAGATACCTTTGATTTAGTAATTTACTTGGGCAAGTAACATAGATTTGATGACGTATCCGTTAATATGAAAGTTGAATTCACGCTTTTTAGTCGTTGAAAATGCCTTTTTGATCACGTCTTTTTATACAACATTTCCTGTCGTGTATAATTCTGTTCCCACTGATTCTGTATAGTTTTGTCAGAAGCGAATAAAAAACATTCTTATATATCCTGTTGAGTCGTCATTGTTTTTTTTTTAGATTCAACGAACAAATTACAGCCTAACAGTCAAACATATCAGTGGTCCTTAACTTACGGCCAAGTAGATATATTATAAAAATTTGAACACAAAGTCCAAACAAAATATAATTTACTCTATTCATAAAAAATTAATAACTTAACAGCTGAGTGAAAAACCACCAGAGCAGCGTAATGCAAAAAGACAATGCGAGAAAAACCTTTTAAAAACAAGTAAATAAAAGACTGAGGAAACGATACTAAAATAGAGGAAAGACAAACACTTCAGTCAAACAAAAGGAATCAACAACAAAGGGACATTGAGGAAAATGCGGAACGAAAGAAAATAAACGTCAACTGGGTAGAATAGCATAGTTGATATATATGTTGACAGGAACTTATGGTAAAAACAACAACTCAACTTACCATCCATTACCGCTGGTTGTTATAGCATTCTTTATACAGAACTTAAAAGTCATATTACAGATCAAGTTAAAACCGACGTGCCCATCCATCTTTTCATCCCAAAACAATGTATTTTGTCTGCTTGAGCATAAATCATTAATATAATCATTCAATAAACGTGCCGCGGTAATGATAAATCAGCTTGGGCAAATGTCCAAACAAAACGTGCAACACATATACTATGTCAGTTATCAAAGATAAAAAAAGAGGTTAAGCATTTTAAGAATTAGCTCTATTTCCCCTATAAGGCCCCGCCTAAAGGATGGACAATTAGGACAAATATTCCAACTGGAGGAGACGGATATTTAAAGCATTGCTCTATTTCCGCTATTTGGCCCGGTCACTTTAGCCCAATGGGACTCAGTTTATACAAAATCATTTCCCCTTCACCAAAGAATGCCTCGCGCCAAATTTGAGCAAAATCAAATAATTTATCCAAGGAAGTTCGAATTTGGTCCTTTTTCCTATACCCCTATACCTCTTCCTTTATTTCGAAACTGAAAATTAAAAAGCCTGACAAAATTCCACATTAAAGTTTGTAATAAAAAAGACCTCATCATCCTTATCTGATTTCTTTATTGATCCCAGGTCTAAAATAGACATTGAAACACACGGACATTGTCATTATTATCATTACAGTCTGAACGGCCCGTCAACACATAAAATGTCATTAGGGCTTGATGTTTATTTACCTGTATCACATGCTAGTACGGAAGCCCTATCAGACTTAAATACTTTATTTATTTACACATCATGTAGTTCTTTTTACAAAATTATTACACATACTTAGCAATAAAATGTTCAGTTAATTATGTGCACGATCTAAAACCTTATATCAGAAGACAACAAAATGTACGTCTATCATAGACCAAAAAATACAGGTACAGTTGCGACTGATGTTTATCTGAAGGTGTCTTAAAAATCATCGGCGACCTCGGGCAGTGATCGGCCGAAATGTTCCACGACTACAATGTATTAAGTAGCAGTTACACCTGTCGGCATAAAGAGATAACCAACAGGTTATACATGGGCATTGGTCTCAATATCTGAATTACAATCGATTGACATTGAAAGTATTAAAACATTTTTGAGAAAGTCAGGTTCAAAGGATGAAATAAATTAAAAACAACGGGATTTAGCATTACACATACACACACAAAGAAAGAGAGACAGAGAGAAAAGTTGCATTTGACGATTAAAACTGCCTAATTTCTAAGTGCACTCTTGAAAGTAAATGTCAGTGTAAATTAATAAACACGAACTTGACCCACACTATCAGCTTGCTATAATAAACACGAACTTGAGACACACTATCAGCTTACTACTGCCGTTATCATTGCTGCAAATTTCATCAATGGAGAGAAAAAGAGATCTGTAGTGGACAATGTAAACTCTTAAGTAAATGTAAGTACACAACTTTACACTGCTTATATAAATAAGGATTGAATCTTGCTGTTGTCGATTTCATAGGATGATGAATTGAGTTGGTCTCGAGACAAATTAATGAATTGCGAAGCAGTTCATGTTGAATTTGTCTCAAGACAAACTCAATTCACCATCCCATGAAATCGACATCAGCAAGATTCTATCCTTATATTTCAATTCATTTTTCTTTTTTCTATAGCATGGGTACTGACGCAATTTATCTTCTACTTTCATTTTCATTTCTTGTCATCATATCGTTTGACGTCATACAAGCAAATAGTCCGTCATTTGAAGACAGATTATTGTGACAGGTTGAAATATATTTCAGCGTGATTACTTTATATTAAATGAAACTTAAATAAGAACAAAATTTAATATATTTTGCGACAACTTTAATGAAAATTTAAATAATACTGTGCAACAAAGACAGTATGCATTTTTCCCTGCGGAGAAATAACGTTTAGACGTGGTGCACCGGTTCGCAAACAAAGCGGTGTCGGCCATTTCTTTAATTAATTATTAGGCTTCAGTCGCTTCACATCTTTTGAAACTTAAAAATTAGTTATTAAATGTTGAATACACATTTTTTTTTATTTTATTAATAATTTTCAATAGTTTTTAAAATTTTTATTTTTATGTTTTTAAATCTCATACTTGTTGTATATTGCCAGTCAATTAGAAATTGGGGAGTTTCCTCCCCTTACCTAACATTTGTAGTCATACGCACTGGCAATGTTAATCTTATCAAATTCATCGGTAAATGAAACAGATCCCATTTAGTAGTTTCACTGAGTCTGATTTGGGTAGAAATTGAAATATATGTACATGAATAAACGGAAATGTTGGAGTAGGTAGACAGAATTATTCTTACTAATAAACACACACACATATGTATAATGTAGACTGTCATGGTCATGCAAATCAAAGATACTATAACTATTTGTTTGCTTTTCAGAAGTTATTTTATTAAGATGTCGTCTCCTTTTCCAATTAATAATTATCAAGAGCTGTAACATTAATGGTTTTGCGTAAACATTTATTTTTGAAAACAGTTTAATATAAGGAATCATGTCATTTTTAAATCCATGTGGTTGTTGAGTTCAAAAACAATGCTTTCATTGTAAATTTTCAAATGCTAACAAAACGTTTCTGTACGTCCGTGCGTTTCGATTAAATGTTAGGAATTATATCCCTTCCAACGAGACATAAATACAGCAGATATCATTTGCAAGTCCAATCTTGTATGAATATGAAACTGGTTGTTAAAATATTATGGCTAATTCTGAATTGTAACCATTTTATTTTTTTCACTCTTATACTAGTTAACTAGAAGTCAAAATCAGTCCCCTCGTTTAGAGTGTGCAGTTATTGATACATTTTATCGAATAAGTGTGTTAAAGATTTTTGTGATCCATTTTTCCTCTTAAGAATTATATCATGATGACGCGGTATAATTGGGTATATCAAAACTTTGATTAACAAAATTCTCCTAAACAAGAAAGAAAAGTTTGTTATTCTTTATCAAGTCATTGGTTATCAAAATTCCGATTTTAACTACTCATGATAAAAAGTTATTTCCGATAGTTCAATTTCATACCACAAAGATGTCTTGGTTACTTAAGTACCAACTGGCCAACTTGCTCTAGATCTTGATACTTATAACCAGCGTTAGCAAAGCTATCAGCTGTGTCATAAGGTAAGAAAACAAAAACAAAAGATTCATCTGAGAAATAAGTAAAGATTTCATTACATAAAGTTCACCAATAAGTGTTAGCAACCGTCTACTCCAGTAATTGAAAAGAGCTTTAAGTTTATTTAATGTTTTCACAAATGAGAACTTCTACTATTTTCCCCACATACGTAGTACAAGAATTCAATTAGTTTAGTTTATCTCGTTCGAGCAGCTGTTTGTTTTTCATGACAAGGAGATCGAGTATAAAAGGCTTTGATGTTCGTCACATGTAGCAGAGGGAGACTAGTTTGACAGCTACCCATACATGTCACAGGAAGATTGGGTGTATGAGTTTAAACCTGTCAGTTGTTCGTTATAGAAAGACATCGATTTATTCGGTTTCACATTATAAATCATATATGGTAAAAACAGCTAGGATAGTAGATTTCTGGTTTATTCAATGCGGAGGAGCTTAACATCACCAATTGTGGTGTCATCAACACACTTCAAACTCTACGTTATTTTTTTAAGATTGTAAAAATGACACACAAGCGAATAGCACATTTTGATAACTGAGATTTAAATGCAGTACAGCCTAACGATGACCTCAATTGCACTATACAGTTATTTTGTCCATCTTAGATTAAAAAACGGCGGCAATTAACTAAAATTACATGTTTATATGCTGAACCGTGACACTACACACAAGACATGCATGTGTTATCTAAAATCAACAAACCTAAGGCCTATGTATATTCAATTGATATGTAGAATACAAAACTTTATGACGTACGTCTACATATCCGATTACCAACTGACAATATAAACTGTGTATAAACTTGCAAAAGTATATATAAAAAACTACATAGCTAGAGTGCTTGTCATGAACAGTAAACGGTAAAGGAGTGTATTGTGTCATCATAAAAACCACCTTCCTGATAAAAATCGTGGGTTTGGTTAGATCAGGTTGGGTAAAATCATCTGTGGTGCTGGATATGATCACCTATCGAATTGCGAGAAATCGATTTTTGGTCATAACGAAACTTTAATGCACAAACACACCACTGTTAAGTTACCTATACATGCGACATTCTACCTTAATTAAACAAATTTTTAGATAATACCTGTTATAGAAATGTGGATATATCGTGTATTTTCTGTGTAATGTGTTATAACCGGGATATTTATCTTTTTCGTCACCTTTTAGTGATGTGTATGACTCCTATGTGTTCATTATACAAGTGGTCTACTGTTATTGAGTCATAGGTTTATATGCTAATAAACATGGATAACAATGTAATGTATATTCAGTTAGATCAGACACTGAAACATGATATGTGTAATACTTATCTAGACATTGGGTGATTAGGATATGCATACATCAGTTTTGGTTTAATTTGCAAAGGTACTACACATACTTCATTTATGTATTTCAATAATGTCTCTTTACATGTTACAGTTATCATTGTTATCTTCTTTACGGCCCGTCAACACATAAAAGGTCTTACGGGCCATCAACCGTTGAAAACACCCAGTGATCCAAAAAGAAATAACATTAAACAAACTAAAAGGTAAAAGACAAACGCTGAGTCTCAAGTGTGTATACCATCACAAAAGATTAAAATGGTACGTCATAGTCAAATATATAGACCAACAACTTTCATATAATCTAGAATTTTAGAAATCTCAAGTTTTTAAAAGGGTCTTTCTAGATTTGTAACATTACAATAAAAAATTCTCGAGTAAACAGGTCAATGCAGTCCAATAAAAAACGTTTAACGGTGAATGGCTCATCACATCCTTTGCACCGAGTATTATCTTCGCAGTTCAATATATATGAATGTGTAAGGTATGTATGGCCCATCCGAAAACGGGCAAGGACAACTTCTATGTGGTTGTCTCTATAGCATGGAGACCATTTACCGATGATAGGTTTTACGGAGTGCAATTTATTATTGGTATATCAATTCCATGCCTCCTGCCATTGAACTGTTAAAACTTGTTTAATAAATGGTTTAAACTCAGTAAAATGAAGTTTTAAAAAACAGGTGGTAGCGATAAAGCTTCATTTGCGGCACGATCTGATTTTTCATTGCATGGTATTCCCATGTGCCCAGGAACCCAGCAAGAAGCAATACGAAAGTTAAAGGCAAGTTCATGATATAGTAATAACGTATTACGAAAGAAAATATTTACTTGGATAGCTCGCGCTTCCGCAGAGAATATTGAGGCGTTGATCGATAGTCGACATCCATTGGCTTCATCTTGTGAAACCATGGACTAAGAGACAAATAAATTATAATGAAGATGAAAATAGAACTTCGCCATGCCAAGATTGATAAATACAATCCCACTGACAGTAAAATGTAGACGACTATAAAATGTTCAGGTTTTGGTGAAAGAGTAAGGACGTAAGTAAGTACATTACCTGAGAATTGTATAATATGTAATAAGATACTGATATATGTTATTTGTGGGATTTAAATGTCCTTTCCGTGAATATGACAATGAAATTTAAGGAAAGAAAATGATTTTCGATATGTTTTGAAATTATTAAATTTTTTTTTTTTTTTTTTTTGTGGCGTCAAATAAATTGTCAAGATTTTGGTGAGAGTGTCGACTTAAAGGTTAAGGGTAAAAAGGTTTGATGTCAAATAATGTTTAGGTTTTGAAGAGCATCATTTTTGGATGTTAATGTCATACCATACAATATGTAAGCAAGTAGCTTGACAAACGAAATCATTTACAAACTACACATAGACGTTGATACCAAACAAACAACTCACAAAGGCCAAATTATACTGTTGCATTTATAATTGATACATATTAATGCAAATTTTGGTCAATCCAAGTAATTAAAGTCACGTTTCCAAAAAATCAGTACCTTTTTCGCACAAGATATTATAGAGCCAAATTCAACGTCATACAGCTCTTTTATATTTCTAAGACTCGTTAATAATGATAATTAGTTTAATTGTTGTCAGAATAACGAGATTACATTGGTATATACATTCCACGTCAGAAATACAGCTACCTCAAGCTACCAGCCAGGCACAAATCTTCACATTATGCTATACTAATTGTTACTTGATACCTTAACATAATTGATTATTCGTATCTGGGGGAATACTTGATAATGTGTATAACACCTTGGTTGCCAGCCAACCACAGTTTCCCCGACACGTCAACAGCCACAGACCACGGGTTCGTTACCATTTTTTGTGTTTTTCCATCAAGCAGAATAAGTCCGTCCTCTTGTTGGTCTTCCTTCAACATGTAGACGAGGTTGTTCTTATAGCAAGTCACCAAAATATTTCCGTAGTTGTCATACGCGATTCCATGGGGGTTAAATTGAGAGCGAAGTCCTGTCCATTTCGTTCTTAATTGCCCTGATTTTGTATACACAAGTACATTTTCACTGCAGGCCAGGGCAATATCGTCATTAAAAATGTTGTAAGCTACCCTGTAGGGATTCCCTATGACGTCGCAAATTTCCAATAGTATCTCTCCTTCTTTTGATAGCCGTACTACTTTTCCTGGATTACCTTCCATTTGAGCACAAACTAAAATATCCTGTCCTGTAGCCAGGGTGACGCCCTTCACTATGAAAGGCTTGAAATTCTTAATATCTGAGAATATTGACTTTTCATCGGAGAGATTCTTTTTCCAAACTGTTGACATTCCTGTCAAAACTATATCCTTGTCACCATCTACAGCGATATCTTGAACTGGACATGGAGTTTCTATCACCTTAACAATTGTTCCGGCTGTGTCTATTTTTTCTATGCTTGTTCTGTTAGAATATGCAATCCACGCCATTTGGTTGGATACAGGACATATTTTTCCAATCCCTTTTGAACACCGAGTATGTAAAGTTTTTACAATGACAGCACCGCTTATGATTTCCTTCACCGATTTTGATGTTTCAGGTTTGAAGGGTTCGTTGGAAAGGTTTCCAAAAATGTCCTCAACAGTTCCGTTTGGAGATAATGTAAAGTAAAAACTGTTATCGGGTTTATCAGGAAGCATTTGCTTTTTATACTTGGCTATGTTTTCCTCTATGAAAATATGAAGATCAGTTTGATTGCGTGATTCCAGTTTTATTTGAAGGTGTGTTTTCACCTCATCCAACTCACGGCGAAGGTTTTCACAACATTCAGCGTTATGTTCCAGGTGACTCTTACTATCTGAAAAAAGTTTATCTACACGTAGCAGAATCTTTTCTTTCGCTTTCCTCACTTCCTGTTTCAATGATTCCTCGCGAGCCTCAATCGCAGATTGCAAATCCAATTTTATTTGCTGTCGTCTTTCTATCTCATCCCTGTTTAGCTTTAAATTTGTTTCACATAGACGTAGTTTGGTGTTCAAAACTCCTTCCAACAATTTATTTCGGCCCAGCTGACGCTTTTCATCCTTCCTTGCAGCTGTATCTGCAACGATCAGTCTTACGCTGTGTTGACTAGCTTGATAATGCTCATCTAAAATACATTGAAAACATACCTTGACGTTGTTGCATCCCTGACAGAGGAACTTTATAGTCTCATTGCTGTGATTCGGACATGGGCTTCCCGAGGTGATAGTGTCACTCTCCATTTTAAGGTCGATCAAATGTCGTGGTAAGACATTGCAGTTTATAGTATATTTTGTTCGCGTGTGTTTGTTTCTACATATGTCACAGAGATAGTTCCCACAATCGATACAATACCAGTTCACACTATGTTCTTTAGCTAAACACATAACACAACAAACGGCATCCTGTGCTCGTGTTTGACTCATTTCGGCTGTAGTGAGAAACGTAAACACGAATCGCAGATATATATATAATATCTATATATACTTCAAAATGTCTGTTTGGAGCATAACAGCACCTAAGTAGTTTATTCGTAAATATTTCCAACAACAGCACCTGAAAATTAAAAGAATTTTGATAAATTAGTTTTGGTTATTAAAATACATGGATAAAATGGGACTGTATTTTGTGGGGTGATTCTGAGCGAGTGACGAGTAGTTAATTTGCTAAAGATAGCTCTAACCTAAGTTTGTGACTCTCATAAATATTCATAACATAAACAGGAACATATATATCTTGAAATAAATAGCTAAATAGTTTATTTTAAATATCTTGATTTAGGTATTTGAGCAAATACTGACAAAATGGAAGAGTTATCGCGCCACTCGGCCTCATTTAACTACATAATGTACATTACCAATAATGTTGTGACATTATCCTTGAATCAACAATGCATGAATGTGTCTATCAGGTGCAACTGCTAGATGTATAAAAGATACGATTCACTTTCTCACAACTTGAGAAATGTACCTACCTTCCGGCTTGTCTGCCACTCCTGTATAGTATCAAGACATTCCTACCTGCCCGTCAACACATAAATGGTCCTGTATAGCTTATATGAAACACTCTGTATACCGTGTAATGACAAACGCGCACGGTGTGTAAACAGAGTCGCTTTAATTGGTTAAGTGCACTTTAAATTGTAAAACTTCGTTATAACGTTAAGTGATGATATGCGCCTCAAAAATTAATTAGTAAAATGCATTGGAATTTTCATAAAATTTGGAATAAAGTAAAGATGACTCACTTTTCTCCTGACATGTCGCTTTTGAATATTTCTGCTTTTCACTAGTACTGCTAAACATTTGATACAAAGTTTCATTTAATTTGCATACACATTGGAGATATCAATTTTCTAAAAGCGCTATTTGAGAGTAGCATTCCGACAAGGGGATGAAACTCATTGTAATGTGAACAGTCGGTACACGAAATCGCAACGTATTCGGCGATCGTAATGCCCAATACACAATCACGGAACAAATGTTATGTATCTCCGCAAGAGTCCATGTTAAATGCATAGTTATTTTGGTAATTTATTTAATTTTGGATTTATCTATGATGGCTGAGCTTTCATTAAAAAGATGCGTACAAAATCCGGACTTAAAATTACATTGGAAGTATGAGAAGTTAAATAACCATGACAATGAAGCGGAAGGCCATTACTGAAGTCAATCGTGTAAATAAACAACTTATCATTCGCAGAAACATAACATTAGATATCTAAAAACAATTTTTGAAACTGTTGATATTTGTTAAATTCTACATTACCTGAAAGATGTTAGTCTATATAATAGACTATGTCATACCATTTTGATATTTTGTGTTAATATACCTATTTCAGATTTTTACCTTTTGGTTTGTTTAATGTTATTTCCTTTTTGGATCGCCATGTGTTTTACTGGAAGATAGCCCTAATCATCTTATGTTTTGATGGGTTGTTAGGAATGTCATAATGATAATTCGCAGGACAAGAACAATGTAATCATGGTGTAAATAATAATTCCTACCTAACATTACATAGGTATATATACATCAATCATATGGCTTAAAAGCATCTTTTAAACAAAACCAAAAAACAAGGTTTAAAGAAATTGTTAACGGCAGTTGTAAAAACGACTTTTAGGTAAAATTAGCTTATTGTTAAATAATGCTCAAAATACTCAAATAGAAAGCACTTTCAATACAAGTATAGAATAAGATACATTACATAATATACATGTAATTAGATTACCTCATACACGTTTCTTCTACTTTGACCCAGTATAACTAATAAGACTATTTTTTATCATTTTCTTCAAATTAGCATGGTACGTTTTCCACAAAGGCAAAATTTTGCGCTGTACCAAGTCAACTGCATTTTTAAAAATGAATCCGTCAGTTTGCACAAACAATATGCAACCTCGTATTGGGTATTACTAGTTTTCTTTACTAATTTCGAAAAAACATGCAACGGGTAGGCTTTTTCACCTGTTTTAGGTATATAACCGTCGTTACCATTTAAAAATATATCGTTTTACTCCATGGCGATAAATGCCTGTGTTGTTAAAATGTTTAAATGACTGCAATATTATGATTAAATCGCCTGTACAGATTTGTAAACTTGAAGGAATATTTAAACGTTTGAACTGTTGAACTCCAGATTTTTATATGCAAAGGTAAATTTTGACACATTGCCAATACGTTGTATAAAGCTGTAGTTAAAACTTATCAAGAGTGTCAACAACGCAGGGGAGGTCATAAATTAGTATTTTTAGGCTGTACTTTTTATCATGATGCAATTACATCTATAAATCATTTTAACCAAAAAAAAACAAAAAACATTGGCAGTGATAACGTCTTTATGGACTCTTAGTCAAAAACGGACCATGATTTACTGTATCAATTTTATTTGCAATGAACTATTGCGTAATCATAAATTTTCACTGGAGATTTTCGATGAATCTATGATTCATATTTCATATTTACTGTTATGTGTATTATTTGTATCCTGATGTTTATTATCATTACCATCTTAACATATGAAAGATGTTGGTCTATAAAACAGACTATGACGTACCATTTTAATCTTTTGTGTTAACATACCCATTTAAGATTTTTAACATTTGTCTTTTACCTTTTTGTTTAATGTTAATTCCTTTTGGATCGTTGTGTGTTTTACCGTTTGATGACCATAACAACTCTAAGTATGACAGACCATTTTAATACAGTCTTGATGTACAAACAGGACATGGGACACTACTACAAAACTAAAACACTGGAGATGAAACACCAGCTATTTTCTCCTCTTCTAGACCGCAGAAGAGATCGGCAGCCAAATGAGTAGTATCACCGAAAAGCCAAACACCTTCGATTGGGCCAAAGAATGGCAAAGAGAACAAGCAACATTTCCAGGCAACGAAACATATGAAAGTATTTCAGAGCATGTCATAGTAGACGGCCATTTTGCAAGCTGACATCCCGGTTTAGCCCAATTTTATTAACCCCATACAAAACAAAACAAGAGGTAACAAAACCAACATCAACCCATAAAAGCCAAAAACAACAAAATCAAAACATACGCCGACACAATTACCAACACAAAAACATTTGATACAACCTTCAATCTACAATCGAGAAAAACCAACAAATGCACATCAAACAAGCACCACCTCAAATAGGAAACTCACCAATCACAAACCAACAATTCATCAACACACTAAACACTATTTATGGCCCTAACAAACCTAGAACAAACAACAAGCTGGCAAGTGACAGTGCAACCAAACATTGATCGTTCGTGCACAAAAACTAGATAGGTGGTTACATTTTACTACGCTCGTTTATACAGATGGATATTTTTCAGGGAACAACTACCCTTAAATTACTTCATCCAAGTTATTGACAAGCTTATCCGCATTGTTCCAGCATGTGATTTTTTTAAGGATACGAGTATCAGTGTTTAATATAGATACTTGTGGTTTGAATAAGTTTATTTAAACATAACGAGATTCAGGCCTAGTCATCATAACGTTCATATAACCAATATCTCAACGTCAGCTGGCCCCGTCTGCATTGCCCTCAAATTTGTTATCTGGGTCAGTAGTGAAGAATGTTTTTCAATGCCTGGCTATGTGCGGAAAACGTTCCGGATGCGGTCAGAAAATAAGGCATCCGAAGACTTAGTATAAATAACCGGCGACTGCTTACGATCTCTTTGGTACTTCTGAAGACTGTATACCAGTATGTTAGAGAGTACTGGGTATGCAAAGGGGACTTACTGAAGCTCCTTGTTGCTGACTGAGCAGATCAATACTGTGCTCAATAAAATCAAGGCTCTCGAGAAGCAGCTGGAGGGAAATTGTAAGTCAGGGGCATACCATACCAAATGGGCGCTCACTGACAATTTCCATGATTACCTGTATTGCAACACTTTTGAGGTACGTACAGATAATAACCCTCTAACCTATGTGACGACCACAGCAAACCTGGACGCAGCAAGTCATAGATGGTTAGCCTCACTCTCAAACTATAACTTTAAGTTATTTTATAGAGCAGGCCGTCTCAATGCGGACGCCGACGGGTTATCAAGACGACCGTATCAACATGAGCACGTTTTCCCAAATGTAGTGAGAGCAGTTACCTGCGCTTCCTTATCCACTAGGGAAGAGTTTCCTGTAGCAGAGACCGATACTCTCAAATACACCATCCCTGGAAACCAGAGAACAACACCATAAACTTAAGTAATGTAGGAGGTGTGTCTGTATATGCGGGAGTTGCGGCTGCTGAGGCTACGCAAAGGTGTTTTGTATAGAGACAATAGTAGATGGTGACCCTGTTTAGCAGTTTGTCATTCCTGGGGCATACCGGGAACGAGTTCTCGGGGGAGTACATGAAGATGTAGGCCATCAAGGACGTGACCGTACAAGATGGTTGGCAAGGCGCAGGTTTTTCTGGCCAGGCCTTGATGCTGAGGTGAATAATTGGGTTGCAAAATGTAAAAATAGGTGTGTTCGTAGAAAAACCCCTTCTGTCCCAAGCGCAGAGCAGGTTAACATCCAAAGTTCCCGTCAGATGGAGCTACTCTGCATTGATTATTTGACCTTGGAAAGGTCAAAGGGTGGATTCGAAAATATACTGGTTATCACTGACCATTTCACCCGCTATGCCCAAGCAATTCCAACCAGGAACCAGTTAGCGAGTACCACCGCAAGGGTGTTGTACGAGCATTTTGTTGTCCGCTACAGCTTTCCTGCCCGAATACATAGTGACCAGGGCAGGAATTTTGAAAGCAAAATATGCTTGTGGTTGTGTGGGTTTTTCCACTCAACAGCTTAATGTGTAACACAACAATCCAAGGCCGATTATACGACACACAGTTTATTGAACATTTAAACACATATACACGGAGACAGTCACCTGAAATAAAAATACAATATCTTTATATAGAACTTACGCGCATAAACGTGTAACACCCAATATTCAATACCGTAAAGTATAAAATATTTATAGACATTTATCAACTTGTATATTTTATTAGAGACATATATTTACAATTACAACTCCTATTTTGACCCCATCTTATGTTATACAGAACCTGTCCACGTATGTGTTTATTTATGGCCTAATATATCAAACAGTTAAAACATGGACGGTCAATTAGATGAAAGTAATATTTTACATAATATTTTAGTAGAGTAATATTTAAATATAGTTTCAAATATTTTAAAGTAAATTAAACAACACTTACCTGCACTGTGGGAGTAATGCACACAGGCAATATCAGTGCGTGTATATAGTATTAAGTCTGTTCACAGGACTGCAGCCTGGCGCACAATAATCCGAATTTTCACTCAGGTAAGGAAATTTGGGAAACTTCACGTGCAAGGACCGAGTCATGCATGATCAAAGAGCAGGTCACTCATCTAACCACTTTCACCCACCTCTCATACACAGTACTATACACAGGCACACAATACACAGCGCAAGTATTAACATATATGTTATATATTACAATAATTAAATTACTGGCCAAACAATATATATAACTACATGTATATATAAGTTTGACCACCGTGACATTCTCCCCTGGCATTTATTAAACTTGATAGAATAAAATACAAAGTTAACCATATGGAGATATATGGTTTTACCACCTCGGCTAGTATCCCAAGGTAGTATAAACATAAACAATATCTACAATTAAAAGAATCTCCCCACAGCCAGGTGAAACAATGCATTCCTGATATGAATATCAACCTTTTTTTTAATAATTCAATGTAAATTATATTTAAACTATATCACTACATGATTTCATGGTAAACCCTAAGGTTGATATCCATCAGTAACTGCAGAGATTGACTTACATGTTCACAATCAGGAGTTACCATTATTCACCATGATATTTGCCTTGCTCTCCTTTTGAGAACGTGACATTATTTACCTAAATTGATCGTGATTTACATAGTTGGTGTAGTCAATGAGTCGTCAATCAGTGTGGATTATGATGACATGTTTTGGTTTTTTTTTTGTTTGTTTGTTTGTTTGTTTGTTTGTAACCTCGCTTTTTTTTTTTTTTTTTTGTTGAACCTCGCTTTTTCGATAAATTGTAGAAAAAAAAGCAATGTTCGGTTTGAAATTTATTGTAGACCTTTTTACTCTCCTTTTGCCTTTTGAGTGTAAGTATTGGCCCCGTTTCGAATTTACCTATCTCTTAGGACTGACTGACCGTATTCAACTGCTGTTCACAAGGAATCCTCCGCAACTTCAGTCTAAAACGTTCTTGTTTGAATATTTGTTACCACCACTAAGACATGCAACCGATAATTAGCTTTCCTTTACAGTGATATATCTTAATTGTAACTACAATTTACACTTTGTAACTTTTCGAACATTCATAACGTCCTTTTTTGGCCGAAAATTTATATTTTTTAAGAGCTCTTCTGAGACTCCAAATATAAGGTAAAAGACTAAACTTTTATATATTGGAAAAAAAGTTGCCAATCATTTAATATTGTGGTAGAAGTTTTAACATTTGATTGAGCACTGCCTGAACAGTAAACAATTTACGTTTTCTTTGTTACCGCAAAAATAAAAGTAGGGGAGATGTACATAAAGTCCCTTGGTTTTTTAGTATAGACCTGCATAGTTAAAAGGAAATCACATTTGCACTGATATGAAACTGTAGGCTGCAAGATTTTACTAACGGTCGAAACTTTTTCAACAATGAAGATTTTAAAATCTCTTTTTACGAAAATTTCTTTTTAGAGCTCTTTCGAGGTATTATTCCGTAAGAGCGTTGCCATACAGTTAATTAAGAGGTAGAATTTTGACATGTGGATGATTACCGACAGAACAGTGTTCATTTCAAGTTTTTTTCTTTTACCGGAGATATTGAGGGTAGGGGCGAGATAAACATAAGTTTAGACAAACACTAATAGTACGGTTGAATTCGGAAAGTTATTACAGTTGCAATGTTTTCGGTTGCAGGTTGTACTTTTTCGTTTTTTGCCGAAATTTTCTAATTTGAGCTCTCTTGAGACTCCAAATGTATAAACACTGACCATGTATTTTATCTTTATATTGGTATAGGAGTTGTGGGGAAAGTGGAAGAGAGAACTTAACAAACATCGAAAATGCAACAGAGGTTGCAGAGGCCGTAAAAATCGCAGGATTAGGCCTATATCAAGGGGCTACAATGGTCGTCGGAGATGTACACATCCGTCCCTTCAGATATCCACTAAACTGTAGTCTGTCTGACATTGGATCTTGGGCTGGCCGACCTGTCTCAGGGCATCTCACTAATTTACAAGACAACTTGCCCAAATGGGACTTCGGCCATTGCAGGGGTATTCTACAAGGAAGCCCTATTTGGTCTTAAGCAGTACCCAAGTGTTTTGTTTTGTTTTTGTTTTTGTTTTTGTTTTTAGGTCATCTGACCCGAAGGGTCCGATGACCTATAGTCATCATGCTTCGTCCGTCGTCGTCCGCCGTGCGCCTGTCCGCCGTGCGCCGTCCGTAAACTTTTCATTCAAACGACTTCTTCTCAAATACTAGAAGGTCTAGGGGGCTAATACTTGGCACAGAGGATACTGGCATGGAGCTCTACCAAGTTTGTTCAAATGAATGACCTTGACCCACTTTAAAGGTCACAGGGGTCAAATATGTTAAAATCTTTAAACAACTTCTTCTCATTAACCAAAAGGCTCAGAGTGTAGATATTGGGCCTGTGACATGCTGGGATGAAGGACTACCAAGTTTGTTCAAATGAATGACCTTGACCCACTTTAAAGGTCACAGGGGTCAAATATGTTAAAATCTTTAAACAACTTCTTCTCAATAACCAAAAGGCTCAGATTGCTGATATTGTGCCTTTGGCATGCTGGGATGAAGGGCTATCAAGTTTGTTTAAAGAATGACCTTGAACAACTTTCAAGGTCACAGGGGTCAAATATGTCAAAATCTTTAAATAACTTCTTCTCAAATACTAGAAGGCCTAGGGGGCTTAATACTTGGCCCATAGCATGCTGGCATGGAGCCCTACAAAGTTTGTTCAAATGAATGACCTTGGCCCACTTTCAAGGTCACAGGGGTCAAATATGTTAGAATATACAAAGGACTTCATCTCAATAAGCAAAAGTCTATGAGTGCCGATATTGGGTCTGTAGCATGCTGGAAGGAAAGGCTACCAAGTTTATTTAAATGAATGACCTTGAACAACTTTCAAGGTCGCAGGGGTCAAATATGTCAAAATCTTTAAATAGCTTCTTCTCAAATACTAGAAGGCCTAGGGGGCTAATACTTGGCCCATAGCATGCTGGCATGGAGCCCTACAAAGTTTGTTCAAATGAATGACCTTGGCCCACTTTCAAGGTCACAGGGGTCAAATATGTTAAAATATACAAAGGACTTCATCTCAATAAGCAAAAGTCTATGAGTGCCGATATTGGGTCTGTAGCATGCTGGGAGGAAAGGCTACCAAGTTTATTCAAATGAATGACCTCAACCCACTTTCAAGGTCACAGGGGTCAAATATTTTAAAATATACAAACGACTTCTTCTCAACAAGCAAAAGTCCATGAGTGCTGATATTGGGCCTGTAAGATGCTTGGAGGAGAGGCTACCAAGTTTGTTCAAATGAATGACCTCAACCCACTTTCTAGGTTTGGCTTGCTTTTTGTCAGATGACCGTTAAGGCCCATGGGCCTCTTGTTTTTGTTTTTTGTTTTGTTTTTGTCTTTTCGCTCTGTTAGAGGACCTAATTCCTACAGGTGATTGTGGTCTAGTTTTTGTGTTTTTAATGGGATATTGTTTTAAATGGTGTTTTGTTTGGCGTTGTCTCGGGAGTGTTTTTGTGAGGAAGTGGGTGTGTCTAATGTACTCTGTACTTCCAGTCCTATGTAAGATTCGTCTAGACCTAAATCTAACTCTTTTTTAGTACAGAGTTTAATGTTTCGAACAGACTCTTTTGTCGAGTTTGGCCAGTACTGTCAATAGTGAGCTAGTTGTGTTTATGTTTGTTGTTTTGTCACTGGCTCCTTTCCGATTGGCGTGCCAGCTTGTGTAATTTGTAATTGGTCTAGGGTGCTTTAAATACACGTGGTATTAATGGTCTTTTTGGTGACAGGAGTGATTGTTATCTCGTCAGTTTATGCTTTCTTAATGTTGACTGTGTGTTGTACAGTTTGTTTTTGTTGTTCTAAAAGGTGTCACCTTTAATGTTTTATATCCGTCTATAATAATGGATGGTGGTGTGGGTGTGTTTTGAATATCAGAAGGATGGATAAAGATTTTGTCCTGTGAAATTTACCAGGCGTGTTTCCCTTATGATCAAAATGCCTACAGATATATTTGTGGAGAGGTATCCTGTAGACAACGTCCTTGCATGTTTGTTTCTGTTTGGTGTTCCGTGTGTTGGTGAGGTTCAAAGGGGATTGGTGATTTCCTGTCTAAAGGTCTGGAGCTATAGGGTGAGAACGGGAGTCCCGACACTTGTTTTAAACAAATACCCCTCTTAATTTTATATTGCGGTCACACAGATGAGAATTACTTGCGATGGTAAAAATAGGACCCTGGGGGCACCTGCATGGGACTGAATATCCCCTATTGTCCGTTTCCTATCAATACTTATGTAGGGCCCTATATTTCCGTCCCGGAGGCTGGGTTTTAGAACGATGACCGATTCTGTTGTTACTATAGGTGTATATAAAGACTCCAAGGAATCACACTATTACGTACTTTAAATCCGAGAATAAAGTGCGATAAACACAGTTTATCAAGGAAAATAGATTCTATGTAACACTATTATATGTAGTCCAAGTAGTACAGCACTATATACAATCGTTTCTAAAAAGCAAACTGGAATTTTATACTAATCTAATACGATGTCGACACTTGAACACTATTCTAAGATGTCACTAGGGTGGGGTCAGGGAGAGGTCTCGGAGTGTCGACCGCCCGGGTGAGAAGTGATCAAACATTAGGAGGTTCACACGAAAGCCGCCTTAGATATATTCTCAGGACGCCAAATAAATGCACATTTAAACCATATATTATGAATTATAACCCCCCTAAAGGCCTCAATTTTGGTAGGGCTTTAACAGAGTACAACAGAATCCCAGTCGCCCATTGGCTGTCTTACTTGCGAGAGGCTTTTAAAGGACATTTTAGTTTTTGACGTAAATCCGATGCCGCCATTCAGTGGTCAGCGACTCCTTTAACCGTATCCAAGTATTGGAGTCTAGTGATAATTTCTAGTAATGACCCCAGTGTTTTGTCCAGTAACGTTACCCCATAATGGTGGCACGGAACGGAATTATCGCCATTGTACAATACCTTTCCTTTATGAAACTTACAATCAACTTTTCTCAATGTTAGAACCTCGAGAATCGTTGAAAAAAAATCACATGACTCTGCAACATGACCTGATGATATTCTCTATTGGGTCCTAAAACATCTACCAGTCATCATAGGAAAACCTTCATGATATTTTCAGTCATATTTTTAGATCGCTTAATGTCCCAAAGTCATGGAAAATGGCAACTGTGATTCCTACCACCAAACAGTTTTAAGATACGACAGACCCCTTAAGTTATTTCCCTTGTGGATCGCTGAGTGTTTTACCGGTTGATGACCCTAATGACCTTTTATGTGTTGACTGGCCATAAAGACTGTAATGATAATAGTAATAATTATACAATTGTAAATCGTTTACCACAAACACACAGTAAATACTACAAGATTCTGAATATCATATTCAGTATTTAATTTCCATTTTCAGGGGTAACCTGAGAATCACAAACTTTTTCTTAAAAGGGACTAGGACATTGTTTCCTCTTCCGGTTTACGGTGAAACGGAACTCGAGTTTTAATACGAGTTTCGTATAAGACCAATTCCTTCTTTGAGAACGGTTTTAGGTTCGATTCCTGTCCCGAATTAAGATAAGTTCATGCAGCACGTTGGACTTGTCTAAACATCTGCCATTCTTTTCTTAAACGAAACTGAAATCTAGGAATACGAAGAATACGTAGTGACAGAAAGTAGTACGCATCGAATTGAAATTTCGGATTTAAAACCATCAAAATTCATTGCTATTTTTAAACAGTTTATCATTCTCTACTTTCACTATTATTATGAGAAATTATAAAAAATCGGGATGCTTTGACTTAACACTCGATCTGTATCACTACGCCATATACCGAAATGCCCGCAAGAGAAGACTGATGACCCAACGTGGCTATATATATGTCCAAAATTCGAATTGTTAACCTACTTTAAGGTAGGTATCTTTGTTGTCCAAACAATGCAACATTTACCACGCTGTCTGTTTTCCTGTTACATATCAATTGGTCAGGCATCACCAGGAATCCAACCTTATGCTCATCCGTCTAAATAGGCATCCCCCTGGACATCGATATCAATAAAAGCGAAAACTTAATATGCCTGTTTTTTTGTTTGTTTTTTGTTTTTTTGTTTTTTGTTTTTTTTTTTTGATGTATTTTTTTTTTTCCCAT
Source organism: Ylistrum balloti (assembly GCF_031769215.1). Lineage (NCBI taxonomy): Eukaryota > Metazoa > Mollusca > Bivalvia > Pectinida > Pectinidae > Ylistrum > Ylistrum balloti. Next base: position 393,591 of record NW_026782542.1, on the reverse strand, counting down.
ACGTTTTAATTTTTTTTAGATTGTATGATGTCTTTTTTTCCTTTTTGGATCGCAATGTGTTTCACCAGTTGATGGTCCTAATGCCCTTTGATGTGTTGACGGGCTGTAATAATAATAATAAAGTTTTATTGATTTTTCTTCATATGTCTGCATTTCCTTGTGTTTTTCGACATTAGTTTGATGTATCCGTAATATATAGTCAATGATCAGAACGTAATGAATAGTTCAGATGAAAGACTTTGACAGTTGCCATGTTTTAAGTATGATAAACAAATCAAACTGTGAAATAGTTCGTTGTTTATCCAAAACAAAACTACATCTAATTATAATTTTTTTTTCGAAAGGTGCTATTTATTAGAATGGCATGATTACCATGCTATATAAGAAACATAACAATCTCATTTCTTGAGAAATTAGTTTAACCATGGTTCATGATATTATTGCACATAGGGAACTTCGTCGTGCATACTCACGAGATTAACACGAAAATGTATTGCTAAGGAATACGATATTTTCCGCAGCAATTAATGTCGGTAGGATGTTTAGTCCAAGGATAAATGTTTCATCTCATTTCATACAAACTAATATAACCAAAGTGAATTCTTGAAATTCTTGTCCCTTTTCTTATCTGATACTCGCAAATATGTCGAAAGATGATAAACGTATTTCGTATTTTTGTCGTCATTATGAACCTCTGATAAACATTTGTATGTAATAAAATATTTTCTACTTTATTCATATGTATGTTATTGTAAAACATGACAACACCTGCTTCCTCGGTGATGATTTTGAAAATAGTTTATAATGTTATTGCACATGGGAATCAAAAGAGGACGGACTGAATTATATATAAATATGTAGAATTAGAGTTTGGCGTTTTAAAGACGTATACTACTATTCACCTACCTCGAATTATTGCTATGAATAAATATCAGATATAAATATCAATGCCGAAAATACCTACATTGTATAACATGAACTTCGGCAGCTACGAAACTAGTCTTACCTCCCTTTTACCGCATAAATATGACCGTTTTTGTTGCCTCAGGTCTTTATTCAATTCCGACATACGTCATCGCTTGAATTAAATTTAATTCGATAGTTCTTTCAATGACTGAGCAAAGGCTTTGCCATTATCTGTTATCATATTCAGTGCAGCTCTTAACAGGATTGGAACTTACAATGTTTACAGAACATTCATGGCATTTTTGTAGTCAAGGTAGAATGAACTATATAAGTCATATTGGGGCAATCGTTAAATCTGATGAAAGTGGGGTATGGTTATGTTTTTGCCACGTATCAAACTTCAGTGAAAAGGACACACAGACATTATCATTAAAACGCAGCCCTACATATGAAACCACCAACAACATTGATGAAATAGAAATTTGCATAATTCATATCAAAGTTTTGTTTTTTAACTGAGAACACATTAGTCCAGACTTCGATGAATGCGTGATGAAATGAAATTTCATAACCGATTTACTAAATCACAGTAGTTCAGATGATCTTGAATTCGTACAAACTCTTGAATGATCCTGAAGTACCGGATATACTTCCGTAAATGATAAATTTCTCACCAGGTGAACATGACGTCACTACCGCTTCCCATTCATCATTATTATTCTCAAATTTACGTCCGAGAATAGACGCTGCTTTTATTCTAACAGACGTAAACCGCACAATAATTTGTGTTCTGCCTGTCACTAGGAGATCCAATGGTTCAAGCAGACGACATTGATATTCCCGCGCAAACTTGTAAACTTTAGGAAGGGGTGAACACTGTTCTATAGTCTTACGGCATTCGATGATGTAGTTAATGGCTTGTTTATACTCATCTTTGTCCGACTTACTCATTAGCTTGAGTTTATAGAAACCTTCTCTGGGGAAATGCGCCGTTACGTGAATTTCATTGGCTGTACTCTCCACCATTGCGTAGTCATCAATGTCTGCGATGTTTCCTAACCCATAACTGAGTCGTGTGACCACTTCCATACATTTACTTGTCGCCAAACTAAAAGTTACCCGACCATTGTCTGTAACAATCGAAGGATTTATAGATTCTGGGGAAATAAACCCAAATGACTTCACTTCTGGGACAGGACCCCATGGCCCAAAATGATCCGGATAGGGCTGACAGTCTGGTATAGCTTCATGACACCGAAGGTAGTATTCTACAAGGCCGAGAGTTTCTGTGGCGTCAGGATCAATATTACCAAGTATTTTCAAAATGTATTTACCTTTTGTTGGTGGACGGGCCGTCACTTGAAACTTGCCATCTGACAACTTTAAAACCATAATATGTTGCCGGACCTCTTTTTCGTTCTGAATAAGTTGTGCACTAACAACTCCTAAACAAACCTTATCGCCACTTTGGATAGTAACATTAACCTTTTTCCAGACGTCCAACACGCTTATTTTATGCGACACGAATTGCACTCCCCAATCAATGGCCCTGTATACAGGTTTCAAAACTTTATTAAATGTTGTTAAGTCCACTGGCTTTTCAAGAAATTGCCAGAGTTTGCTCTCCTCTAGATCTGTGCTCAGACACGGAAAGTGTGCAAATATGACGTTTTCAGGGTCTGGCATGAAATAGAATTCTTTGTATGCGTACATGAATTTTTTGTTGGAATCGAGGTGACCGGCGCCCCAGGAGCACTCGATCAATCGCCAGTCATCCTGCACAAAAACTGCATTCCAGCAGTGATTAGTAGTGTCCAACTCATGAAAGTTCTCAAACGGGTTATAGTCAAAGCCCTTTGCAAAACCATGGATACACTTCGCGGGGATCCTGGCAACTCTGTATGAAAATAATACAATAATGACACTTCTAAGGTCGAGCAATTTTTCCTTATTCTGTTAATCAAATTCTCTTATCTGGAGGTCAATGCAGAAATGCTTGTCCGTTATGAGACAACTATAATACTGCACGAGTTATGCTATTTACTGAAGAAACTCTGAAATCATTGATGTTAGTGGCAAATAGTTTTTTTAAACTGTATCTCATCAGAATTTGGGTTTTGTTTTAACCTACCATACATCTGGGTCCCATAGTTGAATATGTAAATGTTAACAGCATGATGATTTAGTATTAACTTTTATTAAACATTACGTTAATCATAAACCATTATTTTTCGTGCCCACAACGGCGTCAGTGAAATATATGAAATAACGCTTTACTGGGAAACATTCGAAGAACTGACCTGCATAATCCTGCGAACAGGTTGGAATATCCAGAACTAACGGCTCTCTTCAGTCTGAGAACAGATTCAGCGTCCACCGGCTTCCGCTTTCCCAGGAAGTGGGAGTCAGTGTCGTACCTGTTAAAGGATAGGCGAAGTCAAAACAAATTTATGACTGGACGGAAATGCTCATGTTGCTTCCGTCAAAGATATTTAATTGGTGCATTTGTGAGATTTTGTAATGGATACAGAGCTCGAAACATCACTGACTTGTGCTGATTTGTGACTTGATCCAAGGCGAATATCAAATTTAATAAACAAAAACAAAATCGGAAACAGAAACAATTAGGATAACTTTTGTAGACTTGTTGGTATCACTTTGTAAAGTCTTCATTCGTCTCAGGTGACAGAATATTTAGGTTTTTAGCATCACTGATGAGTTCAAAACAGCTGTATAATGCAACTTAGTTCATTGCTTGACTCTACTGTATCTAATTTTAAATTTGTATGAATAGGTGTTATCTATATGTGTGATACGTTAACCCCACAAACGTGTCCAGTTATTGAATCAAAAAATATTCCTTGATATCTCAAAGTGGCTTAATCTAAAAAGAACAAATAGAAAATATCAAGCCATCTTATAAAATAGTGTGCAATGAACTTTAGAAGCATATTGATCCCCGAACATCATTATTATATTTCGTTTTATATGAATTTGCTTTATTCATGAGTACAAGGCATGATAACCTGTGTAAGAAAAGGTATTAAGTATAGCTCGGAAATGCTATTATCTGTATAATGCCTTCAGTAAGAGAAGTTTTAACGTAAAGATTAAATTGCGTGTTATTTTTAGTAATTTTGTAAGACTTTTCTGTTACAATGAACAAGTGACCAACTATCGCATTGTATAAGACATTATGCAAGATACTTAACAGTATATTGAGAGAAGAAAATTACAATAAGTTAGATTTTTACAATGTTACGATTTTGTCATCTGCACTGTCGCAGTGTTAAACAAAATATGTAATCATCAACATGCTTATGGTAACAAATATAGGATTTATCTGTATTGTAAATTGTTAGCCACTCTTTGTTAACCATTCAGTGAATGCACAGTGCAAGGTAAGGTCTTGTGAGTAAGCTTAAGATAACAACACATCAACACATTAGAAATTATTCACATCAACGAATATTGACCCAATTTATATGCCTAAGAATTTTATCATATACGAAAATGCATTTTGTTTTAACAGTTTTAATAATGAGACACGTAGATGACATATTTAATTGGTATTATTTCCTACATGTAATACTCATTTGCCATCTTACGCTATGTTGTTTGTGATCCATCTGTAAAACCCTCGGACTTTCTCCAGGTCAGTTTGTGCCGGTAACATTAGGTATCTTGCTAGGATCTCGAGCGACCCTTCCATTGATCTTGGAGCCTTCAAATATTGTGTGAATATAAAAATAAATGACAAATGATTTTAGTCCCACATTGACAGTGCATATTTGACTACTTAGTGTATCTACACATTCTAAAAATATGTTGTTATGTAAAGTAAACCATGCATTTATTCCACTGATCATGTATATTTTAAACCAAGCTTTGTTATTTGTCTTCTTTTTACATGATACATTATCCAAACGCTACAAAAGTAGACCCCTGACATTATACATCTATTTTGACAAATAACTCCCCTGCATAGTTTTGATCGTCTTTTTGCTATTTTAATTTATATCTATACCTTTATATACAGTTTTTTTATCAGAAAATCGATTGATCTATGTCACCAATCAACCTTTGAACATTCTTATACAAACTTGTATTTAGTCATATATTACACAAATAGCTACCGAACATGTATTTTCTTTGTTTCAAACCCGTCATAAGATAATATATTTCCTGATTTATCAAATTTGAATTGTCAGGAATTTTTACTTTAGCATCAGAAATCTACTAACTTGATTTGATTCTAGTGACATTTCGCCATCATTGCTTTATCTGGAAATGTTTACACTTATTCTAATTTTGAAATGCAGTACTTCGTAATTGTGTCGACGGATTTTAGTTGTTTTTCAATTGGACAACATTAATCGATATAATCATGGTGATTAAAATAAATAAATATCAATAATATTTCGTATCGATATCTTTGTTATATGACTTATCAAAATCACTGTTAGAGATATACTTTATTTACACTTTATTCTATTGTACTATCATACTATTTTAATATTTTTCATATTTAAGTTTAGGCTTTATTCTATTTTTGTATATTTGAATAGTTTACAGATGTTAGTAAAACAAACGTATATACCTGGATTACTGTCAAGCTAAAGTTACCTATATTTCCATCAAACAGCATGCACATGCAATAAAACATCGTGATCAAAACTGAAAGCAGCTAAATGGATAATTGATATATTTGGATGTTTTTCATTTGATTAAAATATTTGATAAAGTAGGCGATACCTTAAATATTCTTTAAAATCATAAATATGAAAAGTTTTAATAAGTTACACGCCAAAAGACTGCAGAAAAGATTCATATATAGGTCCGTCACATTCCGCTACTCGAATGTATAAGGAATTTGTAACATATCTACTCTGAAGAAACGAATAGAGCTAGATATATCTTTTCTTAATTTATTATTTATTTCTTTCTCTCAGTTCCTCTTTAAGAATGATCCTTAAACTTATGAATCACAAATTAGACTCTAAATCAACCGTTTTCAATCACGATTCAATGAAATTTTATACCATAATAGTGCAAATTAAACATTACTAAATAATTATGTGAATTATTTTTTCTTCAAAACATAGACTAAGATGAATAAATCAAATCTGAATAGTTTTAGAAAAGATCCTTTTTCACATATACTTGATGTTGTTATAAAATTATCAGATACATGAAAATAACCAAAAAAATGTTTTGAATTATGGTACCAGTACATGGATTTTGGCATGTCGTTTTCGATTTTGCTCGGTCGCCTCTTAGGCTTCAAAATTTAGGTCCTTTAAATCACTGACGAGTCCTAGAAATACGGAACAGCTGTAATGTTTTGCTATACTTATGGAACTCTTAAAAGTGTTATTCACTTGTATGCATTTTGTACAATCTACAAAATCACAGGAATATCACCCACCGACACCAGGAAAATTACACACATTTTTACCAGGACCATAACAAAAGTTCATATCATTTCAACCTTCAACATTACCAAGGTCAAGTAACCTTCACCATTTAAGGGCCATTATTATCTCAACCTTCACATTGCAAAATCAGGGCTATACAAGAACTTCGCAATCACAAAGGTCAAGGACACGCAAGCCTTCACCATCACAAAGGTCAAGGTCATATCAACCTTTAATAATACCGCGTCCGTCTTAATCTTTTCGAAGTTTCTATAGCTGGGTAATACTACTTTAAGGTCGGGCTGTTTGAAACAAGATAAACAAGTGATATCAATGCACACCATTAGCTGGATACAAACCGACATCCCTACAAATGTATACTTCGTTATGTCGAATTTTGTGAAACAACAAAGTGTCGCCAATTTCACCAAGTCACTCAATATTCACTGCCTATTTTGGAAATAAATGTCATTCCAAAGACATGATTTACACCGCGTATCTACATGAGACAGAGTTACTTTGCAGGGTTATTCAAAATTGGATACACGTATCTTTCAAACGCAGAGGTAGAGAATACTTCATGTTGGTGCGTACGCATACAGAAAAGTAAAATCACTAAAAACTGGCATCAACGAAAGAAGTCACGTGTATATATTTATGACATGAGAGGGTGTTTTTACCTTATCCTTACTGCTAGCATAACCACAACACAAATTCTGTGTACCGTGAGCTGGAAAATGATAAATATACATCACTTTCTTTTTATAACTTACTCTTATCATTGTGTTTTAGAGAATCGTCTACTTAAAAATATGTATTATTGATCTTAAGGCCATACTTGTTGTGGTCTCAGGTATGGATATGATATTAGAAATAGTAAATGAGATGAACTAAATATCCTGGCAGTTTTGATCAAATGAAATTCAGGTTTTATATATCAGTGTTGACAATAGAGTAATTAGAAACACTAACACTGTGCTGTAAAATGTGTTTCGAATAAAGAAAGGACAGGTACATGGGGTTTACTATAATGTACTATAAATATGTATTCATATGTTAAATGAAATGTATTCATAATGTAAATAAACTCTCGAAAATTATTCCAAATATTTTACATGAAGCAGATGAATTTCTCATTTTTTACAATACAGTATGACGTCATCGCAATCTACTTTGACTCAATGCAATGCAGGAATTCCTAACAAATTAAACATAGCTCGGTAATGCTATAAGCAGTCGTAATATTAAAATTTCAGAATTAATCATTTTCCAGTTATTTAATTGTAGCTGTTAAAGCCTCGACTTCCTTTTATGATTCACATAAGTAAAGCTTTTAAACATGCGTAGATGACAAGAGGGAAATTATAACTATTAATAAGTGACAGAAACAGTTATATAGAAGTGATGGTGACTAGTAACAGAAATTAAACCAATAGACGACTAGAGGCGCCGGAAACTTATCTACATGATACCGAATTAGAAAATCTGTAATATCACTTAAATAGATAACCGTTAACAAGCAATCTTTTTGTTGTTGCAAAAACAGCATTCACATATCATGTATAGAAGAATAATTGAAACTAAAACATTTTTGATATGTTAAGCAAAAGTCATCAAACATTGCATGGAGGGTTCATTAAGAAGGCAATTGCACTTACAGAGAGGGCGTGCTCGTCCACTTTGTTTAAGGCCGTTACATCTGGAATAATATCCTCCCTTTTGGTTGCTGGAGGACGCGGTGGGGGCAGTTCCACGTCCGCTAGGGGTACTTTAGGTTTCTTTCTTGGCACAGACAGTTTAGGCGAGGTCGGTACTAGCGGTGGAGCCATCTTGAAATTAGCTGCACGTGAATTGCCAGGGATCTTGGGCGACTGGACGCGTTTGAAGACCGGTCGGTTGTCACTGGTGCTGTGACTGATACCGTTTTGTCTGGTGTCTGGTATCTTATGAAGGACAAATTCAGGGTCGGGAAAATGGACATGGCGTTCTGGTCTGTCTGTTGTAGAAGTCGTCGTTGAAGGTGCATTCACTACTTGAATGAACTCTGATTTTGATGATCCACAGCCCATGGTTATTTTGATATAGAAGTATATCTGAAAAATTACAATATATACCAGAAATTTTGAGTCTCAGTCAACATAAAGGAATACTGAACGCTTGAACTAGGAAAATAATATCCAACTGTTTATCTTGTATCCCATAATTCATATCATGGCATTATGAAAATGTAATGAGATCAAAACATTGACTCGTTCAAAATCATGTAACGATAGATATAAAAAAAACAACCACAGGAGACCAAACGTGTAAACAAAACCGTAATTCCAACGAATTCGATTTGATAAGGACAAAAAGACTAGTATGGAGACATTTGAAAACGTTCAATGATAATTAGTCCGCTTGTTCCTGGATATAAGCGTTTTTTCTAGTAATGCAACGTTCTTTAAATAAGAAATGCGACATACAAGTTATGCATTCGCCTTCATCTCTACTTCCCAACCCACCACTCTACCTGTCTTCAGTTTTGTCTGTGTGCCAGTTTGTATTTGGGACGGTTGAGTATGCGCTATGATACATGTATATTGAATAAGTCAAAGAAGTAACCACACGCCTAACTTACTTTACATAACCTTGGCAGGCCAACGATTGGTGTTCTCGTTAACAAACGAAAAGAACATGATCAAAGCTCTACCTCACCCAAATATTAATCAAGTATTAAAATACACAATAAATGATCTGATTAAATAAGGCTCTTAAAGCATGTACGATTTCAACATAGAATACTTTGGTATCAATACACAAGAAATGTTTTACTTACTATGTGTCAAAGATATTATCATACATAGATTATGTTATGTCACTTGTATGACAATTTAAGTATATCATTACATTGAGGTTTTGTCTCCACACAAAGGGACGTGTCTATTTCAGCTACGAAATCGAAGATCTATTGAATATCTGACAGGATTAAAATATCATATGTCTTAACTGATAAGTTCGCAGTGATAAATAGGGTTGGGGAGTGTCATCCGGTGTCTTGTTCCCTCAGACGCCTCCATTATCGCTCATGTAACACGTTTGAATTCCGCAATCATGCAGTAAAGCCACAAGTGAATAACGCCTTTCAAAGTTTGAAACAGATACACGATAGCCAAAGTTGAACTAAATTTCATTATACAGCTGTTTCGTCTTTCTATGACTCGTCAATAATGTTATGGCCTTAAATTGTTTAAGTTTAGGAAGAGAATAAGGAAAGTCCAACTTGACCGAAATACTTGTAAATCGCTAATGATAATCGAAAACAGGTCAAGAGGCATTAAACATACTGTAGTGAAAACTTTAGTGAAGGCAGCTCAACAGTGTGTCTAGTTACACGATGTTTGACAGTGCCGATAGATAGACCTTAAAGCAAAAAATATAAAGGACACTTTCTGTGTATTATAACATTATCTATCATTTATAAAAGGCCACGTCAATTAGATAGTAATATATAATCATATAATATAAATAGGTTCAGATTATAACATTATCTATCATTTATAAAAGGCCACGTCAATTAGATAGTAATATATGATCATATAATATAAATAGGTTCAGACAAAATTATCTCAGTTTGTATGAACAGTTTCGATCAATATTGTCTGTTATATGATGAAACTGGAAATGTGCCATTTCATCTTTGTCGATGTCATGGGAAATAATTTAACAATGATTAGTACAAATTCTTTGCATATCCATGTATGTTATCTGGTCGTCTAATGCGTGATGAGCTTGTTTAGGATTCGTCTATAATTAGTTCCATCATATATACTGTGATACGCTATGAAGGTTTTACTGTATTTTCAATGAGGTGTTGTTTTTGCAATAATGGTTTTGTCTGATGTATATAAATATTGAAGCATTTTCTATGATGATTGCTAATACATACTCCGGTACGATTTTCGTTCTTATTCTGTAACAATATTTGTTATATATGTTGTGGTTTATCAACTATTATTTGCTTTATCAATTAATATAATATTTATTGTAATGTGCTAAGTTATCACTGTTTAAATCTATTAATTTTTTTTAATATTCTTAAAATTGATCCAATGCATAACCATCTCAGAACATACCCACATCGCAACAGAGAATTATTTCAAATTCAAATTCGATTTTTAATAGTGCAATGGATGAACAAAAGAAATGTTTACACGAAGATTCACGAAAAAGGATAACATGACCCTGTGTTCAGAAAAGATAAGTATCTATTTTTTGCTTCGTCGGTGACTCGTGTCATGTAAATATTAATCTGACAAAGTAAGTTATATGACGTTCCCAAATGTATAAAAAAAAGTACGTTTCATGAACTATTGTATGTGACACTCAGTATTTGTAATTTCTACTTTCGTATTGACTTCGTTCAATATTTTTGTCAGTACTTCTTAAAGTATAATCTCTCACGATTTTCCATTATTCCGCATATTTATAATCCTTCTGTATTTTAATCATCTACCAGACTACCTAATACTAACCACCCCAGGTCAGTTATTGTTAAATGCTAACTCGCTTAATTCTTAATCTGAAACATGTTCAAGTCTAATTCATAACACATTAATGCAAGTCCCAGAATAATCGTCTATTTAGCTCTTCATAGAATACCCGTTTACTAAGCTTTTATCAGAGAAAGCTCATTTACTCAGCCTCCATACAATACTCATTCACTAAACTCTCGTAGAATAATCATTTACTCAGCTACATAGAATTACTTAGCTCGACATAAATTACCCATTTACTCATTTTTTCATAGAATACCCATTAACTCGGCTGTATTATCCATTAAAACAACTACATATAATACCCTTTTACTCTGCTACATAGAATATCTATTCACTTAGCTCTTCATAAAATACCCATTTATTCAACTTCATAAAATACCCATTAACTTAGCTACATAGAATACCCATTCACTTAGGTCTTCATAAAATACCCATTAACTTAGCTATATGTAATACCCATTAACTCAGCTACATAAAATACCCATTAACTCAGCTACATAGAATACCCATTCACTTAGGTCTTCATAAAATACCCATTAACTTAGCTATATGTAATACCCATTAACTCAGCTACATAAAATAACATTAACTCAGCTACATAGAATACCCATCAACTTAGCTATATGTAATGCCCATTAATTCAGCTACATTAAGAGTTGACCGTACCATCAGATGTCATTTTATATACAAATCTATTATTGATTGCAATACTTAATCTTATGATATTAAATATGTAGATCTTCCCAGATCTGGTCCTGATCGCGTCATCACACGTGTGCTTCTGTGCAATGCACTGCCAAGAAATATAGCGACCTATTGAATTAAGACCTTTATGTATAGCTGCAGGTGTTAGTTCGTGCTTTAATTATATCTTTGTTGTAGAATTATACATGTACATGTATGTACTATATATGTTCTTGATTTATCAAACAGGAGAACGTCAAGAAATTATCAACTTGTCCTTTACATCCATTTTACAGATCGCCACGGGAAAGAATATCCACACTTTTTCGCCGATAAGAGATTACACAGGATGTGTTACCTGTATGTGTTTAAGATAAATCTATTACAGTCGAGGTTTAGTATTCTGTAAATAAGTCATACCGAGACTCGGATAATCCGTTCTCAACAGAAAAAGGTCGGCCATTCTTGTTTTCGTGTATAGATCTCCCAATTTTCCATCAAAAAGCTATATGTATTATTACCAATTCAAATCTTGATGCAACGTGTGGGAAATTCAGTTCAATTAGATATTGCATTTTTGGATTGTGACGTCATTTTGTGTTGAATTTAGAATAAAGGTACTTATCAGGTGCAATAAGACATAAGATTATAACAACAGTTATCCCAGGAGATGTCTTCATTCTCGTTTACTTGAAATCTTTGCCTCATCTTAGAATTAATGTGAGAGGAATCTGCCGTGACGACAATGTCATGAGGAATCTGCAGTGACAACAATGTCATGAGGAATCTGCAGTGACAACAATGTCATAAGGAATCTGTAGTGACAACAATGTCATAAGGAATCTGCAGTGACAAAAATGTCACGGGGAATCCGCAGTGACAACAATGTCATGAGGAATCTGTAGTGACAACAATGTCATGAGGAATCTGTAGTGACAACAATGTCATAAGGAATCTGCAGTGACAACAATGTCACGGGGAATCCGCAGTGACAACAATGTCATGAGGAATCTGTAGTGACAACAATGTCATGAGGAATCTGTAGTGACAACAATGTCATGAGGAATCCGCAGTGACAACAATGTCATAAGGAATCTGTAGTGACAACAATGTCATGAGGAATCTGTAGTGAAAACAATGTCATGAGGAATCTGCCGTGACGACAATGTCATGATGAATCCGCAGTGATAACAATGTCATGAGGAATCTGCAGTGACAACAATGTCATGACGTTACGTCAACATTGCATTCACTTCAACACATGAAGAGCAGACAGGTAGCATCAATGTTGCAAACATCACAGAGCACTGTTCTGTCAGATTCTTTAGTTTCCAGCCAAGTTAGGACTTGTGCTCATGAATGTGTAGTTGAAGAACCTACATCGAGTTACGAATCAAGAAGTTTTTCTACCTCATCAAAGAGTGAAAGATTTTATTAATACCTAAGACATTTATTGACTTTTAATCACCACAACTCTCTTATCTGGTTGTTGTCATTTCCTGAAACAATTTGGATTTTCTTCAATCTCGCCCTCTAATTCAACACATTAAGCTTTCGGCATCACTGATGAGTTCTAGACAGACGAAACAGCTGTAGTATAAATTTATCTCATTGTTTGGCTTTATTGTATCTTCCAAATATGTGCTGGGGTGTCATTCACCTTTTTGTATTTTTTAAAATCTTTTCTATTCATCCAAGAAAGCAGATTACTAAGGCAAATATATTGATCATTTCCTAAGGTAGGTGTTTTTCTATAAATACAGCTTTCACTTCACTTTCATAGATTTCACATAAAGTTACACAGTTGAATAGTACCATTTAATATAAATTTACTGTAAGATACAACAGAGCCAGGTAAGTAAATTGCATCAATACATCTCTTCCATCTTTCAAGGACTCACCAATGATGATAAGAGCCCAAACTCATTCCAGATAAGTACCACAAATGGCAAAATATTCTTGAATATTTCTCTCCTTTTTGTGTTTTTCGTCGTATTTATATCATATGACAGCTAATTGTGATATGAGATATACAAAGTAAACACGTGCAAGTGAACTTAAGTCTTGAGTAAATATAAATAATTTCTGTGTTTGTCGATTGCTACAAATCGATTAATGGAATGTTTAGTTGTGTTGGAGCACTTGAAGAGTTGTTAATAGAACAACAGACAAATGGACTACGGTTATAATGCTTGTAGGCTTACAATGGTTACATCAAACAATACAAGGCCTTTAACTTACCTGTCTATGCTAAATCCATAATGTTATACCTACCTCTCGTCAACACCACAGACTACTTTCTAATACTGGTATACACTAAGTGTCGCCATCCAGCATTGTCAGATACACATGTACCTGCCATAGGTTTTTGTAATGAACTTTATCCATGGCACATTAGAACAACCACACATAGGTATTGAGGCTTGTGTTGAAGGTAACACAGTTTTTTTACGCTACAAGTGTTAACTATGAGCCGTTCAGTATTCACTCTTGACAGTATCTTGTTACTGCAGAGATTGCCTTGCACACATGCCGACTGTTGTATATCCGGTGAGACAACGAAGTAACACCAAACAGATTGGTAAATTGCTAGCAACACAAGAAGTTTAAAGTTGTTGACCTATGACCTCGGCTGTGTCGGGGTCCGTACTTATTTTGATAATGGACACTGTCACGTGATATGCTACTTGGCTTTTAAATATTTTTGATAGATTAGTGCGTGATTGGGAAGCTAGATCGGTATGTCTTTCATAGGTATTTTATTAATACCCCAACACACCGTGTATATATATGTTTGCTCCCGACCACTGACACAGCATAACCGTCTTCTGTCTGTGTGCCATAAAATGGTAGGTTGATATTTTATGTTAAATCCTTGTTTGTACCTTAAAACAAATAAACATATGCTACTGTCCTATTCCAAATTAAGAATACCTTTAAGAAATAAACTAGGTTATATCAAAACCGATCGCGAAATTAGTATTCAAAGTTTTCTACATAAGATCGCAGTTATACATTGAGGCTATTTTTGGAAATTCTATTTTCCCGTTACGACTTTCTACAACAGGGTTGTGCACTGTAAACAAGAAGCATTCAGGCAAGTGTATGGCCCCTCTGCTATTTTTCACTTAAAACGTTGGTTCATCAGTTTTCATCAAGCTTCGATTGGTATTAGCATAACTTAATGCGTGTGTTTAAGCATTTGTTGTATTGATTTTACACCATTTATCAAACAATTTTAACAGCTCAGTGGCAGAAGGAATGGAATCAATATACTGATGATAAATCACATTCCGTAAAACCTATAATCGGTGAATGGTCTCCATGCTATAGAGACAACCACCGAGACGAAGTTTTCGGATGGGTCATACATACCTTACACATTCATATATGTGGTAAGGCGATGATGCATAGGATGTGATGAGCCATTCACCGTTAAACATTCTGCATTTACCTTCTGTCTACCCGAGAATTTTCTTATCGTAACGTTACATGTCTAAAGACCCTTATTGAAATTGTTGAGATTTATAAAATTTAGGTTATCTGAAAAATGTTGGTCTATATAATAGACTATGACGTACCATTTTAATCTTTTGTGATAATGTAACCATTGAAGATTTTTTGCATTTGTCTTTTACCTTTTGGTTTGTTTAATGTTATTTCCTTTTGGATCGCTGTGTACTTTCCCGGTTGATGGCCCTAATGACCTTGTATGAATAATAACAATATAATATTTTTTTCGTAATTGCTATAGTCCAATTTAAAAAAAGGACTGTCACATCATTTTTATGATGTGTTATTTCGCTTTTTTCACAGATAGATATGACGAAATTTTGACACAAATACTGTAATTTATCATCAATATTTATTACGAAATTTCTTATTAAGTTTTTATACATTTATAAAATTGCTCAGTAAAATCACTCACCCCCTCACTCGTTCAATCTCATTGACTCACTGACTCATTCGTTTACTCACTTACTCGATCAATTGTTCACTCACTCACCAAGCATATGTGTACTTTCGTCCATATATTCATGAATGTGTTGACAAAGTCATGAAAAATGAAGGTATTTGTATATTCTTATAAAATCAAATACAACAAACTTTGTATAATAAAAATGATAAAAAGTTACATGTGATGAATTATGAACGTCCAAGTTTAAATCATTTACGCTTTATTTATTGCGGTTTTCTTAAAATGATAAAAACAAAATGCCCGATTCCTTCCAAGGACGGACCGATACCGAAATCCATTATGACATACCGTTTAGCCGATTATTTTCGCGTGGATGATATTTTCGCTTATTCGTGGTACATTGATGTAATCGCGAAAATATAATCCGTAAAATAAAGATACACGTGTGAATAGATTTCCCTTTACATCCAGGTTGCTACATGTTTATTCGTTAAAATATAAAAATGTAATTCGATCGTTTGAAATCAAAATCGCGAAAAATTGGACCCGTGAAAATTATCAGCTACACAGTAATATTTAATAAAATAGCAAAAACGGCTTTTTCGTACATAAACCGAACCTGTAAAATGAATTGGTACCAAAACTAAACGTGCAATATGTATTTATATATATGTGTGTGTAGAGGGGATAGGTGTGTGTGTGGGTGTGCTCTTTTCCGTTTAAATTACACATAATGTAGGAAAATAAAGTCCTAATTTAATACGAAGCGGTAAATACTGATGAAAATAGGCCTCACATACTGTTGTTACACTTCAATTCAGAAACTCCTTCCTTATTGCACCGTACTTTGAACATATTAAAAACATACGACACAATTTAATCACTGATGCTGTGACAACAGAATGAACACAAAAGTGTTATCTATAGAAAATAAACATATAAAAATTCTATTATATAAATATCAAAAGTATATTCTAAATTTGGCAATTGTTTAAAGGTCATCACTACGACAAAAGTATAACCTCGTTATCTCAACCTCGTGTAGACTGAACATGCGTATTTCACGAAGTCGTAAAACGTTTACATGAATATCGTTATTTGTTTTTGGTATGATTTTTTTGTTTTTTGTTTTTTTGTATGACTTGCAAAGTTATTGATTAAAATACAGTATTTGGGAAAACGTTTCCAACCATTGAGTATAAAATAATTTACCAGAATAAAAGATATATTAACTTATTTTTTTTCCCCAAATTTAACTTCATCATATAAAAAATATCAAGTTTTTCATGTAGTTACAAAATTCAGAAAACTAATATCACAATTTCTGGGATAATAACCACCAGTTGTAAATAAATCTTTGGCTGACATACATAAATTCGTATCTATATAAGTTTTTATACATAGTCACGATTCGAGATAATCAAGTTTTAAGGACAAGCTAATTGATTGTATTTCTGAATCCCCGTAGATCGGTGTTGCCGGGAACCATGTCGTGTGTTTGCTTGGCCTATTGATGTACTCTATGTACGTCCTTATATAAAACCAGTTTATATACACCAGATCGGTTTGATAAAAGAGTCCAGGTGTGAATCTCGTACTAGCCCAGGTGTTAACCACGTATTAAGTCTTGTAAAACAGGATTGCATGTTTAATCATCCGTGAGATGTTTGGCGAGGGCTTCCACCGTCTCGTGTTCCATTTGTGGTACCTGGCAAAACAAAATAAAGGCCCCTTTAGCGACAAAATTCTTTTTTCCAAATAAATTGTGTGCCTTCCTTGAATATTCAAAATAAAAAAAAATAAATTCATGGAATAGTGTGAAGGAAGTTATCAATGAAGCATGGTCGGAAATATTTGTTTTAAAAAAATGAAAGAAGCAAAGTAAACAGTATGTAGCCATGTTTCGCCGAAAATAAACCATATTAACAGAAAATCTTATCGTAGATTGTTTTTTTTCTTTTTTTTTTTTACATACTAGCAGTTACGAAACATTTCCGATTTTATTAATTCTAAAAATAAATCAAACTAGTTTCACTTTCGATATGAGTTTGTGACGTCACGTGACGAGCCTAATAGGGATTTCGTGTATTTAGATGGGGTTACTACACCGTACATCAATATACCATAAAACAATAAAACCACATATCAATTACTCGGACAATAACATCAAACGACCATGTCCTGCCGAATCTGATATAGACTGCATGAGAAAGGGTTTGTTTTATCAGTAGAATGTGGTGTTATGTATCATCACTCGGCGCGTTGGTAGCTTCCAAGTATCGTTATCAGTATAATATAAAAAAAAGGGAAGAAGAGAAATGGCCACAGATTATAAGGACATCAACGACATCTTCTCCAATATATACTGGACAAAATAAGTTAAGGATCATAAATTGTGACCATAATATCTTTAAAAATTCAAATCATGTATTGCCGGTAATTGCACTCGTAGTTTCTCCAATATGTACCTAAAGTCATGTCAAAGGTGAAAGCACGTGCATCTGAAGGTCTTGCCGTTCCGCTCTAGTTAACTATGGTGGTGTGAAAAACTGACTGGTCTATTACTACAGAGGAATCTTGCAGGTTTTGATTCTGTTACTTCTAAGCTAAAAAAGTTGAATTTGGAAACATTTAATCAATTTGTAACGAAAACTTGAAAAACTAATCATGCGAAGACATTTAAATGATATGGAAGCCGCGCGAGCTATAGGGCTCCTTCAAACTGGTTAAACTCAACGAAATGTGGCGGCACAGCTTCATGTTTCTCAGAGCGTGATTAGTAGGCTATGGAATCGCTATCAACAGACAAATAACGTCCGTCAACGCCCCAGATCTGGACGACCACGCTGTACGACAGCCCGACAGGACAGATTCATTTGCATCACGGCACAACGTCAGCGGTTTTTGAGTGCTCCTGTCTTGAATCTTCAGTTTCAGCGTGCTACAAATCTAAGGATTTCATCCCAGACAATCAGAAACAGACTCCATGCCTCTAATTTACGAGCTAGAAGACCAGCAGTCCGACCAATTTTATCCAGAGGTCATCGACAATCCAGACATCAATGGGCCACTCATCATTTGAATTGGCAATTACGTCATTGGAGAAATGTTATGTTCACAGATGAGTCTAGGTTTTGTGTTGACTTCCATGACGGTAGGAGGAGGGTATGGAGAACCCAAGGAGAGCGCTATGCAGACTGCTGTGTTGTCCAGCATGATCGCTTTGGTGGTGGGTCAGTGATGGTTTGGGCAGGGATCAGTGTTGACTTCCATACAGACCTCTACATCATAGACAATGGATCTTTAACAGCTGTTCGATACAGGGACGAGATTCTACACCCTATAGTAAGGCCCATTGCAGGAGTTGTTGGCCATGATTTTATTCTGATGGATGATAATGCTCGTCCTCACCGTGCTCGTGTGGTCAACGACTATCTTCAACGTGAAGCAATCGTTCGCATGGACTGGCCAAGTCGTTCTCCTGATCTGAACCCTATCGAGCATGCTTGGGACACCTTGCAACGCCGGGTTTCAGCTCGACCTAATCCGCCACAGAACCGCCAACAGCTTATGATTGCTCTGCAAGAGGAATGGCAGCGCATCCCACAGATCAGCCACCGACGACTAATAAGGAGCATGTGCAGACGTTGCAGGGCAGTTATTGATGTCAACGGAGGTCATACTGCCTATTAAACTGCCAATTGCAGTTTGATGAGTTTTCCTTGTCTACATGATTAACTTGCTCTACTTCCTCTTACACTTTGATTTCAAGGGTGCTGTTACTCAGGGTTATCTGCTCTTGGTAGCAATTACCACAAATGAATTTGTTTTGTGTAATTAAAGACTAAAATGAATGTTCTGTCATTAAAATTTAAAATATAATCATATTATTATTTGTATGTAAAACTGCACTGTTTCAAGTTTATGATCCTTAACTTATTTTGTTCAGTATATATACATCTGAATGACAATTAAAGGTGTTCTCGGTTGTATAATACATCTGTATAACAAATACGCACAGACAGAATGAGCTTCAACTGACATATCTCGAACTCTGGATAATAAGTGAATAAAGTTATATGTAAGGGTCAATGAAGATGATCCATAGGACATTTTGGAATTGTTTCAAAGCCATAAAGGTCTGCAACCGAGCTAAACCAGGTTATGATAGAAATCATAAACGTTTCCAACATACCCGTTAACCATACTATAGAGTGAAATATCACAGTACATTGTAGTACCGAATTCGGTATAAGTGGCTGTATACTGAATGTATTTGTTACATAATAAGTTTTATATTGTATTTCCGGATTTACAAACAATAAGTTCGTTTCTGCCATTACATGATCCCACTAAGATTATTTCAAATTCAGTTCTGACGAAAAAGTTTAAAAGTAGACTCCATTATTTTAATTTCAAATCTAAATTACTCGGAAGCTGAATGAAATGAATACAGAGAGCGGGATGACACTCAAAGGAAAAACAACATGAATTTCACAAAGACACTTCTACACGAAATGAACCAAACACATATCCGGTTTATCGAGTATTTCTGGTACCACACGACGCACAAGTTAAGATGTCACGTGTCAAGAATTCTTTATAACCTATCATGTCCTGACGTTGTATTTGAATTTTTGTAAAAAGTCAATGATATTCAACGATATTTCAGTTTCTTTGATAGATGTATCTTATGTTATCTTAAAATCAATATTTTGAAGTTACCTGGTCGGCCATGTTGTCTATCCTGGCAAAGGCTTTGACATCCGGTACGAGATCTTTCCGAAGTTTCTGAGGAGGCCTCGGAGGTGGTAGGGATACTGGTGATTCAGCTTCCGTATCCTTCCCATCTACATCACTTATTTCTAATTTCGCCGACTCAAAATGGTCAGTTTCTTGGTCATTTAAATCCACATCACTGAATTCTGTTTCATCTCGTGTTTTTTCTACGTCTTCTGTGACATTTTTGTCCATATTTTCCGTCACATTCCCGTTGATATCGTCAGACAAGGTTTTGGTTTTCTTCTCCTCAGTGTCAAACGTTTTCCCGTAGGCTACTATATCAGTAATTGCAATATCACTGTTTTTATCACCATCCCCAATGTTGTATTTCAGGTTCTTCGATTCACAACAGCCCATTTTGATATCAGTCTTTCTCCGGTATTTTAATGTTCAACTGTATATTTTCTGTTCTTCTCGTCCCGTTCCCAGCAGTTTACTCGTCACCCAACAGCGTTTTGATGAATGGTATAGGAATGAATAATCAAACTTGTTGAATTTATTCAAATTCGATTTTTCCCATATTCATCAATATGTATGTCTGTTAAGTCCTTTCTCGAATTGCCGAGACGTCTCTGTAAGGGGAAAACCGCAATTGATGATCAGCGTTTCAAAATTGACTATTAGCAAGTGTAAATCCCTTTCGTTGTGTTCTATCGTTATACACCAGGTAAATCCAAACCACACAATACACTTTATCACTACTTCCTCAATCTAACTATGAATCACTGCAATCACCCACGTGTTCACGACATAAAAGAAAGTTTAACACTGTACAGATTGATGTTTAAACAGGTAAAAGCTCAGAGAAATTACCTTTTCACACTATACATATATTGACATACAGTTATATAGGGCTTATATGTGCACATCGCTTGAAATGCTATCTATTTGAACAGAAGTATGGGTTATATCTAATATTAAATAATTAACTGATACATGTAGTTACGTAGCTAGTGTATTACTGCGTATGTAATCTGGTAAAATAGGGATGTAAAATTCCATTGGCTGTTTACTTACGTTGCTGACGTAAACGATCTACATAAAACCCCACATCTTGTCCTCATAGGTAGAATTTTCGTTTTATCGGTAATTACTAGACATCCATGTGACGATCCATCAAAAATCAGTACACGCCTGTTGTTGTTGTTATATTTAATTAGCTTTGTATAGTATTCCCGTTTAGGTGTGTCTTTGTGACGTGAACACATACGTAGACAGCTGTCAGGTGAACCAAAATAGGTCACATGAATCCCAAAATCTGCATATCTGTGCAAGGTATTGTCAAATTAATCACAGCCCTTTGGCCGAATACACCAGGCCATCGTGTCCATCTGAAGGCTTATAATATTTCATGAACCTAGGCTATTTCCTCTGTAAGTGGCATTTTATAGTGACAAGTGTCACCTGGCGATAGTCAGTGTAGTATGTATGTACTCTGTCGTATATTTATATTCGTGTGTGCCTCTGTGTGTCTAACACCGAGACTGTACACTCTCGCATCTATAGAAAACCGGTTCTATTAAACACACACTTTTTACTCGGTAATGGTGACACTCATCCTCAATACAAATTGTGTGTCTAATATCAAGAAGAAACGACAATGTGAAAATGCGCCCGATTTAATATTTTAACAACAATCACGGCCTGATGAATTTACAAAATTGAGTACAAAAATAAATTCGTTTTGTCATACTGCTAAAACTGGGCGCAAATCTGAGGTGGGGGTATGTCAGATAGCAGTATGTATCAAATCTGATACGTATAGCATGCACCAGAGAACAATAGAATGTTGTGTTTCTGTTATATAACTACTCATTCATACTTTGAAGATATAGTCTATTGTTCTGTAAATATAGTGAACGGATAGATTCTATCTAAGTACGAGTTTTTTTTTATTTTGCTTAATTAAAGATTAGCATTTATTTACTAGATAAACATACATTTGTTTTGGTTACTAATTAACTAACATTAAAATACCATTGGCGTATGATAAAATTATACGCCCTTGTACTATCATAATACGTATATGTAATTTAAATAGTCTTATACTGGAATTTAGATAAACAACAGTCATTAACTATGTAACGTTTTTCTTAATGTTTGTTTACCAGAAAGATAACAAAAGGACGTATTTGTGTCAAAACATCTAAGTAGGCTTTGATTAAAGATATTTACAGTTTCCCGTCAATTGCCCTCCGGCTTTCTCTGCACGGTTTGTTACACTTGTCAGTTGAACTGTTTCTGATAAAATCACATCACAATTGTTCTAACACGTACGGTATACAGATAAGACAATTTTCATTACTACTGTATCACAATTACAAATGTAATATTTTTTATTATATAGCCAAGTGCCTACTACTATACATATATAATTTTCTATATATTCCAAACGTTATAATTACACAATAACATGTTCAGGTAGATAGGAGTTGCTTCCCTTGAGTTACATTTCTATACACATAAATCATTTCCTATGTATATGTATATAGAAGATATTTAATAGTGTCTTCCGTAATAACAAATATATTAAATGATATCTAATTATATAATTATGTATACTAAAATTTAAATTAAATATCGGTAAAATACTAGCATATTTGGAACAGATATAAAACGAGAAAGCTGACTAAACTTTTCGCGGAAACTACTCACTCAATATCTATAACTTCAAGGTACGCGACAAAATTTAGTCCATTAAAAAAACCGTTCGAAATATGTCAATACAAAAAAGGACAAATTTTCTGTAAAACGTTCAGAGGGATTTTTTATATATTTATTTCATGAAACATGTTGTTGCCGTATTCATGCGAGTATTTGTCATCTAAAATGTAACAACTATCAGAAAATAATTTTTACAATTTCCTCATGACGCAAAAATCCAGTTGTGTGGAACTTTTGTCTTCGTTGATAGACAGCAGAAATATATATGTGTAATTCACCAGAGCAAATCTTCCACGTTTCCATATATAGCTCTCTATGTTTCTGTATTGCTCTCTAGAGCTACTATTCCTTGTTCCGATGTATAACTCGCTAGACAATAGCTTATGTTTCACGTTTCTATGTGTTATTCCCTAGAGCGTATGTCCCATCTTCTACGTAAAGCTTACCAGAGTTGATGTTCCACGTTTTATGTGAATCTCGCTAGAGCTAATATTTAATGTTTTTTTATGACAAGCTCTCTAGAGCTCACGTTCGATGTTTGTATTTCAAGCTCAATTGAGCCTATGTTTCACGTTTCCATGTGTAATTCCCATCTTCTACGTAAAGCTTACCATAGTTGATGTTCCACGTTTTATGTGAAACTCACTAGAGCTAATATTCAATGTTTTTATGACAAGCTCACTAGAGGTCATATTCTATTTCTTTTTATTTCAAGTTCAATTGAGTCTATGTTTTACGTTTCCGTGTGTAATTCTCTAGAGCTTATTCCCATCTTCAACGTGAAGCTTACCAGTGCTAATGTTCTACGTTTTTTATGTCACGCTCCTAGAACTAATGTTCCACGTTTTTATGTCAAGCTCACTAGAGCTAATATTCCGCGCACCGCGTGTGTAAACGTAGCTCACTAGAGCTCTACGTTTTCATATATTTGGCTATATATAAATCCTTTCTTTATCCTGCTTCTTGTAAAACACGATTACAATAACACGTAATGTATATGTATATGTTGTTTGTATTTATATTCGAATGTGCTTCATTACATTGTGTCGAACTCTATTATGATTGATAAGATTATTGCTTATAATCTTATTACAAAATTGATAATTTATTCAAAAGTCACACAGGAATCAGAAAACCATTCTTGATTTATCAACTTGATATATACATATGTCTAACATAAATATAGCCAGCTTATTAATATATCTATTATACTCGTATCAAAATACACTACGTGTAAGGAGGACAATAACTTTAAATGCATTTCTGTAAATTACATTCTGTCAATATGCTGTATGATCTAGAGGTCTTCAGTATAAATTCTAGGGTTATGTATTTCCGATTGCGATCGGTAAGGTGAAACAATGTACGTTGAAGGGACGGAATGGAATTGCAGAGAGCTATAGACATTTTGGAAAGCAGAGCAGTTTACTTGCAGAGTGGACGGGAGGTTAAGCAGATAGGACGTAAAGTAGTAATTCTCACACCAGCACCACCTTACAACTAATCATAGTCCAGCGGACGGGACTTTAAACGGTGGCCTATGCGAGAATTCTCCAACCTCGCACAAACAAAATCTTCCTGCGGTTATCGATAATAAGAGTAGGCGCTTAACACTGCCCAGGAGCCCAAATAAACATATTAACATTCGGCCTAATGTCATTTTCATTCTATTAGGAAAGGACTTCTCAATTTCCCATAAACAAAAATTAATAATCATAGTCGGACAGCCTGGAGATTCGGCAGGAAAAGAGGACAAGAACCCCCTCCACTGCCGGAAGTCCAGACACATCACCACAAGATTACCTTTAGACCAGGGAGTCGTCTCCAAATTACAGACCAGTCAACCCCCAGACTCCAACCCATGAGGGGAGCACCCCCTCACGTCGCCAGAGAATCGACACACGTCGATTGGACTATGCCCGGCGATGGGCAGAGTCGCGGAGACGAGAAACCATCATCATCATCATCATCATCATCATCATCATCATCATCATCATCATCATCATCATCATCACCATAGTCATCATCATCATCGTTGTCATCATCATCATCGTCAGTCATCATCATCATCATCATCATCATCATCATCATCATCATCATCATCATCATCATTCCGAATAGTTTGGATAGTATCATCCAAACTGTTATCATTAACTTATCACACACCTCATCAACCAAATAAATGCTACGAACCTTAACACAAGCATACATTGATCTGAAATGTTACGAAATTTTACAGAACTTTACAGAAAATAAAACATATTTCAATATTTAAAACTTAAATAATTGAATGTTGGATAACATTTGCTAACAAATCTAAGAATATTACGTTCCATCGTTTGATATAACAATCACAGTAAGAAAGGGAACGTATGATATTTGACAGACCGAATTAGTCAGTCTCTTAAACATACCATTAAACACGACAACACATATCAATACACGTCCATGATAAATTCATCTCTAAAATAACATTTAGATAACATATGTGTGAATCCAAGGTACGATGACTCAATGTTAATCAAGTACAACTACTCGTCAAAAACCAAACAGAATTTTTAAACCGAGTGAAGGGTTGAAACAACAGTGAAAATTTAAATATTCCTAGTCTGAAAAATATCAATTATTAAAACATCAAGTTTAAGATAAACGATTATTCGACGTCCTTCAATGATGTTTCCTCTGACATTTCTTTCGATCGCTTCTGTATTTTCTTCATTGCCTCCTAGGTTTACAATTAAGGACCTTAGCATCAATGGTAAGTCCTAGGAGGATGCAATTGAATTCTGTTCGGTTCTACTCTATCTTATATAAATCTGTAAAATGCGGTATTCACTTCTGTGTGGAAGTAGGGACGTATAATACACGTCCCTGGTGTAAGCATCACAACGGATTTGGTTTAAAACATTGTAGCAGTAACACTGGAGAGGTTGTCTCCCCTCGCATATGAACTGACAGTTGGTTCAAAGTAAAAGTAGGTGTAAACTTTGTGGTGTTAAATAAGCATTTCACCTATATGATATAACACAACAGAAAATTTTTTTTAAATAATTCATTTTGTGTACACTAAGTCTTTTGATCTTATATTACTATAACGCTTAGGACATGCTAAAGGCGGTATGAGCCATGAGGAAAATAAACATTATGTTCCATTGACAACAACGCTCTCGTTTTCTACAAATCGACGGGCAAAGTTATTTCAGTTACTGCATGTTCCTGAAAAATCAACATAAATTATAGAAAAGGGGAAAACAGGACGTTATGTGACACATTTCATTTAAATCAGGATGTTGATATTGTCAGACAACCTGTTTTAAACATATATACACTTTATACGATAAAGGCTCCGTATGAAACAGATTTCTGGTTATGAAGTTCAATACTATATATGAAGTTGTGTTGGCTTACAGTCTATAACGTATCTCAGTATTTTACGTACTTGCCTTTGTAACTCCAGCAACTAACTGTGGTTTATGGATTTTCTCTTCAGGTAAACAGACAACGAATATTGATGTTAGTTCAAGTATAAAAATATTTTTACACAAATCTTAGAATTGAACGATGTTGTGAATATATAGTGAAACTTAACACAATATATAAATTTTGGTTTGACTTTGAAAACATGTACATTTTGGTTTATATGTACAGAAACAAGAAAATGTGTACAACGAAAAAAGTCTATGTATAACGTAAGATTAAAGTCTTTATCAAACGCAACGTGCATGTGAAAATATACATAGATTTTTATGATCTGAACTACAGATTAACAACTTCATTAGATTACTATGGCAGAATCATAAACGCTCATGGTTGGATATTTTAAGAATACATCATTATGTTATCATTTGAGAGGGAAAAAGGTGTTTGAAAATTCATTATCTGCGTAAAAGACTGATCCTATCCCGAACAAATAATCTCTTACTTAAGAATGTCCCCTACAGAGCTGTGTCAGTTGTATCGTTTAAAATCTCATTGCAAGACAGTAGACACAACGATTTTAACTAAGAACCTTATCGTTTCCAATGCTAATAATCCTGACTCCGTAGTAATAGAAACACAATATGTATATTTCAGGGTCCTTGACAGTGACAGGTATATTCTGTATATTCCATGTAATCACAAAGTTTCAATGTCTTCACAATATTCAGTTTGTATTTTCTTACATTACAAACCGTTTCAAATGAGTAGGTGTTATGTCATATGCTCCTCGTTCTACAGCTGCAGTGTCTTTTTGGAATCTCTACATCAAAGATTTGCCGGAAGATGTCAATATTTCAAACTTAAAACCCGGTGAGATAAGAGAGATATCGTTCATGTTCGGAGTCCCCTTTTTCATCGATAGGCCACGCATGTCACAGCTAAGATACATATCTACAACATGACATTTTGATATTATTAATCTCCTAATGGAATATTTATAGTCATATCAAATCAAAATCGCTTGAACATCATAAATGAAAAATCAAAATTCTTCTATATATAAACAATAGTCATATTTGATATAAGTTCGTATATCACATATTTAGCACAAAGAACTTGTATATTCATAGCCCCATCATTAGAACTGTGGAGAGTGGGTTTACATCCCGTATAACTTAATAATGTAAAATGTTTATGTATTGCCATCAAATTACTTACATAATTACAATTGTGAGATAAATATTATTCTAAAATGAATTTATGATTTTTCGATGACTACACCATCACCTTCATCATCTATATGACCATTGAAAAGCGTATATATATACCATATACGAGAAGGTAATTAAGGCTTTTCGGTCGTAGTATAAACTATGTACAGTAAAGCGAGGAGCAGTATGATGAGATAGTGTACACAAGATTTTATACAACAGCCAAAAATTCTTGTCCATATGACATAAGACCACATTTAATGTGTCTCTATGTTCCGCCAAAAGAAACCAAAAATTGTAATACCATACAACCTTGCATATGTTGTAGAATTATTTGGTATAATCACCGAAACGTCAAACAAAAATAAATGTAACTGGTCGTGATATAAGAACTTCTATGTGTAACGAACCTCACGGACATTCTAACAATAGGTGAAATATTTTCACTTAACACAGATTAGAGTGCTACTGTAGAAACTCGATAAAGGTTCTATATTCAATTAAAAGAAATGGAAATGACGAAACTGTTGTATTGAATTTTGGGACATAACATACCTTCGTACACAAGTGACTTCAGGAGAAAAGTATGTTTTGATACCAAATGAACTTTGAAGAATCGACTGTCTGGCTTCCGTACCGCCCATATGTCGCGACGAAGGGAAGCACATCTCTGCACGTATGATTAAGTATAATTAGATACAGATACAACAAAGGAAATACCGGCATGTCAATTGAATGTTAATTCAAGTTTCGATTCATTTCAAGAATAAACCAGGACACAATAAGAACAAAAGAAAGATTTACATGGAGACTCCCGAAAAGAAAATAAGAATGAGACTAGATGCCGGAAGGGTAAACGTCTTTTGTTTCTTCGTCGACACCTGCAATGTAAATCTTGCTCAATCAAAATAATTATATCACGTTCCCAAACGAGAACAAAATAAACGGAAATATCAATCGAACTAACGAGCATCAAATATGTCCAGCTTTATATCACTCTAGGAAATGCAATTTTCCTACTGAGATCACCAGGACGACTGTAAAACATACTGATAATGACGTAATACACAGGATATTTCAAAATGACAATTACAACATACGCGATGCCCTGAAGACCTAGATAAGTCTTGTCAACTCTGCACAAATAATGCTTTCGGCATCTTGGTGTACATCAAACTCCGAATACTGTGCACACCTTTACCTAAACATACCTTGTTCAGCTTTTATATTGCAAATTTCTTCCGAAACTCGACACTATTGCCACTTAGACATTATCCGATACTGTTAATTTGATGCATATTACTACTAAATATTCAATAGAAGAGAGTAAAAAACACATTAGATGGCGTGTTCCAATTTGTTGCGATAACTGGTAGAATGTGCTACAAATGATCCGCTATTTCAATTCCCTTCTCTTACCAGTGGAGGATAGGTAGCGTGGTATTAAAAGTTTTTTAAGACAAGAAAGTAATATATCAACAATTAACTCATATACAGCGTAAATATTAGACTTCAAATTATTCCCAATATGTTTCTAGTCTGGGCAATAATGAACATGTCAACTTTTATACAAATTTAATTACTCCTTTCTTTCCTGTCTGCCACCTCTACTTACCTCTAGCCCAACGTTGTTATTCCTGATCTTGATAAATGTGCCACTGGCAGCAGATTTGAAAGCGCAGAAGAATAATGCAGGACACATTGTGTTACCAACCGTTCGAGCCTCCAGACCGTGAAACGTCGTACACAGGAACTGAACTAATGTGTAAAAGATCAACTACTTTAAGAATAACGTATAATAACTGAACGACAGGCTAAAGAATTGAACATACGCCTGTATAACATTTTCACAACACACCGATAAAGTATTCCATCAGCATTGTGTGATGCACTACAAAAGAGCAATGTATGATTTCGTTCAACTCTTCTGATCGAACCACAGTCAAAACCACAGCACCAAACACACGAAGTTGAAAACCAGTCTGACAAAGCACGATGAATCAGTAACTGTAAAACAGAAGATCTATCGCTAAAGCGTATCAGAAAACAAGGTAAAAACCCACAGCGTCAACACACCGGTTCTAATGTGAAAATGTCAGAAAAGATGGTAAAATATCTCGATCTGAACACGCACAAAAAATACCACAGCGTCAAAAACAAAATACCAGATATCCAAGATGTTTATCTTTTGCATAAACAGCGTTTTGTTTTTTTTCTAGCTTTCGAAAATCGCAAGCAAAGAGCAATTTTTTTTATATATGACAGTGTCAAAACACCAGATAAATTACCGCAGCGAACATACAAGGACAATCACCAAAATTCAACTCGTACCAAATAATTTACATGGTATCATTTTATTCTATCATACTTTTTTATTTTTCACTTTCATATGTATCAACTTCAGTTAGCGATACATACTCATCTTTCATAAAAAAAAAGATGTTCTAACGCTTGTTTGCGCAATAGCGAACACAATAAGATTACTCACAATTTTTATCAGATCTGCTGGTCAAGTTGTCATTCGTCCTCAACTCGTTGTTCTGAACACACATATACCGGCCGTTGTTCCGAATCCAACACACGTTTGTGTCTTTGAATTGAACACAGGTAATTTTCGTGAACGTCAAACGCGGGCGAGGGACGACAACGCCTTGAAGGAAAACATATTATTTTTTCTAATATATCTATTTTATGTTACATACAAAGATTCTAAATATTGTTGTCGTTGAGGATTGTATTTCATTGTTTTCAAACATGGAATAAAAACTGCAAAAATAGATACATTGAAACCAGAAAATACCAAAGAATACGGTAGTTCATGCATGGCCTCCGCGACTAAGTATTCCTTTACAATATATAGCTCATGTTATTGGTATACAGTATTAAGTGTGTTCTGCTCAAGTCGTGTTCAAAGTAGATAATCTAATCATGCAATGTTCATGAGTTCTTATATTGCTTTACACTTACCAGGTGTAGGGATATGAAAATATACATTTGTCTTTATTTCTTCCCTCTTTCCGGTGTCGTCCGCTTCAAAATTTATATCAATCATCTAATCACAATAGAAAAAAGAATTAGACTCAGTGAAAAGAAGTTGCAATGTTTTGAGAAAAATGTTACAAATAAATAAAAACACAAAAAGAAAAAACACAATATTGTACATCGTATATCCATCTGTTCAGATATTCTTTTAATAAAAGTTCACGCACATTTCAAAAATCAAAAAGGCATATACAGTAGAACTTCCCTGTATGTTTGTTCAATACCTCATTGCTTATCGACCCATATTCAACATCTTCTGATTCATTAATATATCCAAGAATAGAATAAGTGCAAACATAGATATTTCTCAAGTTTACATTCTATTAACATAATTGCACTATTGAAAATTACCTGAAACAAAGGAATGTTTCTTGAAAAAAAAATTATAAGACAACAGAGAGTCAGTTACAGGGAGTCAGTGTTGTTTTATACTCTTTGTTCTGCTTCATCGTATTGCATATCTCCTAGGAGGAATCGCACATGGGAATATATATATATGGTTACTGTGGATGGGGGATATAGCTAGCAATTTAGTCCAACAATAATGGAACTGTTTGGCTATATGATGGCGTAATTTGATCCCCATCTTTGTAGTCCTGGGTATATTTTTAGGATATCTCTGATTGGGTAATATTAAGTACAGTTGATTTCAATTTCAATCAGAGTCTGGTTTTGTGTATTTAGAATAAGTATAACCAAGGTTACAAACAGAGCACATCCTTTGTTCGGTGCAGCGCTAAATAGGGTTAATAGAATGTTACATTACTCTGTTCTTTTGATGTATATATCGCAAACCGAATGACAGACTTTGGCTGGTCAGAAGGAGGCGTGCCGAGCGCTGACAAACAAAATAACAAGTGATGAGATATTCCTGTCCACGGAAGAGGTTTGATTATTTCTTCAAATACTTAATAAATGTATGTCGTTGTGAAACCTTATCTCATCGCCATCACCAATTCTCCATGACATTGGTCTCATTGTTGAGGAAGTTATCCATTTGCAACATAATTGAGTAGTGGTTTAACGCGTGCCACTCCTACCCCATGAGAAGTGAAGAAAAAATACCAGCATGTCAACAGAATCCAAAACCATATTCAATAAAACTAGGCCAAAATATGAACTTGAGAAAAATTTACATGAAAACCACTGAAAAAAGTACATGGAGAGTAAGACCATGTGTTAAGCGTCTTCTGCTGCACTCACGACATCCACATGGTTAACCTTGGACAATCTAAGTAATAATGTCACGTTCTAAAATGAGAAGAATGTTTAGAACAACAAATCCAACAGGCAAACTAACGACTACCAGCTTTATATCGCACAAAGATAAAGAATGATTCTCAGTGAAATTATCATGACGACCGAAAAACTTCCTCCATCAACCTACATCTTTAGTAAAAACGTATTACGAGTTTGTTTGTCAGTTGTGTGATCTCATCCGTAAAATTCGAGGACACCACCCTGTGCAGTATTTGAGACAATCCTCCCTCGCAATGATATGCGATCTGGTTCACAATTTCACCATCAATTAAAATAAATCCGTTGTACAAATTATTGCTGATAAGCAGTCATCGATTTCTTTAATTGTCTTTCTATAAAATAAAAATGGGTTTAAATTATTTTTAAAACAAGACTAGATGTCCTGTTTTCCATTAATGTATGGTCTTAAGTTGAAATCATCATCTGGAAAACAATAAAACGTTTGAACATATCAAGCACGATAAGTCTGAACTCATGCCTTATCATAAAATACCTCAATATCTGCCATCATACACGTTTCGGCGATTCACGTCTCTGTACCTGATGAACCCTGAAAAACAATGAAGAAATTATATCGTGTATATATTACTGTCAACTCTCCTGTTTCAACATAAAGAATATATCAACATGGCAACATAATCATAATTCAAACTCAACTTCCAAAAACTAGGGCAAAACATTAAGAAGAGAAAGATTTAAACGAAGAACCTAGGCCAATCCAAGAAAGTTTCAAATGAAAACATTATATACAACAACGAAACCAGCAGGCAAACTTATGAGCATCAAACGTCCATCTTCATGTCACACAAAGAAATAGCATATTTCCAATATCACTATGGCGATCAGAAAAATTCCCCATAGATTTCATCAACCTGTATTTTGTGTTACGAGTCAGTCAATTGACGACTTTGTACACGAAAATCGTGATAATGGTAACAGATCCTTGAATATGGAATCAACTGTGACATGTCAACGCAGATGTGGTAACGCACAACGCACCAAAAACGCATATCGTGCATACATCATGCGCATACATACACGATACAGTATACGGTAGGATTGTACATTTTGTGCGGTTTGTAAACATGGTTGGTTAATTTTACAAATTGAAAATTAAATTGAAAAGTCGTAAAGTTTTTACTAAATAGCGATCACATGAACATTAAAATTGCTCGGTGATTATAAAAGTTATTTTTAATTCGATAGTCTTCGAAATGATATTGGACCTGCATTAATTAGTCTTATCGTATATATTTTCACAACTCAGATAGTGGCAAGTAGTGGTGCCTTTGACAACAAATGTTTACCTGTATACCGGTACATACTGCCCAATTTCCCAAAATAATCCAAGGAAACCGTTGCTCTTCGAAAGGGTTGAAGATACGAAATAGATTGTGAGAATCATATGCACAGAACCTGTCTGTATCAGTTCTCTTGTAAAGAGGGGATTTTTATTCCTTATGAAGTCTGAAGTACGTAGTAACCATTTAAAAGGTTATTGCCGTACATGTGTCAATAGATTTGTTTCTTTTTTAGAGATTAAATTGTACGAATTGTCGGTTGAAAAAAAGATTGTTGTTATCATCAATATTATTGTAATTAAAGACAATATGCACTGATTTATATCATCTATGAAATCTGTGCTGTAAATTGCATAATAACCACTAGAATGATTTCTGAAAGTAACGTTCGGATACGGATGCAATATCTTCGATGTAAAAATTGCTAAACACGAATTCCGCTGATATCGGTTGGAAAAACCATTCAGATGTCATTACCTGCTTTTGGTCACATTGTTGACAAGTTCAAGAACCAAACACGTACGGCGCTGTGAATTTTATCGACTACTTGCTCAACAGTACTTTAGCAGTTAGCCAATAAACCCAGCTCTACTGAGCTAAAGTTACCTGTTTAAAACATACCTTTAAGTACTGATATCAAGGTAAAAGTAGTCGACAAGGTTCCTTATTTAAAACTATATAACTACAGGACCATGAAGTTATCGAGTGTTTGCTATACAATATACATCAACTACTAGCCATTAAATAGTGCTTCAAACAAAATGGCGACTAATGAATGAACAGACGTTTTAAATTGGGACTAAATAACGTATAATCTGGCAAGTACACCTTGTACAATGTCTCCGTGTGGTCATATAACATCATCACCTGTTTGCTGTGTTTAGCCTACGTTTGTGTTTGCGAAATCTTTTTTATACGTAATTTAGTGAAATTGTGCTCACTATCACCATATCTCTACTACTACGCCATTTGCAATATGTAGTACAATCCCGAAGACTAGCTTTCCAGAACTCCGGTTGCTAGTATATTTGCGTGAAAGCATATAGCAAAACGCAAACAGAATGTTTAAAAGGTCATATTTAATTGATAAATAGTGTATGTTTGCTATATTGATTGTGATTTAACTCTATTAATCATTATCAATTTCATAATATTCCATGTAAATAGAACGTTTACTTAATGTTTGTTAAAGGAAAGACAGCTTGAATTGGAATCTAAATAACGCATATTTCGGTAAGTAAACATTGTACAATGTCCCCTCGTGTCTAGGCGAGCTAATTTAGCCAACATGTACTCAGAGCAGTCATTATATCTTTTTTGTCTTAAGCACCAAAATTAGTAATAGTAAGTATTTATATATAACTATTATTTGGAATTTGTGACACCTGATACAGCGTACAATTTTTTTTGAAAATTAAAATTATTTAAAACTCAACGATAGATACTTAATGTATGTATTCATCAGTTTGATACTGGAAATATTAAGGGATCACAAACAAACTAGAAAAAATATTGGAATGATAAAGATGTATATGAAAATATCCCAGCCTACCTTCGGACTTTAATCTGAATCACTCCTTCATTTTGCAATTAACTAACTTTGGCATTGATGCACGTCCAACGGAAATCAGTTGTGATGGTTATATATCACATTTTATTAACAAACATGTATTGCCGATTCACTATTCCACATCGACGCCAGACTCCTGACACCGTTATCTTGCATCTGCGATCCAGGAAGCTGGGACACTTTTATTTAGTCGGTCGTTATGGCAGAGTGGGTGTACCATATGGTTCGTAATAAGATAACACACTTGAACTGTGTCATTCAAATATGGATACTTCACTTTGACCATTTGTATGTATGTTATTTAAGACATTGTAACAACGCTTCTTGGCCGAGAGCAACAAAATATTTTTATCTATTTTCATGAAAAAAAGTATGGCTGAAAACCCATACTACCATACTGCACCGAGATGTTTCCAAAAAACAAAGCAAAAAATCTATAACTTACATTACCCGAATAACTTTTCATTCTTGTGAATCCACTCAAACATAAATGGTTACAATTTAAAAAAAGAAAATAGAGTGCCTGAGAAATAAAGTACATATTCCTTAACTAGTCAAAGTACAGACTTGAGCCGATGGACTTAATGACTCGGTAAATGTTCTCACAATTCCGTGTAAGACACCATACGATCTCCACTTTCTCAGAAGACGACAAGGTCATATGATTGTTGTGTAAGTACATTTCATATATATATATGTGTGTGTGTGTGTGTGTGTGTGTGTGTGTGTGTGTGTGTGTGTGTGTGTGTGTGTGTGTGTGTGTGTGTGTGTGTGTGTGTGTGATATATAAGAATTTCATTGTATACATTTGCTTATTACTGAGCCCTGCTTATGTTGTGCCTTGTTGGGCATGTTAAGTTTTTGACTCTACATGGAAACAAACACCAACACAAAAAGTTTGTCATTTTATATTTTGACAAGGTAGTGTTTGTTATTAGGTTTATATAAAAACTGCTGATCGAATCAAATCGGAAAATAAGAATAACCAAAAGATGGCAATGTTTTACTTTCATGTATTGATTTTGCTAGCATATATCCATTTAAAGAATAAACGCAAAGTGACTAAGACCTTACATTAGAAATCTACCACCTTTTTTGTAAATATTTAGAGATGTTATATTCACAGGGAAAATTAATTAGTATGATCACTTTGTGATAGCGATATTCTTTCCATGCATAATATGTAATGTTCTATGTTGATAGTGCATTTATGTCATTTGGTATCACCCTCTATTGCCAGAATCTCAATTGCTTTTGACAGAAAATAAGAAAAGAGGGAAAACTAATTTCTCCGATTTAAAAGTAAATAGAGTTTGCATTAATGTTCCAGACAAAAACATACCTTGATAAGGTGCAGTAAGAACAGCATCGATCAGTTAACTGAATGTCAACTTCCGTGTGTATGTTCACATATATACTTAAACGTTATTTCCTAGTGGTGATTACCGGTTTTAAACATTCTATTCAATAATATACATAGAGAGCAACAGACTATACCTTCTCACACTTATTATTGATTCAGTTATTTTTAGTGATAAGACAACCTGTCTCAATGTTACAATGCTTGTGCATTCTGGTGCCTATGTATTTAAGGCTCGTTAAATTTCTAAAATGGTCAATAAAATGTTACTAAAATGTTTCGTTTTGTTATCGTTGAATTTTGGCAAATAATTATTTACTTAGGCATATAGAATCTGCTATTAAAATATGTAGCTACATTCCAAACTTTCCAAAAAGCCCATTTTTATTTGAATTTGATATGTATATATATATATATATATATATAAATATATATAATTTGTTTAATTTCGAGTTCCTGGTTGACAATATCTTCATCAAGTTTGGTGGAAAGATCTTCCAACAGACCATTGGAATAGTCATGGGAACGAAACTGTCCCTTTGTTGGCATACCAGGCTGAATTTATCAAGGAGCTTTATTCACTTTTGGCCATAATGTATCTTTTTTCAAATTTCTATTAAAAGGTGTTATTGACCTGCATATCTTTTGTACAATCGTCAAGTCAATGGGTTTTGTTTACGTCATGGTAGTAGAAATGCTTAAGACGTTATATCCCCTTGCACCCGAACAGAATTTGTAATCGACGTTCGTACAAAACGTTGCTGCAACGTAAGCGCTCTGGTGTTAAATATGTATATCACCTATGTAACATAAGGCTATATAAAGACCATTACACATGCTTAAAGAAAAAAAAATACAAAGATATCCACATAGTAATTCAAATTCAATAAAACTAGGGCAACATATGTACAGAAGAAGGATTTACACGGAAACTCCGGCAAAAGTACAAGGAGAAGAAGATCAGGTGTTCTGGAAGGGTTCTAACACTAGCACTGATCCTAAAGGCAGCCAGCACTATATACAAATTAAATATGCATTTATGCATTATTCAGAGTTTGAATATTTCTTTTTTTACAAATCAGTGACTGAAAACAGACAACAGATATTGATATTAATTCAAGTATGACAATATTTTTTTATACAAATCTGACAATAAAGCGATGTTGTGAATACATCAAAACTTAATACAATATATAAATTGTGATTGGCTTTAAAACATGTGCTTATAAACAGAAAGCAACAAGAAAATGCCAACATGTCAAAAAATCATAATTGATACTCAAATACAATGTCACTGGGGCAAAAAAATCATTAAACGAAATATTTACAAAAAAAAAAAAAAAAAAATAGGCGTCGCGTAAGGATATCTCTTCAAAGGCTAATATGTAAATATTAGTAAATTAATAATACTAATATGTAAATATTAGTAAATTCAAGATATTACTACCTCTTTTTACAATGAAAACAATGTTAACAACAACCAAGCAACCAGACATAGATAAATAAATGGGATTATCAAAGAATAGAACTTATCCAATGTGTAAATCGCTTTGCCTGTGAAATATATACATCGTTCTGATCTGAACAACAGACAGATGTTTGAAGAATACAC
Source organism: Ylistrum balloti (assembly GCF_031769215.1). Lineage (NCBI taxonomy): Eukaryota > Metazoa > Mollusca > Bivalvia > Pectinida > Pectinidae > Ylistrum > Ylistrum balloti. Next base: position 355,905 of record NW_026782542.1, on the reverse strand, counting down.
TAAAAAAATCGATGTTTACCATAGCATTAAGCAAAATAATGTTAATTCTTTTATAGAAATATGGCATAAAAATTGCTGTCGTCCCTTTCATTATTTTAGGGACTTTCAATATTGATGTCTTCAATAAATTAATGTAGAATGTCTCCAGTTATACTTCATCCGGGTAACCCCACATCATATGGGTAACTTATATATTAATTCAACCGTCAGCTTCGGAGACATATTACGAGATATTTCCACAGCTTTGATTTTTTCACAATATTCAATTTGTATTTTATTACTTTGCGAACCTTTTCAATCGAGTTTCATCATATGGTCTTCATATACAACTGCAGTGTCTTTTTGAAGCCTCTATATCAAAGAATGGTCGATTGATGTCAATATTTCAAACTGTAATTCCCGTGGGATACGGAAGATATCGTCCATGTGCGAAGTTCCCTTTTTCATCGATAGTCCACGCCTGTTACAGCTAAGGTACATATCTACAACATGCCATTTTGATATTATTAATCTCCTAATGGAATATTTATTCTCCATAACATTATGAATGAAAAATCAAAATACTTCTATATATAAACAATAGTCATATTTGATAGAAGTTCTTATATCACAAATCAGCTATCCAGCACGAAGAACTTGTCTATTCATCTAATAATGTAAAATGTTTATGTATTGCCGTCAAAGTACTTACATAATCAAAACTGTTCGATAAATATCATTTTGAAATGAATTTATTATTTTTCGATGACTACACCATAACCTTCACCGGCCATTTGAACAGTGTGAAGCGTTTCTATACATTATATGAAATGGGTGGTAAAAAAAAGTTTTTTCAGCTGTAGCATAAATGTATGTACACTCAAGTGAGGAGCATTATGACGGGATAGTGTACATAATATTTTATACTACAACCAACAACAGTTCATGTGTCTATATATTCTACCAAATGAAGACAAAAATAAAATATTAATTTGCAAAGGATCTGTTATGTTTTTTATTGTTTTTGTATAACCATTTAAGACGAACCTACAGTTACCTTTAAAGCACCTCTTAATCTGTATTTAAGAAAGATAGTTTCACGTAAATGTCACTTCCCTTAAGAATTATAGGGACATCCCAAAACATTGCAGGAAATCACTACTCGTGCCTCACACAAAGTATTCTGACATACCAACAAACATGAAAATTATCTCAAAAGTCCTTCAATACCTTATACAATACCCAATACAAATGATGACAATGTTGTACTGACATACCTTTATATACAAGTGACTCCAGGAGATAAATATGTTTTGATATCAAACGGACTTTGAAGAATCGGCAATCTGGCTTCCGTATTCCTGACATGTCACGTCGTAGTAGGGAACTTCCCTGTGAGTGAAATGAAACATATTGAGTCAGATCAGATACAGAAACAACAGAAAATACTGTCAACAGAATCAATCTCAGGTTCCAATAAACTAGATCAAAATATGAACAAAAGAAACGTTTACATGGAGACTCGTGAAAAATCTAGTTCAATCAATTCAATTGTAGTACATTTCCCAAATGAGACAACAACGAACATATCAGGCAAATTAACTCGCACCAAACATATCCGAATTCATATCACTCTAGGTAATGCAATAATTCCGAATGTGATGACCAGGACGACTGTAAAACGTATTCATAATTTCAGATCACAATTACAACACCAGCGATGCCAATCAGAATTAGATAGGTCTTGACAACTCTACATAAATAATGCTATTTTCGTACTGGCGTACATAAAACTCAGAATACTGTGCATGCATTTAACTAAACTTGTCATTCACAAGTTTTATATTCCACATTCCATTTGCAACTTAGCACTTTATAAAGAATGCGATACTAGAAAAATCACTGGCATATTACTACTAAATAATGTAGTTCTATCAAAGAGAGTAGCAAACGCGTTGACAAACTCGTAATAATGGTTTCATAAGATGCAGATTGATAAAAATTACGGAAAAGATTGGTCGTTATTGTGATCTCAATGAGAAATATTCTATTTCTTTGATCTATACGAAACTGGGTGTGTTTGAATGTATTTGATGCTCGTTAGGTTGGCTTTTGGTTCCTTTTTCGTATACTTTTTTCACTATTGAGGGTGTGACATTATTTACTTGGATTGACAAAGGATTACATGGCAGGTGTCGTCGATGAAGTATGAGACACTTACTCATCTGAAACACCTGGCCTTATTCTTTTGTGGTCTTTCTTCATAATGGATTTAACTAATTTGAGTTTGGATTATGATCATGATGATGGTGGTATTTACTTGTTCTATATTTGATCCGCTGTTTTAGTCCAATTCTCTTATCACAGATGGTAATATGGTATTCAGATATTCTGATTTCTACCATTCTACTTTAATTTATTCCACTCTCAGGCCATTGTGTAAATATGGCGGGTGTTGGATAAATATAAATGATATTCCACTAGTGGTATATGGCCTTCCGGATACATGATTGGTGAACTTTGACCCGAACTACTTTTTTCACTCGCGTGATTTGTTCCACGTGCGATTTGTTTAATATCGTCTGCTGTCAACATGGCTGAACTAGATAGGCTTGAGGTGAATGTAGGTGATAAAGTAAGACTATGTGATGGGGAAAAGGGTGTAATCCGGGCAATTTCAAAAGCAGATAATAATGTTGGGTTTGATCGTTTCCAAACAGAGCTTAATTCGGGAAAGACTGTAACAGAAGCCAGGTATCGTTTCGACGTGATACCGGCTTGTCCGGGCCGCGACATGACCTTGTCTCATACATTGTCTGAAACCGTTACTTTTTCCCAAAATATCGATACTCAGAACGGTTTGTCTGATGATTCTCTTGACAATTTTGAGATGGATTTATTGCTTCGGAGGTAAACAAAAACACAAAGAAAAAAACTAACAGTGACGCCAAGAAAGTCCATGAATACCTTAAAAACGTCCTTAGAGAAGTGCGGCCAATTAAAATTATACCCCCTGCGCATTTAAACAAATTGCTGTGTATATTATTCATGAATGTGCAGAATCTAAATGGCCAGGAATATGAACCAGCTTCTATCAGATGTATAGCCTGTAGTTTAGATCGATACCTGAAGCCAAAAGAATACGGGAAACAAATTTCAATAAGCCTTGAGTTTTCTAAAGTTATTAATGTTATCCGGTCTAAACTAAATAAACTGAAACGTGAGGGCAAAGGGAATCGTGAAAACAGGGCTGATGCTATATCTGATGACGAGATTGACAAATTATACGAATCTGGACAGCTAGACTATAGTAATGCCGAAAGTTTGCTTAGAACAATTTAGTAGAACAATACGGTATATTTTGGAATGCGCGGCGCTACCGAACACCGAGACATGCAATGGGGTGATGAGAAATTATGTAAAGATTCTGAAAGTAATGAATATCTTGAGTTCCGAGAAATTATTTATCATCATATATATTTTTGAATGTTAATTGTAGCCTTTTCACTCCGAGTATCTCTACGCCACATTTGCATATGTCAGCAAATTGTTTACACACGTATACATGTATTGGTCTTCGCCTACCGCCTGTGATCTCGAAATAAGAATGGTAGAAACAGATTACACAACGAGTGGTTATTGGATACGGCGTTTATTTCACTCGAGTTAGTTTTTTTTTTAAAGTTACCAAAGACACGGGCTTTAAAAAATAACTAACTCGAGGGAAATAAACGCCGTATCCAACACCCACTCGTTGTGTAATTTCTATATATCCACAATGAATTAACTTAAATATTGACTTCAAATTGTTCCCCATATGTTTCGTGGTATAGGCAATAATGAACCTATTCTGCATCAACTTTTAAGCAAGTTCAATTACTCATTTCTCTACCATCAACAAATACTACTTACCCCCAGCCCAACTCTGTTGGTACTCATGGCCAAGATAAATGTGCCACTGGCAGCAGATTCGAAAGCGCAGAAGAATAATGCAGGACACATTGTGTTACCAACCGTTCGAGCCTCCAGACCGTGAAACGTGGTATACACGAACTGAACTATTGTGTGAAAAATCGACTCCTTTGAGAATTACACATAATATACGACAGTTTACAACATTGTATATTTACCTGTACTACAACACAAAGTCAAGTTACCACTTCGCCACACTGTGGAACACTTCATCTTACTTGACTGTCTCGTTAATACAAAAGTGAAATGTATGATTAATTTTGACGTCAATACAACTGTCAATACCACAGCACCAACACACGAAATCAATACTTAGGTGACCAACCACGATGTCAAATCAATCATGTCAACACGTAAGATGAAATAGCGTAGCACAGGGTATTATGCCATAGCGTCGGAAAATTAAAGTAAAGTGAAACATCGTCAAAACAGGTGGCCTTCTGTCAAAGGGTCGGAAAATAAGGTCAAATCCCACAGTTTCAAAACACAGGGTATCATGCCATAGCGTCCAAAAATAAGGTTAAATATCACAATGTAAAATCATGGTCTGATTCCATAGCGTCCGAAAATAAAGTGAAAATATCACAGCGTCAAAACACAGTGTCAATGGCCAGCGTCGAAAAATAAGTTAGAATACCAGAGCGTCAAAAAACGTTTAAAAGTATCTAAGATAGTTATCTTTATCATAAACAACAACTTTTGCTAGCTTTCAAAAATTACCGTTTCTATTGTCAAGCACAAAACATGATGTTGAATACCACAGCATCAAAAAAAGATGAAATACCTGAGCGAAAAAACATGGTCAGATGCCACACCAAAGTCCGCTAAAATTCGTACAAAATTATTTATATAGTTTTATTTTATGTTTTTATCATTTCATTTTTCATATGCATCTATTTCGATTAAATATAAATGCTCATCTACAATAATAAATTTTTTAAAATGTGTTAATATATGAGCGCTTGTTTGCGCAATGACTAACAAAGTAAGGTTACGTACAGTTTTTATCTGATTTGCTGGTCAAGCGGTTATTCATGGTCAACTCGTTGTTCTGGACACTCATATACTGGTCGTTACTCCGAATCCAACACACTTTGGTGTCTTTGAACTCCACGCAGATAACTTTCGTGAAAGTTAAAGACGTGCAAGAGACGACATCGACGGATATGTGCGGCATAGGTTCGCCTGTACGGAAAAACAGATGATCTAATAATGCAATATTCAAGGATACTTTCTTAAGAAACATTCGTTTCAGTCTTGGGGCTATAGAATACTATGCAAACGCTAAGAAACTGACTATATACGCTGATGATAAAACAAAATTATAATTCAAACTCAAACTCCATAAAACCATGGCAAAATATGAACAAAAGCAAGCTTTAAACGGAGACTCCTAAAAATGAAGAATAAGACCAGATGTTCCGGAAGAATAAGCGTCTTTTGCTTCATCGACGGCACCCGCCATGTAAATCTTAGTTAATCCAAATAAGTAATATCACGTTCTCATATGAAAACAAGGTGTGCAACAATGGAACTAATAGGCAAAACAACCAGCATCAAATACGTCCAGCATCATGTCGCACACAGAAGTAGAACATTTGTCAATGAGATCATAATTACGACCATGAAACTTCTCCATAACCAATTTACCTGCAAGATTTTAACCTTCGTGATACGAGTTTGTTAATCAAATGACGACTTCTTGCACCGAAAATCGTGATATTGAGAACACTCTTCAATATCGAATCAACTGTGACATGTAAACACCATAGGCTAGATATCAAGGGATACTGCTATCCAGAAATGGAATTTGAAATCATCACTTTTATCATAAAACTTGATAGAAAGCTATTCAAGTTGGTTTCGTTGTAAGAAAAGATCGAGATAAGCAGCTGATGTAGAGGAGATGGTCGTATCTTTGATTTTCAATTCTCGAGGATATATCCGATAGGCGTAGTCAATAAATATCTTGTTATTTAAAGACAAGACGTCTTCAATATATCTGAACGTGAAGTTAAACGTGACCTATTTTGATAAGCTCTTCAAATAAATTCAGCCTCGTATGAAAAAAAAAAAAAAAAAAAAACAAGTCAGTCAACAGAGGGGCCAACAGTCTGTTGGAAGACCTTACCACCAAACCCGACGAAGTTGCTATCAACCAGAAACTCGATCATTTTTGAAGATTTCCTCTTTCGTATATTTCCTTTTTGTTAAAGACAAAGATCTTCTATGTTACCAATACCGGACAATTGTATTCCACTTCGCCGTTAACTCAATTTTTCTTCATTTAAATAATAAATTTATCTATAAAAGTAAATCGTATTATTTTTCATATGGCGTTGATATGGACAATGAAATAGAATAATTTCGGAAAAGGAATCCATATATTCCACATATATGTTATGTACACGGATATTTGATATACATTTTATTATACTTACCACGTGTAGGAAACTCAAAATGTACATTAATCTCTATGTATCGCAGTTCGGTCTTTCCGGTGTCGTCCGTTTCAAATTTTCTACCAATCACCTAATCGCCACAGAAAAATAGATTTCCACGCAGTTAAAAAAGAACATTTTTATGAGAAATGTCTCACAAATAAATAAACACTTAAAGAGAAAACAATTCATAGATAAATAGATAAGAATTAAAATAAAAAGAAAACAGACATACGTCATAGATTTATCTTAAGTTTAAAAAGAGCAATTGATATTTGAAGGCTTTTCTACCTCTGATTAGCTCGCGTGCTATCGCTTAATTCATTTTGTTTTTGATGGCATTATCAAAAACACGTCTTCAAGTCAGCGGTAACTAATTTGTATGTAACTAGTCATACCATTTTAAAAGCTCCGTCGTCTTCTCCATAGATGTGTTGTAGAGTGGACACCAAGATGTAATGGTCATAATGGCGGACGTCTATGTTTTTAATACTGATTAAGCAGTCACCAGTCCTACAAACACAGGTATCAATGTTGCGATGAAAAATTTTGAATGTTCGTTAGATATTGGACTATTAGAATCAGGACAGTGTTTTCACGGCTTCGTAATGAGTTACCGTTATTTTTGTGGTAAGTCACAACTTGCTCTTGTTCTTCACACTACTTGTGAGATATCCTTCCAATAAACAATAATACTGATATCGTGTAATATCATGCTGAGAAAAGAGAGCTTCTGTTTAAATGTCAGTTGAAATGGACACACTACTTTCTTAACAGTTTGTGCTGCTGAGTGCTTTGGCCGTACGGAACTGAAGCTGACTTTACGTGCTACCACACTGATGCATGCTACCTAAGGGTTCCAGCAGGACACCCCACCTAGTCATAATATACTGTCAAAGCTATCAGAGTCGATTCGACTAGGGACTGTGTTTAACCTGTACACATATGTGTGAGAGTCTATAAGAATCCTTGCAACTCTCAAGAACGAATTAGTTACTGAGATCAAGAGGTGTTTTTAGCTGCCGTTTCGAATGGTTTTTCCCCCTATCCGATGCTTAGGAATAGTCCCAGTCAATGATATAGGTTTGCTGTGTGACATGGTTAATGAAGTCTGCATAAAAAAACAAAAAAAAAACCAAAATTTCGACACAAATCATAATCCAAACTCAAATTCAATACAACTACGGCAAATAAGAACAAAAGGGAGATTTGCAGGGATACTTATAAAAAGTACAGAGAGAATAAGACTAGGTGTTCCGATAGAGTTAGCGTTTCCGACTCCATCGATGACACACGACATGTAAACGTTTTTCAGTACGAGTGTGTAATGTAACATTCTAAAATAAGAACAAGGAATACAGCTGCAGAACCTTTCCTGTCCTCTTATGTTTCTATGTTTTTACAGGTGTTCATCAAGTCGAACTCCGAAATACTATTTGTCGCATTTCTTGTATCCGATCTTGTTTGTGTATTCCACGAATCGCATGCATCCATGACAAGGTAACCAAATTGACTGTCACTGCATGGTACTTCGTTATCACGCGTGGGAAATATCTTTATACAACCGAAATGTCTTGTCAATTCATCACTGTCACGTACTCAATATGCCTTAATACACTTCACTTAAGACTTTTGTCTGGTGAAGGCGTCAATCCAGTCTTCGATTTGTCAAGCATACATTTCTTACTGGTTCTGAGATAAGATCTTATTTTCTATATATATATTATCAGCGTTTTCATAATATTTTTTCGATATAAATTCGTAATAAAAAAAGCAACGTCTCTTGAGTCTGGAGCATAAATTATTTATCAATTCCACATAAGATTGTTACACAGTAGGCGTAAACACTTACTGAAGTTTCATGTACTGCACGTGACTGTTACTGCTGTCGTGAATGTCGATAGTATGATTAAATGATCTTGATGTCACGCTAAACCCACCAGTTTCTTTGTGTGATTGTGTTAGTTGAAACTCGATGTTAGATTTGAGTTCTTCACATCCATCATTCTGGAATGTAAAATGATGTTTCAAATTAAAGACGAATTCAAATAATTACTTGTACTTGTATATAGTACATACGTATTACTGTAATTACTATTTCGCCATGACGTCATTCACGTACTATTATTGTTGGTGAGCATCTAAGCATCAAGAACGAAAGTGCTTGTGATTAGCACTAATGTTTATAATCCTTTTTCATTCATAGAATTATTTTTATTTAGTAGTGTTTACGTGCACATTTGAAAAATAAAAATGGAACCTACAGTTATGCTTTTTGTCTTATATTTTTAAATTTCGTTCATACCTCATTGATTACCGACCCACATTCACAATCATCCCCTCCTTCATTTGTATATCCACTATTGCTTGTGTCAAAATCACTGTTACATTCACCATCTAGCAGGTCGGGTGTATAACCGTCAAGGTTATCCTGTTTCACAAAAGAATGATGTACAAAGTTTTAATTTAGAAATTGTGAAAACAATTTGATATTACAACTAAGTTGATGTACAAAGTTTTAATTTAGAAATTGTGAAAACAATTTGATATTACAACTAAAGTTTTCATATCATACATCATACATTTCAAAAGCAATCGGTGAAGAAAACAGAATTGGGCAACTTAATATATAAACCCATTGGTTTCGTTATGTTTACAAAAAATAGAGACCGATATTCGGACTGACTTCTTTATTTTCTTATTACTGCTAAAATATTAGTCTTAAGTCTTAGTCTTACCTTGTCAGAACACATGCTATCATGTATGTCGGATCTAACATCATTAATACTTGTGTCATTATTGCTATTGGGAGAGTCTACTTCGATGCTCTTCATCTCATGCTCTGTTGGACCGCTGGTAGGTCGCAGTGAACGTCTTATTTCATTCCTCGTCATTTCATGCTCTGTTGGCCCGCTTGAAGGTCTAAGACTGCCTCCCTAAATGGATGAAGGGATTAAGATATGTTGTTGTAATACCCCTAAATGTTGATATGGCCATTGTGATTATCCATTTGACATTCATAGATAAGACGAGGAAAATAAAACAAAATCTGGCAAATGGCTGCATTAACATAAACCAGGTTCACTTTACTCGGTGCATAAGCTCCTTATATTTATTTCACTTGTTTCATAATGCGTGCATCTAGGTTGACATCAATTTGATATATTTACCGTTGGTGTCAATACAGAATCTGTCACGGACAATCTATTTATGCCATCAGTCAAACCGTCATAGTGATGTTCAGGCTCTGGCGAGGGAGCATAGTCTGGCACGGCAAACCCGAAAAACTGAGAACAAATTGTACTGTTTATCTATTTTATTGAAGAACAATTAAGAATAAGCGCAAAACATTAATTTTCTCAAGTTAAGATTCCATGGACATAATTGCACATTTCAAAATTAATTGAAACAAAATAATGTTTTAGGTAAACAAATACTACAGCAGTGCCCCTTAATGCTCTTTTTGCTTCCTGATATTGAGTTCATAAATTCCCTCACATCGTCGAAGACAAGATACAGGCTTCCTTTGAAGAATCGTACGTGGAACGCACATGTAGGATAAATAGAATCTTATATTGCTGTGTTCCATTGCATAGATATCTAAACCCGAATGCCAGACTCTTGCTGGTCAGAAGGCTGCGTGCCGAGCGCTGACCAGCAAAATTCTTATAAGTGAAAAGATATTCCTATCCACGAAAAAAAAACTATGATTGATTTTTTTCACATACTTAGGTCGTGAAACCTTATCATTGCCCCATCATCAATTTCCCATGAAATTTGAAAATTGTAAATCAGCGTTCCTTCCCTATGTGAGTTAGAGGTATCCCATTCCTAGAAACCACAGAACCTGTGGAGTATTTGAGAAATGTTAATCTCGCATTGATAGGTATCTGGTTTACAGTTCCATCATCAATTAAAAACATTCTCAGTACAAATCATTGCCGATTACTAACTATCGATTTCTTGATTTAATTATGTTTCTATGAAATTAAAAACAATTTTTGATTTTAAAGTTTTTAAACTGGTCCTGATGTCTTGCTTTGTCATTCATTTATAGTCTTACTTAATCTGAAATAATTAGTTCTTTAAAATAAATTCACGCTTTAATATATATAAAAAAGTTTCAGTGTGATTTCATACCTCATCAGAAAATAATTCAGCATTTGCCATCATAGACGTTTTGTCTATACACGCCTCGTTACCCAGTGAATTCTGAAAAGAAAGAAATTATATCATATAGTTAGCCAAAGGCTTTGCTTCAAAATTATCCAATTAAACATTTCCTCTCCGAAAGGGCATTTAGGGTTGATAATATGAAATATATTGTCAGAATCCAATGATATAGAACCACCATCCATTTTCTTATTAGTTTTCTTTGACATGAGGAATTTCTACAAACTGTAGTTCTTGGTGACTGTTGACAGGGTGGTTAGAGATAGCGCTAACTTCGACAAGCATACATGTGACATATTATGGGTATTAATAGATCTCTTATCACAAGTCGAATGGTACAAAATACACAAATATATTGCTAAACATTAGCGATAACGAACAGTATCGATCAATACAAATTTAGTATTAGAACTATATCATACAGTTGTTTTGTCCTCTGAGGACTCATTCTTGATGGTAAGGGCATAAAAGTCTTAGAGACCCTAGAAAGGAATGTTGAGCTCTGACAGAAGTAAATAAAAGTGTTTGCTGATACTAGAAACATCCACTTTAGATTTAAATCAAGTCTGGAACATATTCCAAAGGTCCTAGATCAAACATGGAATTATATTAAAAAGTAAAAACATTGATCAGGAGAGGCATTTGTTAACATCTGTCCATATAATGAAATTTTATTATAAAGTACATCCTAAAGTATCATGTAAGTGATGAAATTAGATGAGGTTATATTACGCTATCGATACACGCGTATTTCACTGCCCTGCTCGTCCTCAAATACAAAATGTACATTGTAATGTATTGTAGAGGCACTCTGTCGTGTTTAAGCATGACTGGGTTTACAGGTCATGTGAAAAAAAATATTGAAAATGTTATCCACATCAACTCTTCCAAACCTATACAAATATTTCCCTTTGTTATTCTCACAGAAAACAAACAGCAACGAAAATTTGACAAAGAGCTGAACTGTCATGTTCCATCAATGACGTATTATCCACGTATATTAGGAAATTTCAAGTATGTCAGATCACTCTTTACGTAAAACTGCCCATAGGTCAGCACCGTATTTATTCCATACATAGTGAGTAATATGAAAAGGACGATTGATAATTCCAAGGAAAGCGTTGCGATATTAGTGTAGTAATTAGCCACACAATGTTTCATATCTTAAACGAACAGGTGCACTTTCAAAAGCATCAGTGTTAAACTTCTACATATTTTGCTCTCCTCCTCTTTTCAGAATTTTCGAGGTTTTATATTGATATTTTTTTCATAATTCTAACAACCAGTCGTACTAGCTAAAAGGAAATATATTGTAATCGATAGAGATATTTAATGACTGAAATGTCAAGTACATACACATGTATCACAAATATTGGTGAAATCTGTGTCTAAGCAATGCTGTGAAGTAAAAAAAATAAAATAAAACCACCTGACCACACATGTAATTGAAACCAAACAAATAAACATTGGGTTCAAAACTCCGGCAGATTAAGATTTGCCCATTCAGTTTCAAATCCTGTATGGAATTGTAATATGACGACTATCAATATCATTACAAGATACGTTTGTGACCTAACACATTCACCTTCTCCAGCTCTAGTGGCCAGGAGCAACATACTCGTTATCTAAAACTAATATATCTTACCAGTTATGCGGCAGATTTTTCTTTTGATCGACATTTTCAGGAGAGTTAAAATTACATTTAGTAAAGTGTTTGTTTTATTTCCTGTTTCGAAAAATACAAACAAGGAATGACCCACGTTTCCTTTGTTTTCCCGTTTAATTAAAAGTGTTTATCAATGCATGCTATAAAAAGATAACTTTAAAATTTTCACGGTCTACTTTTTAACCTGATAATTTGAATTTTGATCATAAATAAGAAAATTAGGTTTTATTTTAATCGACTTTTATCTTGACTCCTTCCTGGTTTCATTTATTCATGTTTGAATTTGTTAACTGTTTTCCTGGGACATAACATTAAGCTTGGGGTCAATAACGACTAAGACGTACAACTGCACGTGCCACTATTCCCGGATGAATAGAATGCCATTGATTTATACCAACGTTTTGAAAATTGGTATTAACAAGATTAAATGAACGAGATAGGAAGTCATACGAACGAGATTAGAAATCGTTCAAATAAGATTAGAAGTCGCACGAACGAGATTAGAAATCGTACGAACGAGATTAAAAAACGTACGAACGAGATTAGAAATTGTACAAATAAGATTAGAAATTATATGAACGAGATTAGAAGTTGAACATATCAGATCAGAAGACGTACGAATGAGATTGGAAATCGTACAAACGAGGTCAGAAGTCATACGAACGAGATAAAAATTCATACGAACGATATTAGAAATCGTACGAACGAGATTAGAAAATCGTGCTACCGTGATTAGAAGTCTTACGAACGAGATTAGAAATCGTACGAACAAGATTAGATTTTAGCATTCAAGTGAGAAAAGAAGCCGTTCGATCGAGATTAGAAATCGTACAACCGAGATTAGAAAATCGTACAACCGAGATTAGAAGTCTTACGAACGAGATTAGAAATCGCACGAACGAGATTAGATTTTAGCGTTCAAGTGAGAAAAGAAGTCGTTCGATCGAGATAAGAAATCGTACGAACGAGATAATTTGAGAATCATATTGACATTTCTATCTTTTTAATTATATATTTAATAATACACATATAATCAATAAAGTAATAATGACAGTACAATTAAGGCAATTTTAAAATTTTAGAAGCAATATGCACCCCGCCACCCCTTTATCAACTCCACATTACTTTAGATACATTGTTACTTACATCATATTTATAGAAAATAAAACAAAGTTATAAAATACATTGATGAATATCATGTAAACTGACCCGGTAATCAATTTAAACAATGGAAGAAAGAAAGACCCTTTTTAAGGAGCGAAACACCGTGTTAAGGTTCAGATTGATTTTAATACACCATTACACGTAGACAGACACACAGACACGTATTCCACTTCTTTTTTTCAAAGTTATCTTACAATTTGTATGTTGTCTCTTTACAGCAATCAGATACTAAGCTAAATACGATAATATCATACAATGGGAGAAACGAAAATCAAAATGCCAACAGTTCAACACATTCTTCAAAATAGCCATTCTTCCATATTTAAAAAAAAATCCTTGTTGAAAAATTCAAAGTCTGAATGAATCTTCATGCCTTGTAAATCCACTCAATAACAGGCAACTACAATTTCAGGACTTGTGAATACTTGAGATACTTGAAATCACATCCTACACAGAATCATGGGTCAGTGAAGAGACTGGTACCAATGAACTTAATGACTGTGTATATTTTCTTACAATTCCGTGTAAGATATGACATGATATCAGTTTTCTCAGAAGACAGCGGGGTGTAATCCCACTGTGCCCCCGCTCGCGTTGTGTTCCCGGAGAAAAAGCCAAGTCTAAATTCCTTTCTATTTGTTATTTATATATAGCACAGTGAAGTCCACAAGAAGGCTCGCTCCCTATCACGCTTCCGTAGAGTCAGTCCCACAACCGGAAGTTGTCCCTTTGGCATCCCTAGATCTAAGTGCAATGAGCAGCGAAAACTGCCCAGTATTTATAGGGGACGCCAAAAGTCGGCCAACTCCGCAGGTGGAAATTTCTCATGAACAATGGTTGATCCTGGCGACCCAACCATATCAAGATTCTGTCAAAATGATACCGATTTGAACACAAAATGCAGAATCTTGGCGCCATTTGTTATTGTGTATGGGATAAGTGCTGATGGATTGGGGATGCACATTTAGTGCAACGACCGTTGATTGGTCCATTCCCCAATCCCTGGAAGCTATTGTCTGGAATGACAATTGGTACTACCAGTCTTCAGACCCACCGCATATTGGTCACTATTTACATATATAATAATCAAATACTTAACAATTACGCAGAACCTAACATCTGCTAAATCGGTCATGTTTACCTTACATACTCATAATGCTGTACTAAGCAACTATATACAATTCACTATCTAAACTATTATTTTCTCATGACCTTGAAATATTTTACGTAATGTTTATACAATCATCGTTACTCTAACTGTACTGCACTGTTTATATATACACATCACATTTGTTTATATGAATTCTGGCTACCATTGTTTACATAAGTCCCTACTTGCCTATGCAGTGCTGGACATGTAAAGGTAATATTTGGTGCAATATACTATGTACATATTTAACACTCAATTCATGTTATATGCTAAATTAAACAACAATTAATTCATGAAAATTATTATTTTTATATTTCAAATTTCCAACCAACATTATATACAATAAAATACTGCTTCCTGTTCATATAACCATTTCCGGTTTAACAACAGAGTGATCTACTTGATAGTGTCACAGAGGTGGCGTTGGTTGTACCTAGTGACTTAATAGGTTTAGATGTTGAATCTACACAAAGGCAAAATAACCAACAGTTCGCCATTTGATATTTTGACAGGATGTTTATTTCCGGTGTTATATGTTAGTGATGGTCTGATCATATACGAAAATAAAAATATTTCTCGAATCAATTCTGTTATCATTAATCAATTAAAAGAATTAACACAAAATGACTAAGGTCACACATTAGAAATCTACCACCATTTGTGTAAGTTTTAGATATGTAGCATTCACAATATAAACTAATTAGTATGATTACTTTGTGATATCGATTTTTCTTTGCATGTGTAATATGTAATGTAGTGTGTTGATAATACATGCATATCACTTCGTATCATCGTATATTGCCTCAATCTCAATTCTTATTGTACGACATAAAAATATGAAAAGAGGAAAAGTTTTCTTTCGAGATTACACAAACTTAAATGTGAATAGATTTTAAAACTTACCTTGATACGGAAGGATACTGCTATGTAGTAAATACTCAACGGTCACCTAACAGTATACTGTCCGTGTGTACACATAATTTATACATGAACATTACTTCCTTTTAGCGGAAAGCGGGATAACCGGTTTTTAAACTTCCTTTTCCTTGACAAAGACGGAGATGTATCTTCCTACACTTCCTGTTATTACCTTTATGTTTGAGTGTCACCCGAAGCTGTTAATTACAATACAATGTAAACTCAATAAAACCAAAAGAAGTGTACAAAGTTTCCTCCTGCAGTACACTTTAGTTGTAAGGAAATAATGGAATATTTGGTCAGGTATTACATCAAGAATTGTCTTCCTTCCCGACAATCTACCCTAAAATCAGCCGAGGGTGACCAGGCAATGTTAGACCGCATTTTGCCAGAATATGTCGTGATTTTCACACGGCAAACAACGTTCAGTCTCTGGAATGGCCTTCATGTAGCTCTGACATGTCTCCCTTTGAGCATATGAGGGATGAGCTGGACAGGCGTAGTAGGAAATATCAAAACCCACAAATAACCGCGCCCGGTCGATCGCAGCATTGACACAAGAATAGAACATTTCTTCAATGCTAATTAGTGTTCTCATGAATATGAAGGAGATTATTCATGCAGGGATTCATGAAATCGGTGCCCACACCAGGTTCTGAAGCACATTTGGTTTTTCCACTTAGAGTAACTACTGACGACACGAGTGACGTTACACATACTTTTTTCTACAGTATTGTAAAGAGTAGACTTGTCCCTTCATATTGATACAAAATTTTGTAGAAAAGGACCTCTTACAGGAACAATAGATTTTGCCCACGAACCAATTTAAACCAAATTGTTTGCTATTTGTTGCACCTTGAGAGACAAACCAGGAAATGATGTCTAATATGTGACAAAATACTGAAAGGTAAAAAAGTTCATTGTTTAGCATTTTTTAAAGATATGATAACAATGCGGAAGTGAAGCACGTACTTCCGGTTCTGGCACACCAAACATCTTTACAAAATAATTGGATCGTTATTACTGTCTACCTATTGTGAAAATTTCAGAAAAATCGAGAACCGGTAAAATTGTCATTTTAAGGTCAAAAGACATCGTTGTCTATTTTCTAAAAATGCAACATATTTAGAGGTCTGTGTGTCTATTTGATTTTCAATCAATCATTCTTTTTTAATATGTCATCTTTTACTTCCATTATGTCATCAGAAACATATTCAGTGTATTTTGTTGAGTTAATTACACGATTCGATATTGTAAAACCTTCTAATTGCTTGTGATGTTTTGAAATAAACCAAATTCTGTTTCTTGTACACAATAGAGCTGTTAATGGATACAGAGACTTTAAAATTCCTCAAAATACGAATGATTTTCTAAGAACTAAATCCTGCCTTGTGCAGGAAATTGATAATTTGTGAACTAAGTAAATTGAAGTGAGAAAACAACTAATGGCCATGGTGATTGAATATGAACCTAAGCATAAGGAATGTACATTGTATGAAAACTTTCAACTCTTGATTATTTTGATTTGAACCAATACAATAAAATATTTTAACTCAATTTGCCACATATCAATTTAATGTCAATATTCACTTTACTTACACAAGTATCCCATGCGGATTGGAGTTAGAATATATGCGCTGTGTCCTACTGCATGTCGTAAAAGTCCAATAAAAGGGGCAACCTGTCTGCCGTGGGTTACGTACCGTTAGTACTGGGAGAAAGGATCCTGGTGGTTGAGAGGCGGTTATGTTGGCAATAAATGCAACCGGCGGAGTTGCTATTCTGGTCGACAACCAAGTTCCTCACAGAAACATACCATTAAATACAGACCTCCAGGCGACTGCTGTTACGCTCCATAAAACGCTAACAGTATGCTCCACCTATCTCCCTCCAATCTCTTTACGAACAACCAACTAGACGAACACCTTCTTCCTCTTTCATACTTTTGGGTGACTTTAATGGTCATAAAAACCTTTGGGGTTCACTCAACACTGATGACAGAGGAACAAAAATTGAACAAAATGTGTTGGAAAATATATTTTGTCTTTACAATAATAAATCTCCAACTTATCGGCATCCCTCTTCCGGAACATTCTCGCACCTTGATTTAACCTTAGGTCATACATCTTTGTTACTCGATTTCGAATGGACTTTGCATGACGATCTCTCTGGAAGCGACCACTTTCCAATATCTTTAAGAAATTGTGGATCAACGGAGAGCGATCATGTACCCCATTGGAAATTATATATAGCAGATTGGAGTAAATTTGAACATCTCAGTACCAAAATTCTCAATACCATTGATTTCCTGAATTTAGAAGACCCAATATAATCCTTTACTACCGAACTTCTTGAGATAGCCGAAGAATGTATACAAAAATACAAAAGAAAACGCAATAAAAAACCTTGCATTAATGAAGATTGTGATCAAGCTATTCGAAATAGGAAAACCGCTTTGAAGCAATTCAAAAACAACCCCACAAGCGATAGCTTAAACAACTACAAAATCATTCGGGCGAAACGCTTACACAAAAATTGCCTTGGAGTTCTTATGTGTCCAAATTAAATTCCAACACATCCACCAAAAAGGTATGGGGTATGATTGAACGAATCAGTGGTAAAACATCATTCAAAACAATGGGACATCTGAAAACTAATGGAAAATTAGCCACATCGAAATTTGATATTACAAATGCTTTAGGATCGGATTTTCCAAAAATTCCAAAAAAAAATCAAAAACTTAAGGCCACGCGTGAAAAAAAATGAATTGAAATTCACTTCCGAAAACAATGAAAATTACAATCAACCTTGCTCAACGTTAGAACTTCGAGAATCGTTGAAAAAATCACATGACTCTGCAACATGACCTGATGATATTCACTATCAGTTCCTAAAACATCTACCAGAGTCATCATTAGAAAAACTTCTAGATATTTCTAACTATATTTTTAGATCGGGAAATGTCACAAAGTCATGGAAAATGACAACTTTGCTTCCTATCCCCAAACAGGGTAAAGATACAACAGATTCCTTCAGTTACCGCCCAATACCCCCTACGAGGTCATTTGTTAAACTCTAGAGCGGATGATAAGTTCAAGATTAATTTGGTATCTGGAATCCAATCGCATAATATCACCCCTACAAAGCGGTTTTAGATCTAAGCGAGGTAACAAGGATCATTTGGTTGGACTTGAAACCTTTGTGCGTGAGCCTTTTCTAAAGAAGGAGCACTTTGTTGCTGTTTTCTTCGATTTGGAAAAGGCTTACGACACAACGTGGAAATACGGCATAATGAAAGATCTGCACGATATAGGTATTAAAGGTAATCTACCAATTATTATTTTTTTCAGATGGAGTATTTCAAGTCCGGAATGGAACGACCCTTTCCGATTTTCATCAGCAGGAAATGGGTGTACCGCAAGGTAGCATTCTTTCGGTTACACTTTTTGGACTTAAAATTAACAGTATTGTCAAAACATTATCCCCTTCAATGGAGGGCGCTTTTTTATGTCAAATACTTTATCATATGCTATCTATCTAAGCATATGAATACCATTGAAAGACAATTACAACAATGTTTGAATCGACTACAAATTTGGGCAGATGAAAATGGTTTTATATTTTCACAATCAAAAACAGTTTGTATGCATTTTTGTCCAATTAGGAAACAACACGACGATCCAAATCTGTCTCTCTGTGGTGCACCCATTCCGGTTGTTGAGCAAATGAAATTCTTAGTTGTAATATTCGACAGGAAATTGTAGTTCCTTCCACCCAAAAACATCTTTAAGCCAAATGCCTTAAGCACTAAATATTCTAAAGGTTGTGTCCCACACTGATTGGGGAGCCGATAGAAAAGTTTTGCTAAGACTCTATCAGATCAAAATTGGATTACGGTTCCATGGTGTATGGATCTGCTAGACCTTCATATTTAAGATTATGAGACACTGTTCATCACCGATGTCACCGGCTCGCTCTCGGAGCTTTTAAGACCACACCTACAGCTAGTCTCTATGTAGAGGCTATCGAATCATCACTATATAGCTTAAAAATAAATTGGCTTTGGAATACACCATTCAGCTAATGTCAAATACTTCAAATCCTTCTTTTTCCCTGTATTTGATCCAGAATATAAAACCTTTTTTCAAGGCAAACCAAAAACCATTCCATCATTTGGTATTCGAATTTCCACCCTTTTACAAAACATAAATATTGATGTTAACCAAATTCAGTCATTTGGAACGATAGAAATTCCACCCTGGCTCATGAATTCACCTGAAGATGACTTTTCACTTCTTGAAATGGTTAAATCAGACACAGACAGTTACACCTTTCGTTCATACTTCTCGAAATTGCAGTTAAAATATGAAACATTTCTATATTTATATACTGATTCAAAAGTTCAAAAGATAATGATAAGGTTGCTGCGGGTATGGTTACACAAGATGAATGAGAGCTGTTATCTATTCAGACTCTCTTACTGTTCCACAAAGTCTTAGCAATAGAAATATCGAAAAAATATTTTCATCCGTAATACCTTAATACTATATTATTAACTTGCTTTTAACATTCGTATTGCTTTTTGCTTGGTTTCTGGGCATATGGGAATACCCGGCAACGGAAAAGCAGATCGTGCCGCAAAGAAAGCTTTATCGCTACCACCTGTTGTTTTTAAACTTATTTTACCGATTTTGAACCATTTATTAAATAAATTTTGAAAAATGAGTGGCAGAAGGATTGGAATACCTATGCCAATAACAAATTGCACTCCGTTAAACCTGTTATCGGTCTCTAGTCTATAGAGACAACCACCGAGACGAAGTTGTCCTTGCCCGTCTTCGGATGGGTCATACATACCTTACACATTCATATATGTTGAAAGGCGAAGATATTCCTTGTTGCAAAGGATGTGATGAGCCATTCACCGTTAAACATTTTGCATTGGACTGTAGGGACCTTCTGTCTACTCGAGTACTTTTTTTATCGCAACATTACATGTCTAAAATCCCTTTTTGAAACTGTTGAGATTTGTAAAATTCTACATTACCTGAATGATGGTGGTTTATATAATAGACCATGACGTACCATTTTAATCTTTTGTGTTAACATACCCATTTAAGATTTTTAACATTTGTCTTTTACCTTTTGGTTTGTTTAACCAACACTATATATCTACACCTCAGTAAGACTGATACTGACATCAACACTGTATATCTGCACCTCAGTAAGACTGACACTGACATCAACACTGTATATCTACAACTCAGTAAGACTGACACTGACATCAACATTGCATATTACACCTCAGTATATACTGACAATGACATCAACACTGTATATCTGCACCTCAGTAAGACTGACATCAACACTATATCTACACCTCAGTAAGACTGACACTGACATCAACACTGTATATCAACACCTCAGTAATACTGACACTGACATCAACACTATATCTACAACTCAGTAAGACTGACACTGACATCAACATTGCATATTACAACTCACTAATACTGACAATGACATCAACACTGTATATCTGCACTTCAGTAAGACTGACAGACATCAACACTGTATATCTACATCTCAGTAATACTGACTGACATCAACACTGTGTATCTACACCTCAGTAAGACTGATGCTGACACTGACATCAACACTGTATATCTACACCTCAGTAAGACTGACAATGACATCAACACTGTATATCTACACCTCAGTAAGACTGACATCAACACTGAATATCTACACCTCAGTAAGACTGACAATGACATCAACACTGTATATCTACACCTCAGTAAGAATAACACTTCACTGACATCAATACTGTGTATCTACACCTCAGTAAGACTGACACTGACATCAACACTGTATATCTACACCTCAGTAAGACTGTTACTGACACCAACACTGCATATTACACCTCAGTAAGACTGACACTGACATCAACACTGTATATCTACACCTCAGTAAGGCTGACACTGACATCAACACTGTATATCTACACCTCAGTAAGACTGACACTGACATCAACGTTATATATTGTGATCTCATTATGGCTTCCACTATATATCTGGACCTCAATTAGGCTAACACCGTTAATTACTTCAACACTGGTTATGTGTTTTTGCTGTGGCGGAAAACAGCCATATATCAGCACGTGCGGTAATTCAACAGAATATCTCTTTAAATTTACTTAAAGATAATGTGCAGAAATAATAATAGCTGTTGAAATAAGCTATTTTACATGTTTTTATGAACATGTTGATGTTTGAAAATTAATAGAATTACTGTTATATCCGATGAAGTTTGGAACTATATTACTGTTAATTTGGTGTCCGTCGTCATGCAAAATTCAGCGTAACGTCAACATCACGTAAATACAGATTGAACAACAAAATTGTTGATGTTTTAATAATCTCATTTTCATCAAATGCTGCACGATAAATAGAATAAATGACTAATGTCTTAAAATATAAGCTGGATTTTACATTATTGGTATTTTATATTGGTACTTTACATTATTGTATATAATTATATATACTGACGGTGATTGTAAATATTTAGAAATTACATAACGTAAATCGTAAATCCAATTTGATATCATTATTAACATTCAATAGTCTTGGTATGTAATTAACTACCCCTTCTCTTGCAGCAAAATTTGTCAGATCAGAAGTATTGATGTAAAAAAAATATTTACAACCCTCTGGTCATGAAGGTGACGTGAAACCACCACCATTTTTTTGTTTCATATCTCAACCCTGGTTTTTATATCCAATAAGGTAAGTGTCTTATAGTACATAAATGTGAAACACTGACAGTGTTGTTTGATGAGCACCACGAGTGTCTGTTGAAGCAGCCAATTTCATCCTCTTCTCTGCGCAATCCCAGGAAAGGTATTTGTCTGTATATATAAAATTAACGATTGATCTATCACTTCAACTTCGACTTAATGATGCATATTCGTAAACGTTTGGTAAATCAAATATTCTAAAGGTTGTGTCCCACACTGATTGGGGAGCCGATAGAAAAGTTTTGCTAAGACTCTATTAGATCAAAATTGGATTACGGTTCCATGGTGTATGGATCTGCTAGACCTTCATATTTAAGATTATGAGACACTGTTCATCACCGATGTGACCGGCTCGCTCTCGGAGCTTTTAAGACCACACCTACAGCTAGTCTCTATGTAGAGGCTATCGAATCATCACTATATAGCTTAAAAATAAATTGGCTTTGGAATACACCATTCAGCTAATGTCAAATACTTCAAATCCTTCTTTTTCCCTGTATTTGATCCAGAATATAAGACCTTTTTTCAAGGCAAACCAAAAACCATTCCATATTTGGTATTCAATTTCCTTTTACAAAACATAAATATTGATGTTAACCAAATTCAGTCATTTGACATCAATTCCACTGTGTATCTAAGATGACTTTTCACTTCTTGAAATGGTTAAATCAGACACAGACAGTTACACCTTTCGCATATTACAAATTGCAGTTAAAATATGAAACATTTCATATTTATATACACTGTTCAAAAGATAATGATAAGGTTGCTGCGGGTATGGTTACACAAGATGAATGAGAGCTGTTACTATTCTGACATCAACACTGTATATCAAAAAATATTTTCACCTAATACCTTAATACTATATTATTAACTTGCTTTTAACATCAACTTTTTGCTTGGTATATCTACAACGGAAAAGCAGTAAGAAAGCTTTATCGCTACCACCTGTTGTTTTTAAACTTATTTTACATTTTGAACCATTTATTAAATAAATTTTGAAAAATGAGTGACAATGAATACATGCAATAACAAATTGCACTGTATATCTGTTATCTTCTAAGACTGACAGACATCAACACTGTATATCATACACACATTCATATATGTTGAAAGGCTATTCCTTGTTGCAAAGACATCAACACTGTATTTTGCATCTACACCTCAGTAAGAATAACACTTCACTGACATCAATACTGTGTATCTACACCTCAGTAAGACTGACACTGACATCAACACTGCATATCTACACCTCAGTAAGACTGACAGTGACATCAACACTGTATATCTACACCTCAGTAAGAATAACACTTCACTGACATCAATACTGTGTATCTACACCTCAGTAAGACTGACACTGACATCAACACTGCATATCTACATCTCAGTAAGACTGACAGTGACATCAACACTGTATATCTACACCTCAGTAAGACTGACATCAACACTGATCTACACCTCAGACATGACAACACTGCAACACCTCATATCTACACCTCAGTAAGACTGACAATGACATCAACACTGTATATCTACACCTCAGTAAGAATAACACTTCACTGACATCAATACTGTGTATCTACACCTCAGTAAGACTGACACTGACATCAACACTGCATATCTACACCTCAGTAAGACTGACAATGACATCAACACTGTATATCTACACCTCAGTAAGAATAACACTTCACTGACATCAATACTGTGTATCTACACCTCAGTAAGACTGACAATGACATCAACACTGTATATCTACACCTCAGTAAGAACAACACTTCACTGACATCAATACTGTGTATCTACACCTCAGTAAGACTGACACTGACATCAACACTGTATATCTACACCTCAGTAAGACTGTTACTGACACCAACACTGCATATTACACCCCAGTAAGGCTGACACTGACATCAACACTGTATATCTGCACCTCAATAAGACTGACACTGACATCAACGTTGTATATTGTGATCTCAGTATGGCTTCCACTATATATCTGGACCTCAATTAGGCTAACACCGTCAATTACTTCAACACTGGTTATGTGTTTTTGAAGTGGCGGAAAACAGCCATATATCAGCACGTGCGGTAATTCAACAGAATAACTCTTTAAATTTACTTAAAGATAATGTGCAGAAATAATAATAGCTGTTGAAATAAGCTATTTTACATGTTTTTATGAACATGTTGATGTTTGAAAATTAATAGAATTACTGTTATATCCGATGAAGTTTGGAACTATATTACTGTTAATTTGGTGTTCGTCGTCATGCAAAATTCAGCTTAACGTCAACATCACGTAAATACAGATTGAACAACAAAATTGTTGATGTTTTAATAATCTCATTTTCATCAAATGCTGCACGATAAATAGAATAAATGACTAATGTCTTAAAATATAAGCTGGATTTTACATTATTGGTATTTTATATTGGTACTTTACATTATTGTATATAATTATATATACTGACGGTGATTGTAAATATTTAGAAGTTACATAACGTAAATCGTAAATCCAATTTGATATCATTATTAACATTCAATAGTCTTGGTATATAATTAACTACCCCTTCTCTTGCAGCAAAATTTGTCAGATCAGAAGTATTGATGTAAAAAAATATTTACAACCCTCTGGTCATGAAGGTGACGTGAAACCACCACCATTTTTTGTTTCATATCTCAACCCTGGTTTTTATATCCAATAAGGTAAGTGTCTTACAGTACATAAATGTGAAACACTGACAGTGTTGTTTGATGAGCACCACGAGTGTCTGTTGAAGCAGCCAATTTCATCCTCTTCTCTGCGCAATCCCAGGAAAGGTATTTGTCTGTATATATAAAGATTAACGATTGATCTATCACTTTAACTTCGACTTAATGATGCATATTCGTAAACGTTTGGTAAATCAATAAAGGAAATGATATATTATAACTTATAAATATATTTGTATCGTTGTCTTTGACAGGGTACATAACATTGATGACGAGATTTATGAAGACGAAAGAACTGTCTGATGCAGTGGAATTTATTGCTTGGCTAAACTGTATCTCACTCAAAAGGGTTTTCACACAATAATTAAGAACATTTTATTTAATGTGATTTGATGTATATATATATATACTTTAAAAAGATAAAAAAAAACTTTGTGTATCGTATATACAGAGAATATATATACCAAAGAATGATTAAATTGGAAACACTTCTGAATAGGAAAACATAAACACTTTATATCAAATCGTCAGACGTTTCATAATTAGATTTACTGTCTCGGTAGGTCTACATAGTTCTTTTACTTCTATGATGTACATATTGAAATGTGGCTAGCTAAGATTTGGTTACAAATTTTGACTTCCTCAGATAATCTTAGGGATATCAGCCAACAAAATGTAAAAGGTTCATTCGACAGATATGGCGGTATGAGGCATTTAAATGTAGTAACTTCGATCTTGGTAACAACGAATTTATATTTACTATGGATAAGCGAAAAACCGTACACATGATATTAACATTTCTCATTCTACAAAACATATTGCATGTATCCTTTACCTTTTAAGATCGTTGATTCCAATACATATTCACTTCGTCCTGAAGTTTTCAGTTTTAAGAAGAAAAATCTTGAATCAGCTGACCGTAGTGATGTCATCGCTGTAATGTCATTCAAGTCATCTTGTGAAGACTTTGTCTAAAGCGAAAAATATAATAAGACTAGTTCATACTTTAAATACATGTATATAGAACCATCAAGCGAAGTTAAGTAGTGGTCATATCGGTAGAGAAGGGAAATGGGAGCAGACCTTCTGACATATACACTTAATCTTTTCTCATATCAACATTTTCCTAAACTTGACCTCGATTTTTACTTTTAGTTTTCGATGTAACAGTGTAACTTTCTATAATGATAAGCTAAGCTTTTGTTTTTAGGGATTCCGTTGTTAAGAACTTTGAGCATAGTGTTTATACTACTTTACTAATACATGATATGTGAATTTCGCAACCATATCGACAATATTTCTAAGAACCATTTTTTTAATATATTGGTTCATCAATAAAAACTTACCGTAAAACCTACAGACGAGCAGTTCAGCACGGATACGTACTTTCCTGTTTTTATCGACTGCAGAACACAAGGGAAACAACTTTGATTTTCACTGTTACTCTTTTCAAAGCCATGAAATAGCCTTCTTCGGAAATGATCTGAAGAAAACGACGAGGATTTTGATAAGTTGCAATTTATTTCCATTCATATGTAGTTACTTTTATTTCAGTAGATAAAATATGTTTTTGATATCGTATTGGTAGGGGTTACTTTACAATTTGATGATATAGTTATTTATTTATAGAATACTATTTTTATTTATAAAATAACTTCCTTTGTACAGAAAATCACGAAATTGAAAAATGTTAATCAATTCGGTATTTTATTAACTAAAGATCAATGAAACGATACCAAATATTGATTTGGTATCCCCCCTACCCGTTGGAGGCAACACCCACTAATCCTAAATGCCGAGATACCGTGATTCCTTTAGACTTACAAATTCCACTTAGATAGACAGGTCTATTTATAATACAAACCACGACTGAATGTGAGATCGACCCAGCTGCAAAGTCAGGTCCATTTAAAATACAACCATCCCCTTTCATCCCCTCCAGGTAGTGAGGATAATTTAAACTACATAGGTTAGATTCTCTTAGATAGCGAAGTCCTTTTATACTAAAAATACCACAGTGATAATGAGGTCATTCATACTTTAACTTAGGTAGCAAGAACCATTTGTATAGCATTTCCACATTAATCCGTTACTTAAACACGACTAAACTTCGCCTAGTAAGTGAGATCCATTCATACCATAAATCCTACCTTGTTGGTGAGTTCCAATCATACAATAAATCCCACCTTGTTAGTGAGATCTATTCATACTACAAACCCTACCTTGTTAGTTAGATCCATTCATACTACAAATCCTACCTTGTTGGTGAGATCCATTCATACAATAAATCCCACCATGTTAGTGAGATCCATTCATACAATAAATCCCACCTTGTTAGTGAGATCCATTCATACAATAAATCCCACCTTGTTAGTGAGATCCATTCATACAATAAATCCCACCTTGTTAGTGAGATCCATTCATACAATAAATCCCACCTTGTTAGTGAGATCCATTCATACAATAAATCCCACCTTGTTAGTGAGATCCATTCATACTACAAATTCTACCTTGTTAGTGAGATCCATTCATACAATAAATCCCACCTTGTTAGTGAGATCCATTCATACAATAAATCCCACCTTGTTAGTGAGATCCATTCATACTACAAATTCCACCTTGTTAGTAAGATCCATTCATACTGCAAATCCTACCTTGTTAGTGAGATCCATTCATACTACAAATCCCACCTTGTTAGTAAGATCCATTCATACTGCAAAACCTACCTTGTTGGTGAGATCCATTCATACAATAAATCCCACCTTGTTAGTGAGATCCATTCATACAATAAATCCCACCTTGTTAGTGAGATCCATTCATACTACAAATTCTACCATGTTAGTGAGATCCATTCATACAATAAATCCAATCTTGTTAGTGGGATCCATTCATACAATAAATCCTACGTAGTTAGTGAGATCCATTCATACTACAAATTCCACCATGTTAGTGAGATCCATTCATACAATAAATCCCACCTTGTTAGTGAGATCCATTCATACTACAAATTCCACCTTGTTAGTAAGATCCATGCAAATCCTACCTTGTTAGTGAGATCCATTCATACTACAAATCCTACCTTGTTGGTGAGATCCAATCATACAATAAAATCCTACCTTGTTGGTGAGATCCAATCATACAATAAAATCCCACCTTGTTGGTGAGATCCATTCATACAATTAAATCCCACCTTGTTGGTGAGATCCAATCATACAATAAAATCCCATCTTGTTAGTGAGATCCATTCATACTACAAATCCTACCTTGTTGGTGAGTTCAAATCATACAATAAATCCTACGTAGTTAGTGAGATCCATTCATACTACAAACCCCACCTTGTTAGTAAGATCCATTCATACTGCAAATCCTACCTTGTTAGTGAGATCCATTCATACTACAAATCCTACCTTGTTGGTGAGATCCAATCATACAATAAAATCCCACCTTGTTGGTGAGATCCAATCATACAATAAAATCCTACCTTGTTGGTGAGATCCATTCATACTATAAATCCCATCTTGCCAGTGAGATCCATTCATACTACAAATCCTACCTTGTTGGTGAGATCCAATCATACAATAAAATCCCACCTTGTTGGTGAGATCCAATCATACAATAAAATCCCACCTTGTTGGTGAGATCCATTCATACAATAAATCCAATCTTGTTAGTGATATCCATTCATACTACAAATCCTACCTTGTTAGTAAGATCCATTCATACTTCAAATGCCACCTTGTCGATAAGATCCATTCATACTACAAATACTACCTTGTTAGTGAGATCCATTTATATTACAAATCCTGCCTAAGTAGTGAGATTCATTTATACTGCAAATACTACCTAGTAATTGAGACTAATTTATACTACAAATATCAATTAGTTAATGAGACCCATTCATACTACAAAATTCCGAATAGATACCATTGCCCATATGACCTTCAAATCTTATTTAGACTGTGCCCATTATCTATATCATAAAACCTAGTTAATATTTGCTGGAAATATGCTAAAGGACTATCGGTTATAAGACATGGTTACCAGGATGATTCTTAGTGACATACATGCTGTATCGGTCCGAGAAGGTAGATTATCCATTGTTAATGTTCCGTCCGTCTCACATTTCAAGTATACCTTGGACATGAGAGTATCTACTGATACCAGACAATCATCAGTCCCCGTGATCTGCATACAGTACACAGAAGTAAAAGTGAATGAGCTCAGAAATCTTTTTTTGCACGAGCTGATCATTGATGTTGGGCCTGTCAAACAAAATCAATTAATGTTGAAATATGACGAGTATTAGTCATCTCATACTTTCTGTTCCAATTCATTTTAAGGAGTTAACAAACAAATTAAAGTTATCCTTTTCTCTGCTATAAGGATCTTTCTTTTCCATTTATTCTTAAAATGCATATATCTACACTCGAGTTCTATATTGGTATCATGTTGATAAATTAAGATATTTGTTTTAGCGTAATAACTCTGATTAGATGAATTTATCGCTTGGTGACAAATTTTATGACACTGAGGTTTAATATAATCGATTAGAATCGTTTGCCATAGAAGCAAGATCTACCTTTCCAAACAATTTTATGGCACTGTAATACAACTGGAAGTGTACGACATCATGATAATGTGCTGTTAATGATATCAACATGGAAACAATAGTAACCTACCATCAATCATAATCTATCTACAACAATAAAGCAAAAATTGACAAGTCGAGCTAATCCTTATTAAGGATATTGCGTGACATTCTTAGTGACCTCACTGCGAAATAATATATTCCTTGGTGCGATATGAAACTGGACGTTTTTAATAGCCATTAGTTTTGCCTGTTGGCACTGGTGTTGTATACCTTGTCCTCATTTGAGAATATTACTTTAGTTACTTCGGATTGACAAATATTTACAAAGTGTGTGTCATCGATGAAGCAGAAGACAGTTACTCTTCCGGAACACCTGGTCTTATCTCTGTGTGCGTATTTCTATTGCCATATTTAGTTTTATTAAATGTTTTATTATGTTCGTTTGTTTTTTTATTTTCTTGTTATTTTTCATACTCACACGCGATGAAAATAGTTCAAAATATTCGGAACATTGAGACGCCAGATAAAATGCAAGGAGCAGGTTTCTAACTACGGCCATTACACTTATTCATATTACGGAAGTTTGCAGTAATAACAGGGACGATTAGTTATGAATTAATTTATTATTTGATTTGTTAGTATGTCTTTTTTCTATTTCATTGCCTCCGCTAGCATTTGAACACAAAACCTCTTGCTTTCTAGTCCAGACAAAAGAGAACCCTATGGCCAAGAAGTATTTTGCTTCTTATATTAACCAGTGTTACACTATGTTTTAAATGCAAATTGTATCACACCATTTTATACGGAAACCAGTGTTAAATATAACTCTCACATCCATACCTCGTGGATAGAAAAAATCCACTTCTATTTCAATGACGGTCACGGTGCAATTCTTGGCATCAACCTGCTCTTGCCTTTCAATTACCTGAAGTTAAAACCAGTTTCAAATTAAAATTTT
Source organism: Ylistrum balloti (assembly GCF_031769215.1). Taxonomy (NCBI): domain Eukaryota; kingdom Metazoa; phylum Mollusca; class Bivalvia; order Pectinida; family Pectinidae; genus Ylistrum; species Ylistrum balloti. The sequence goes on along the minus strand of NW_026782542.1, from coordinate 325,385 downwards.
GATATTAGAAATATAAAACCTGTCCGTTTTGAACAGAAAATTGACTTTCAAAAAGTGAAAAATTAGTACTTAACTGACTAATCTTGTAAGCTAAAACGGCATGCTTATTTTAATTTTTAGGAAAGGCAAACATCCCCAAGAAAGAAAGAAAAGAAAGGAGATAATGGGAGATGGATATATAGCAGGTATGACCAAAACATAAATATTTACATTTCCCTGTATATCTATACATAATATCAATTTTCAAAACAATGCATCAGTTTGATAAAGAAGACATGAATACAATAGCCGTAAAAACAAAAAAAAAGAGAAAATGTCAACATGTCAACATAATCATAATCCAATCTCAAATTCAATAAAACTAGGGCATGATATGAAAAAAGACAGATTTACACGAAAGCTCCTGGAAATCTAAAACAAAATTTGATAAAGAGAAATGTACACGAAGATAAGTCAGATGTTCCGGAACAGCAAGCATCCTATGTTTCATCAACGACACCCACCAAGTGAATAAAGTCACGTTCTCAAATATGAAAACAAGGTAGGCAGCAACGGAATTAACAGACAAACTAATGTAAGAAAGCGGTTTTGTGTTCATTGTTACAGGTGTGTTTGCCTTTTATAAGAAGACCTTTAAACCAATCCTAAGCTAACAATTTCTTAAGAAAGCACTACAAGGGCGGGGGATAAGGTTTTAGAAATTATAGATAGATTTTGTTTAGTACATATTTATAGAGAGCATCATACTGATACAAGAAGATATACCTGGAGAAAGAAGAACCCATTGAAGCAAGCACGTTTAGATTTCTTTTTAGTTTCAGAATGTTTGTTGGGTGGCATTAATAATGTAGGTATAGATGCAGGATACAGATCGGACCACTCTTCTCCTAAAATTTCCTTAAAATTTAATGTATTTAAGAGGGGAAAGGGGCTGTGGAAGTTTAATAACTCTCTTCTATCAGATAGAGACTACCTTGGCATTATTAATAAAACTATTGCTAGAGTTAAATTACAGTATTCTCTACTTATTTATAATATTAATAGGTTATTGGAAATCCCAAATGATTTGATTCAGTTTACAATTATGATAAACTTTTAGATACTCTTCTGATGGAAATAAGAGGGGAAACTATTTCTTACACATCACATAAGAAAAAACAACAAAACATTAGAGAATTGGAAATAATAAAAGTAATACAAAATTTGGAAGACAGGGATAGTGTAGATATTGAAGAACTAAATGAGAAAAAAACAGAGCTAGAAAATATTCGACTACATAAGATTAAGGGAAGTATTGTAAGATCAAGAGCTAAATGGTTAGAAGAAGGAGAAAAGCCTACCAAGTATTTTTTTAACCTAGAGAGTAGAAACTTTACATCTAAAGTTATTTATAAATTAGAAAAAGAAAATGGGGATATTGTTATAAATCAAACAGAGATTCTTGAAGAAGTTAAATTATTTTATGAAAAAAATATACAGCAGAGATTAACATAGATGATATTGATCTTGAGGAGTGTTAAGAAAAGTTTCAAGTTCCTAAATTGAATAGGTTAGAATCGAATAATTTAGAAGGTTATATAACACTTGACGAAGCCTCTGCGACATTGAGAAATATGAAGCATAATAAAAGCCCAGGATCTGATGGTTTCACTACTGAATTTTTAAAATGTTTTTGGAGACAACTTGGTGATTTTGTAGTTAGATTTATTAATTTTGGTTATGAAATAGGCCAACTTTCTATTGTTCAAAGACAGGGTGTCATTACTTGTATACCAAAAGATAATAAACCTAGACACTTCATCAAAAACTGGCGCCCTCGGTTTCTCTTAATAAGGTAATATATGTGTATTTTTTATCAATGTTGCAAGCTAGTGTACATGTGAGCTGTGTGATGTCTGAGTGAATATGTTATGCTATGAATGTAATCAATACCATATATTGCTGAAAATTCTGAATAAAAAGAAAATCAAAAAAAGCAAAAAAAAATTTAAAAAAAGAAAGCACTACATGCCTTTGATGCCAAGAAGTAAACGTTTTTTAGACGACGCTGTCATATAAATACATATAATGCATTGCAAATCCTCACAAGAATACAGCCAAAACACTTACCAATGTCAATCTGTTTCGTTCTTGGTCAAACATATGCATGATGAAGTCCTCTACCAGGTCACATGCCCAGCTTCTGATATCGACATTGTGAATGGCTAGGAGTTTGTCATTGCCCCTGAAATACAATTAGAAGGTGAAAGAATTTAACGGACATTTAAGGTTAAGGTGGGGTTTCAAATTGGCTTAAGCAGCACATACAACAGCTTGTATATGCTATTGGTAGTCTCTGCAGTTGTATGATTCAGATGGTCATTTAAGTTCAAACATGTGCATACACAAGGATATAGCGCCCTTTTTTGTGTTAAAAACGAAAAAAATGTATGGTTTTCTTTCGGAAATTCTGTAAATTCATTTCCTCTGTTTTGTTTAAAGAAAATTAAATATGAACGTGCTAATAATAAGATGTTAGATATCATATACAGTACAGTAAAACTCACTTGTGTCGAACACGCATGAGTCGAATACATCGGATGAGTCGAACGTTTCGTTCGGTCCCGATTTTTTCTCCTCTTTATCTTAGTAAATTAAACACGGATGAATCGCACACTGTTGAATCGAATACTGTGGTTGTGTCGAATATATTTTGTGGTCCGTCCCTTCTAAATCGTACAAAAAATTCCATGTTTGTGTCGAACATTCAGACGCCACGTTGCCTCAGGTAAATTTTCCTGGTCTGTACCGAGTGTGATCGGTCAACCGTAACGGTGTCAACAGGCCTATATGCACAATGTAATTTCAGGGTATCGATACACCTAACCCTTTTGTTTATACAGGTGCACAGGTAAATATCTCATTTTACCAAGAACTATGCGATCAAACAGCCATTGAAATAAAACATCTCATGTTTACTTTTTGCACTTGAGTTGTTATTTTATTTGAGTGAAAATGTCAACATTTGAGTGGAAGTGTCGAAAGGGGCTATAAATTAGGGTGAAAATTCGGGATTTGTCATTCATTCCACACTCTCAATCATGAGTTCAAATGAGCAATCGAGTAAAGGACCCAGGTCATCCGGGGGATAACTGGATCATTTGAGAGGAATGCGGAAGAAAGAAGAGGACAGAAGAGGAAGCTTGATGTGAAAGATACGTGTTTGTAACAATGAAGATTACAGTAACTGTCATTAACCTACGATTTATTTGTGTTTTAATAAAAAACAATTATTATAAAATATACATGTTGTCTTGTTCTTTTCATTAACACCTTGCTATCAGACACGATCGGAGAAAATAGGGTCAGTTTCAAAAATACGATGTCTCGATTACAGACGATAGACGAAAACACTGTCGAACCATCGGATAAGTCGAATGTTTTACTTGGTCCCATCGACTTCGACTTATCCTAGGTTTGCTGTATACAAAGTAAGAAGTCACAGATTAGAATACATTGGGAACAGGAGGTAAAAATATGATAGATTTTGATATAGAACATGTTCCGTTTACATTAAGCGAAATTTTCTGAAGGAAAAACGAGGGAAAATCTTATTTGGATTGAAGTATTGTGATGTGAACTCGATATAAAATGTTTACACTTGGTTTTATTAGTACAAAGGGACTGTCACCTACTCTAATAACGCATTACATGAAATTTCAACATTCAACACGGCCGTCATCGCCTAACCAACCTAATTAATTAAAACGCAAAATGTCTATACATGTGTAAACAATCTACTCACATCAACTGTAAAGCGGAGAGAAAATCATTTTTAGGATCCAGCACTACAATTCTGAATCCAGATTCACACTTCAACAGCTGAAATCCAGCCTCGACTAACTGTCCTGAATTTGCCCTTATCACAATGCCGGACCTGGTCTCGTCTATCGTATCCTTCAACAGAAAGTTAGATATAGGTTTTATATTTGTAAGGGATACATTTACTACAACAATGGTATTGTATGTAGGTGATCAAGTGGAAAGAGATTGTAGAAAATGTCATCAGATAACGGTTAGATTGTCATATATATTACGTACTTAAGTTAATCTATATATGATGCTTGACAACCCAGTTATCACTAAAGATATAACGCAGGCATGTCTAAGTATGCAGTGTTTTGTAATAAGATATGTATCTATGTCACTACAATTATTTATACCCGTCATATTATTATTTTTTAGAAAGAGGAAGATTAGCTGATTGTACTTCAGGTTTACATTATATCACACTACTGGTTAAGGATCAGGATTCGGATTTTTTGTTTATATTGAAGAATATGTTATTGCTTGCTTATCCAGCTGTTCTTGCAATTATCAAGACAAATTTTATTGCCATTTTAGCGCCAGCAAAGTTAGTCTGAGCTGATGTAATGTGGATTTTACAGGAATCCACATAACGTTTGAACATCTGTTCTTGAAAATAATTTATTTTATAAACACTTTGATTTTTCCAATCTGTCTGCTACCCATACCATATTCCAACCTGGTCCTGTTATGGAAATATTGTTTTCATATGAAATTTGGAACACAGGATTTATTCTTACTTTCGAGATACTCAGTCTTTCCTTCGTTTATGATTTGTTTGATAGATTTCGAATTAAAAAGTTGTTAACAGGTCGTTCTTATCATGTGGCATACTTGCCAAAAATCCTTTTATCAAATGTCACTTTTCAGACACACTGATTCAAACGCATATTTACGTCACTTAATGTTCCCATTTATTAAAGGTTTTATAGAGAAGTTATCGCTCAAATACTTTCATTCATGATTGATTTCACTGTGATTGGTTTTCTTCAAAGAAACTCTATAAACTCTTCCATCAAATACATGCTGACGTGTATTTGTCTGAACATTTCAATTTTTCAATGCATTTCAACTTCCTTAAATACTGTATCCTTTATACTGTTTTGGCCTGCTTGATTTTCACCCTTGAGTCGGGTCACATCAGTGTAACAACTTTCCGCCCCATCTTAAATGAAAATTTTCCAATATACAGTACTTTTCTTACATTGAGAATGGGTATTTTACCTTCTCATGAAAGTCTGTTTCTAGTCAGATGTCTTACCTTTTTCTTTGAATCCAGGTGTACATCGTTGTAATCCAACAGACTTCGTTGTGAAATTGTATCCATTTCTGAAAATGTCAAAGTTTCACAAGTATGATGCAAGAGTGTACACAATGTACAATATTGTAATACAGCATTCCAAGAAAGATTAGGGATAGAAAAGAGTATGTATGATCACGTGTTTCTCCTTGTCCAACACGAATGCCCAATCCAATTCATAAAGTTTATATACTTTGGAAACACCTGTCGATGTAAATGGTGTTAGACAAATACATCCGCAAGGGAGCAGAAAATAAAGGAAGTGATGAGTCATAAAGATGTTTTCTCTGGTAAATCTTCCGCCTACAACACCTAGCTTGAACACATTTATATCAATGCTTACACGTATATAAATCCGAACTGTCCCCTAGCTTGGTAAATATGTTTGAAACAGTGACGTATCTCAACAATGAAATAACATCCCTACAGTGTCAATAAAAACATGAAGGCTAACGAATATCAAGTATAAACGCGACATAAGAAACTTATTTCAAAGTTTCTATGCGAGACAAGTCATAAAATAGGGAAAAATTGTGTGTCATTATCTATATTATAATACAATGGTATCATTTTCCCCTCGTGATAGTTGAGATAGATATACATTAAAATGCTGTATAAGTATACAATGTTTGGGGAAACTGAAATCGTTAATTTGTGGTTCGTTTTACCTAAAGACATGTTATATAAACTTTGAAAAAGAGAAACTTAGCACAACTGCATTTATTTTTCTAGTGATAAATGATCGATATAAAATCAATTATTGCATCTAATTTTGTCTATGCTCAGTCAGTATAACCATAGAAAGATGTATTTCACTCTTATCTTTTTATCTTGATAAATATCTTAAGCAACTCCCACTTGCTACATGTCATTGTGATGATTATAATCATGTTTCATGCTAGTCAATAACAAGTAGATGTTTAATAACTACCAACATATCTCATCAGTGTTTATAAATTGTCAGCATTTTTCATATTCATCCACACTTCTTACATACCGGACTCCTTTTCATATATGTTATATAACACTCGAGGTTTTGTAAATATCTTTAGCAAGTTCATAGATTTCAAATAATCTTTTTTGTTTTAAGAATCGATAAATTATCAGGCGATGATAATGGCAAAAGCTAAAAAAGAAATACTTACTTGTTCAGATTGCTTCCTGATGTATTGCGCTTACCCGTGCTTTAATGAACTTAAATATTGAGGTTTATAACCTGATGCCTCTGACCCCAGGGGTCATATCCACTATACACATTCACCTGTGATTGGTAGCATGCAATTTACACCTGTTTGTTGTCAATGATTGGGTGGGTGAGTAGTTTCCTTATCGTCAACATAATACAGCGGTGTCCTATTCACAGACTTTTTTTTCCAAATCAGTGATATCTTATTTAATAGGATTCTCGATTACCTAATAAAACGTATACAGTACTGATTGTCGTTTCAGAACAGCTTTTCTTCCTTATTTTTATGAAATTTGATTAAACTAAGGCAAACTACAAAAATGCAGTCTTCCTGTGACGACCATAAAACACTGTTTAAATTCTCCTTTATCTAGAAGTTTCATACCATGTTTTATCGTAACCTACACTTTAAGTTGTAGGCTTTCTATTATATATCCTCGATTATACTTTATTATACATTTAGTCTCCGAGGGTCTATATCAGAGCCCCAATATGCAGGCCACGTTTAAATCTATTCGAACGATGCAGAAATGCACATTTATGTCGAGTTTATCCGGCAGATAGATATACGAAATTTATCTTATTACTTGCACTTTAGATTTTTGTCATTTTATTCGTCAAACACTGAATTTCTTCTTTGACCTTGTAGATATCTATATTTAGGCTCTTATCATCACTGTTGAGCCCTAGACATCTGGCATTAATGTATCTAATTCTAAATTTAGATTGAAAGGAATATCGGAAACGTCGTCAGGCAGGCTATTTGTTAAAATGACGGAAGGACATTCAAAAGGTTCAACTTCCCTAAAGGAACTACTTTACATAATATGTGTCAGCAATGGTATGTCGTAAATATTGACATCCTAACATGATCACCACCTATCTGTTTACTTTGTTGACGTCATGAACAATAAACACTGATCTAAGGCCGAGGAATAAGATAAATTTTCATGTTTCCTGACCTTGAAGATACATTATCAAATTGAACTGTTGTGGAAAAGGGGGAAATATTTATCCAAATATGAGAGTTCGTGATATGTTTACATCGTGTCTTGGTGGTCTATTATATGACAAAAATGCAATAGAATTTTTAAGACAATCTTCTCCCAAATTAATTTGTGTTTTCCTAACAGAAGCATCAGATATTGTTCACCCCTTATTCCCATTAACAGAGTTTGTAGGAATGACTTGTTAATTTATTGGAAATCGTAATTCACTCTCATGAATTTCACTCCGAGAATTTAAATAATAAACATGGAAACAAAACTGCTACTTAATATTTTCAATGCAAGATTTCACTACATCTAAATATTCGGATTCATTATAAATTCATTCAAATTTACGGTTATAAAGTATTCTCATTTCCAAAACTGTCTTTTGCATCAGTAATTTGATTATAAAAGTTGTTCGGCCAATAAAGGGAGATCATTGTTGTTCTAGACTCGTCGATATCGATATGACGAGCAATAAAGTGAAAGCACTTCTTAATACATGGAAAGACTGAGTTTAACTCAAATAGGTAAAATCAATGTCATGAAATCACAATTTTACAATTGAAAGATACCTTGATTTAGCAAGCCAACTCTATTAATCGACTTCATATGAAATAGTAAATTCCTTGAAATAATAAGTGATGTTATTATTCAAAACTATACAGATGCTGGTTTTAAAATGGTTGATTTACATGCATTCATTCACCTTAGCACGTTTGGGTGAGAAGAATAGTTCAGTCATCTGGTTAATGGAATCTGATTCTTAGGTCAACTATTGATGTTTAACTGTGGGAAAGAATATATCAGTTTATGTGGAATGTACTGTCGCAACTTATTTTGGAAAAATGTTTTTAAATCTTTGGAGTATTCTGAACAACTCTGAATCCATGAGAATTGCTCAACAAAGTTCTATCCTGAAAATAGCTCTTTTGTATAACAAAGAAATCCAGTTTAATAATTCGTTTGGTTTTTTTTTATCCAAACTGGTCTAGGGCTGGAGATGTTCATACATTTGACGATTTGCTGCACCATTTCCAAATTAATACCAACTTTCTTCATTAACATGGGCTAGTGACAAGGTTTCAGGAAAATTAGAATTTCATTTAGAAAAACATTCACAACACATTATACTGCTTATTTTTGAAATATTTTTTTCAAGAAAAGAAGAGGTTCCAAAGATTTTTATAACTGTATTTATTACACCACTGTCAATATCTACTGGAACAAGACAATGGAACCAAGAGTTTGATATCAATATGGAAAGTGATAAAAATATACCTTATACAATAACCATTAATTCTAAGTTACAGTGGTTCCAAGTTAGAATAATACATCATATGTTGGATACCAATACATTTCTATATAAAGTATAACTACACCCTAACCCACTAGGTACTTTTTGCAATGTGGAAATTGAAACTATTGTCTATGGGAATGTAGGGAGGGTCAAGCTTATCTTCAGAGATTTGTAAGCGTGTTTTATTTATTTTTAATTCCGTTTGCTTAAATAAGAATTCCTTTCTTTTTGGAATATTCTCAAAACGTTGTAGCTATGTGAATAATAATAATTAATAATTATCAAGCACAACAAATGTAGATGTCTTACAAATCCTTGAATCTTAATGTCCTCATAAATGCCATCAAAATTTTTTTTTGGTAGAAAAAATTGTTATTAGCAAAAAACGAAGAAGTCAAAAGGCAAATGGAAACCTAATAGAAATACATAGGATAGTTCTTTCTCTCATATCCCGCCATATTGGATAGAGTTTGCCCATATAAGATAGCTATGTAAGAAAATTCTATCTTACATGGGCAAACACGTGCGCGGAGTAACTGTGTTCAGGGGAAACAACTCTTACAGCGTCACGGGTCATAAAAACACACAGTCGCTGAATAATTACAGGACACTGAATGACAGACAGAAGTACATGATTTCCAATATGTTGTCAAACACAAAACGCTCCGAATTAATTCCCTCAAACCGAACACCATTCTCTGCCACCATTTCATCAACTTCAACAGTTACTAGGCCTACGTATGATGTCACAGTGTGTTTACCATTGTCATCACAACAAGAAAACACGTTTAACACCTAAAATCCTGTGTCACAGAAACAATCTGAAACTCGCATCGAATCCTTGTTTGCTGGTTCTCACATTGAAAATTGCCAAATCACCGTAAATATCACCACAAATGTTCCACCACCCAAACGTCGTCGAATCATGGTGATCGAGAGCGACAGCGACTCGGAATAGAAGATCGTGTGACGTCACGCCTTGAATTTATGAATGGAATTCCTGTGACTATGGTGACGTCATGTCAGCGTCACAATATTTTGAAAAAATGTTAAAACAGTAAAAAGATACATTGATATATTTCTTAAAATGATCAAATATGTTATTGTTGATGATAAACCTATATGTTCAATTATAAAAATCCGTTCCTTGTTGATTTCTTTGAAGTATTTGGCGGAGCAATTTCTTTTCGCGGATGTTTACGTACACATACTATATAATCACACAGAGATCATTTTTGGTTTTTTTTTCATCTACGAATAATATATTCATCCTGCAATATACCGAAAAATGGTTTGAAATTTGACAGCAAACTAAAAGTTTGTAAAATATGGGTATGATCGTTAAGAATATCCAGTTCGTTTTTTATAAAAAAAAAACTTGGATTTAAAAAAAATAAAAAAAAATGAAGATAATGGCCGTCCGACAGTCCTTTTCCCAAACTTTTGGTAAAGATATGAGAGAAAAAGACTCTTTCATTATGTGTGTATGTAGGATAGGGATATTCCACCTCCGAGGGTCACAAAATATGGTAAAACCCTCGTACATACCCGTATATAAAAGAGTCTTATAATAATTAATTATTATTATTATTGCATTGTTCGTTATATTTATTTTGCGAACTGTATAGCCTTGACCTCGCTGAGTCAAATAAATATGTTATAAGGTCCATACAAGTCACAAGATATTGACAAATATGTTTAATATAAAATCAGTCATCAGGTATTCCATGTAAATCTTCTGAAAATAAAAAAAATATATAAATATACGTCCATTTTTTAAACTGACGTTTTATCTAGATCATAAATATTCGCTGGTGTACGAAGGAGAGGAAGAGAAATCATTTGATATAAGTTAACACAATGTGTCAGTATACTTATAGATACTTATGTGTAGTGTTGTAAAATGTTTACTTATGACGGAAGATGACATTCACAACATAAGTGCTCTAACACGATCGATAAAAGTCGCACACATACACAAACATACTTTGTAAATATGTGCAGAGGGATTTGGAAATCACACAGGTCTATAAATAGAATCAGTATGACTGTAGCACTTTTAGGGACACTCCAAGGATTTTACATCCACGCTTGGTAAGTTTAAAGTTATATACAAGAGAAAACTTATTTCTTAGATCGGAAATCGTACAAATCCTATTAAGCATGTCCATGTTGTAAATAGCCACTATTAACAGTAAGTGTTAGAGAGAAGATTATGTAATTATAGGCCTGTTAACCTATGTACGGTAGAAATGGAGGCTATTTGATTCCGTGATGACTCATGTGTTGATATCGTGCTAGGGCATGGGTTGTGGGTTGTTTTCGGTCGACACCAGACGATATATAGTCTCCTAGATTTATTAATGTATTAAATTACGTGACGGGATATGTTAACCTAATACTTTTACAACAGAACCCAGTAATGAATGCCGTTCGTCCTACAGGCTCGAATATAAGGGAGGTTCCTTGGTTCTGGAGGCACCCTCCCGAATCCCCCTACCCCACCCCCCTTCTCTCCCGGCCCAAAAAGTACCCCCCCTCAAACCCCGCCCTATCTTTTTACTTTCAAAGAGGACTCATGTCATGTTTATAATAATGGGTAAATCTGATGAGAAAAAGACCTAACCTCCTCTCGACCTCTTTTTTTGGCATCACACCTACTGTCACATGACTCCAGACATTTATGTTGTTAACTGGTATCACACTCGTTGTCACATGTCTTCAACATTGTAATGTTATCATATCATATCACATCTGTTGTCATATGATATCACATCTGTTGTCACATGTCTTCAAACATTGTAATGTTATCATATCATATCACATCTGTTGTCATATGTCTTCAACATTGTAAAGTTATCATATGATATCACATCTGTTGACACATGTCTTCAAATATTGTTATGTTATCATATGATATAACATCTGTTGTCATATCATATCACATCTGTTGTCACATGTCTTCAACATTGTAATGTTATCATGTGATATCACGTCTGTTGACACATGTCTTCAAACATTGTAATGTTATCATATGATATCACATCTGTTGACACATGTCTTCAAACATTGTAAAGTTATCATATGATATCACATCTGTTGACACATGTCTTCAACATTGTAATGTTATCATATCACACTTGTTGTCACGTGCCTTCAACATTGTAATGTTGTCATATGATATCACATCTGTTGTCACATGCCTTCAACATTGTAATATTATCATATGATATCACATCTGTTGTCATATCATATCACATCTGTTGTCACATGTCTTCAAACATTGTAATGTTATCATATCGTATCACATCAGTTGTCATATCATATCACATCTGTTGACACATGTCTTCAAACATTGTCATGTTATCATATCACATCTGTTGTCACATGTCTTCAAACATTGTAATGTTATATCATATCACATCTGTTGTCATATCATATCACATCTGTTGACACATGTCTTCAAATATTGTAATGTTATCAAATCATATCACATCTGTTGTCACATGTCTTCAAACATTGTAATGTTATCATATGATATCACATCTGTTGACACATGTCTTCAAACATTGTAATGTTATCGTGTGATATCACATCTGTTGACACATGTCTTCAAACATTGTAAAGTTATCATGTGATATCACATCTGTTGACACATGTCTTCAAACATTGTAATGTTATTATATCATATCACATCTGTTATCATATCATATCACATCTGTTGTCACATGTCTTCAAACATTGTAATGTTATTATATCATATCACATCTGTTGTTATATCATATCACATCTGTTGTCACATGTCTTCAAACATTGTAATGTTATTATATCATATCACATCTGTTGTTATATCATATCACATCTGTTGTCACATGTCTTCAAACATTGTAATGTTATCATATCATATCACATCTGTTGTCATATGTCTTCAACATTGTAAAGTTATCATATGATATCACATCTGTTGACACATGTCTTCAAATATTGTTATGTTATCATATGATATCACATCTGTTGTCATATCATATCACATCTGTTGTCACATGTCTTCAACATTGTAATGTTATCATGTGATATCACATCTGTTGACACATGTCTTCAAACATTGTAATGTTATCATATGATATCACATCTGTTGACACATGTCTTCAAACATTGTAAAGTTATCATATGATATCACATCTGTTGACACATGTCTTCAACATTGTAATGTTATCATATCACACTTGTTGTCACGTGCCTTCAACATTGTAATGTTGTCATATGATATCACATCTGTTGTCACATGCCTTCAACATTGTAATATTATCATATGATATCACATCTGTTGTCATATCATATCACATCTGTTGTCACATGTCTTCAAACATTGTAATGTTATTATATCGTATCACATCAGTTGTCATATCATATCACATCTGTCGACACATGTCTTCAAACATTGTCATGTTATCATATCACATCTGTTGTCACATGTCTTCAAACATTGTAATGTTATCATATCATATCACATCTGTTGTCATATCATATCACATCTGTTGACACATGTCTTCAAATATTGTAATGTTATCAAATCATATCACATCTGTTGTCACATGTCTTCAAACATTGTAATGTTATCATATGATATCACATCTGTTGACACATGTCTTCAAACATTGTAATGTTATCATGTGATATCACATCTGTTGACACATGTCTTCAAACATTGTAAAGTTATCATGTGATATCACATCTGTTGACACATGTCTTCAAACATTGTAATGTTATCATATCATATCACATCTGTTGTCACATGTCTTCAAACATTGTAATGTTATCATATGATATCACATCTGTTGACACATGTCTTCAACATTGTAATATTATCATATGATATCACATCTGTTGTCATATGATATTACATCTGTTGACACATGGCTCAAACATGTATGCTGTCAAATCCTATCACACTTGTTGTTATACGGCTTCAAACAAGTGTACAGTCATATGACATTACAACTGTTCTTACATAGCTCCAAACATGTAAATTGTCATATGACATTACACCTGTTGTCATATGGTTCCAAATATGTACTTTGTTATAATACATTACACCTCTTGTCACATTGCTCCAAACATCCAAGTTGTCATATGGTATCACACTTCACACGTGTCACCATTGATGATTCCTAATAGATTGTTACCTCAATGCCATTTACTTTTAACACTTCAATTAGGCTTGAGTTTAAACCGCTTTTACATTTTATAATTTATTTTGTGCTGTGATAGAAGTTGCATATACTTGTGAAGATTAAACACGGTATATAGAGAGTTTTACAGACGTCCTAAAGATCGCAGTCGTTGGGAAATTATTTTTTTTTATTATACGGAGTTGGTCGTGTTTGGTGCTCCTAAGTGTTCCTGTTGGTTCCATTGTTCTATGTGGGAACGTGAATTTACCTACTTTGATTAGCAAAGACCAGGACGCTTATCCTTCTGGATATTCTGGTCTTATTTTAACTAAAAAATCGAGAATTCAGTCTGTTAATATTTTGCCCTGTTTATGTCGAATATGGATTTTAATTTTGCTTACATATCGATATATTATGAAAACATCATCGGTTTCTAATTCAACATGAAGTCTACTCCGGGTCTCCATAAATAATTTCGCTTTGTTTCGGGTTAATTAACCTGTAGTCAGTCAATGAATAATTCCATGTGAATAATTGTGTTATTGGTCTATTAAAGAATGCGAACAGGATAACCACGATAGTCATTATGTACGAGAGATCAACAGAATGTGACGTAACATATACAGTAAACGTCGGATAAGTCGAAGTGGATGGGACCAAGTAAAATATTCGACTTATCAGATGGTTCGACTCAACCGTGTTTTTGGTCTATCGCCTGTAATCGAGACATCGTATATTTAAACTGACCCTATTTTCGACGATCGTGTCTGATAGCAAGGTATTGATGAAAAGAACAAGACAACATCTCTTTTTTATAATAACAATATTTTTTTTATCAAAATACAAATAAATCGTAGGTTAAGGACATTTACTGTATTCATCATAGTCACAAACACGTGGATAATGCATACAAGATTGAACAAAAGACGCACGTTACACTGGGTACTTCGTGAAAACAATACTTAAAGATATACATGTACACATATTGTACTCACATTTATAGTATTTGGAAATAAAACAACTCACGGGCAAAAAGTAAACATGAGATGTTTTATTTCAATGGCTGTTTGATCGCATAGTTCTTGGTTAAATGAGATAATTACCAGTGCACCTGTATAAACAAAATGATTAGATGGTCGATACCGTGAAGTTACATTGCGCACGTAGGCCTGTTGCCACCGTTACGGCTGACCGATCACACTCGTTACCGACCAGGAAAATTTACCCGAGACAACGTGGCATCTGAATGTTCGACACAAACATGGAATTGTTTGTACGTTCGACTCATCCGATGTATCCGACTCGTGCGTGTTCGACACATAAGCTCTTCTATATTTATTGAGCAATTGAATTTCATCCGGGTTTACAATAAAAATAATGTGTATATGAATGTGTTAGTACGGAGCCCGTTAACTGACATGCTCCATACTTATTTTATTTCGAAAAAACGAAATAATATTTCGAAAAAACGAAATAAAATATTATTTCGATAAAACGAATTATTATTTCGAAAAAACGAATTAATATTTCTAATAAACGAAATAATATTTCGATAAAACGAAATAAAATAAGTATGAAGCATGTCAGTTAACGGGCTCCGTATGTTAGCAATATTTTTTAAAAAACACACATATGTGTGTGTGTATAAAGTAAAACCGATCCCAAACGCACCTATTGATCTAGTTTCTATTGCAGCGGCAGGTCTATAGATTCTTTGTGGAGTTGTTCTTCTATCGAGTGTGGGTACACGTCTCGGATTGTTTGCAGTGAAGACACCACGTTTTGAAATATCATACCGTTGTACTTGTTTTTGCTATTGGATCTGAACCCAATGGTGCGTCTTGGACGTAACAGTGACTAGGCTGAATCTTATTGAAAATTGATTGATTGTTTCACATTGTCCAAACCTTGTCTACTTTTTCACATGTATTAAATCATGGTAACTTTATAATGAATTAGACTTAAATAATATTTATGCAATAGTCAGGCAGTTGTTCTTCCTTAGAATGCCGTGATGGTGCAATAGTTAGGCAGTTGTTCTTCCTTAGAATGTCGTGATGGTGCAATAGTTAGGCAGTTGTTCTTCCTTAGAATGCCGTGTTGGTGCAATAGTTAGGCAGTTGTTCTTCCTTAGAATGCCGTGTTGGTGCAATAGTTAGGCAGTTGTTCTTCCTTAGAATGTCGTGATGGTGCAATAGTTAGGCAGTTGTTCTTCCTTAGAATGCCATGGTGGTGCAATAGTTAGGCAGTTGTTCTTCCTTAGAATGCCGTGGTGGTGCAATAGTTAGGCAGTTGTTCTTCCTTAGAATGCCGTGATGGTGCAATAGTTAGGCAGTTGTTCTTCCTTAGAATGCCGTGGTCGCGCAACAGTTAGACAGTTGTAGAATTTCTTGGCTAAGCCAGTCATCGGTACAAGCGACAATGACTAATACGCAATTTATGTCATTACTTTGTGAATAAAACATTGTGAACATTTACATAGGATATCGAGTCACGCGGCAATATCACAAGTAAGAAATCGTAGTACAGACCTACTAATTGACATAAAATATACCGTGACGTATTGAAAATCCCCATGTTGTTTAAGTATTGACAATAAACTACTCGCTGTGACTCTATTCACGTGTTATATACATACACCAGGTGTCGCTAGTGTTGTAACTTAGAGAAATAGATATTAACGATTAAATAGCATTGATTTTCTGAAGAAATCTCACTGCATGTATCATATGTTCATATTTTTAAACATTTTATTTGAAATTTTACTAATATAAAATGTTTTAGTAATTTTTAGATTTTTCTTTAGAAATGATATATTGATTTTTCGCTAGTTAGTGTAAATTGTAAGCAAGTGTTCAATAATCAGTGTAAAATGTTACACAATGTGGACCTAGTTAGTGGTTGTTAATCGGTTTCGTCGATTAGGCTTCATGGAACAGGTGTTCGCTCATCAATGTAATCTGACAGACTGTGTTGATCAATTGTTCGCTGATCAGTGTAATCTGACAGACTGTTGATCAATTGTTCGCTGATCCGTGTAATCTAGTAGACGTTGTGGAGCACGTGTTCGCTGATCAGTGTAATCTGACAGACTGTTGATCAAGTGTTCGCTGATCAGTGTAATCTGACAGACTGTTGATCAATCGTTCGCTGATCCGTGTAATCTAGTAGACGTTGTGGAGCACGTGTTCGCTGATCAGTGTAATCTGACAGACTGTTGATCAAGTGTTCGCTGATCAGTGTAATCTGACAGACTGTTGATCAAGTGTTCGCTGATCAGTGTAATCTGACAGACTGTTGATCAAGTGTTCGCTGATCCGTGTAATCTGACAGACTGTTGATCAAGTGTTCGCTGATCCGTGTAATCTAGTAGACGTTGTGGAGCACGTGTTCGCTGATCAGTGTAATCTGACAGACTGTTGATCAAGTGTTCGCTGATCAGTGTAATCTGACAGACTGTTGATCAAGTGTTCGCTGATCGATGTGATCAGTTAGACTATGATGAGCACGTGTTTGTTTATCAGAGTTGTCGGTTAGACTATGTGGAACGGGTGTTTGCTATTCTGTGTTATCTGTTATGTGGAACAGGTGTTCGCTATTCTCTGTTATCTGTTATGTGGAACAGGTGTTCGCTATTCTGTGTTATCTGTTATGTGGAACAGGTGTTCGCTATTCTGTGTTATCTGTTATGTAGAACGGATGTTCGCTATTCTGTGTTTTCTGTTATGTGGAACAGGTGTTCGCTATTCTGTGTTATCTGTTATGTGGAACTGGTGTTCGCTATTCTGTGTTATCTGTTATGTGGAACAGGTGTTCGCTATTCTGTGTTATCTGTTATGTAGAACGGATGTTCGCTATTCTGTGTTTTCTGTTATGTGGAACAGGTGTTCGCTATTCTGTGTTTTCTGTTATGTGGAACAGGTGTTCGCTATTCTGTGTTATCTGTTATGTAGAACGGATGTTCGCTATTCTGTGTTTTCTGTTATGTGGAACAGGTGTTCGCTATTCTGTG
Source organism: Ylistrum balloti (assembly GCF_031769215.1). NCBI lineage: Eukaryota > Metazoa > Mollusca > Bivalvia > Pectinida > Pectinidae > Ylistrum > Ylistrum balloti. Next base: position 307,578 of record NW_026782542.1, on the reverse strand, counting down.
TTATCTGTTATGTGGAACAGGTGTTCGCTATTCTGTGTTATCTGTTATGTGGAACAGGTGTTCTCTATTCTGTGTTAATTGTTATGTGGAACAGGTGTTCCCTATTCTGTGTTTTCTGTTATGTGGAATAGACAATGTTGTGCAGGTGTTCAATAACTGGTCATTCATCCAGGTGACAGTGCGGGTGTGACGTTAGCTTAGATATAATCAGTGAAAGTAGATCAGAGAGCAAGGAGTAACATTAGTTATTTCGGATTGTGGTTAGCAATTCACCAGGACTTCGTTATACATATATCATCATATAAAAGTCTTACAAAAAGATTATCAAATTATTTGAACTAAATTTTTTGTTATGACGTATGAAGAGGAACATCCACATATATACTGTTGTTGAAGAAGGGGACGAATTGACTGCCCTTATTAAATTGACTCATGTCAACTCGTCACCGTTGATACTGTTGTGAATGTAAGTGCTAGTCCTCGGTAAACTCGGTCATGCTAACTCGCCCTAGTGTACATATTTTCAGTCTGGTATAGTGTAATCATACATTACACCTATTGTTCACAGCATATTATAGACTTACTCTGTGTTCACAACAGTAAATTTTCAAAGTACAGTGTACCTGTATGGAATCTTCAGTGCTTGATGCAACCTCGATATTCCAGGGTCTACAATCACTTGCTCTCTACACTCCTTGCAGGAATATTGTCCTGCTTTGAATGTAAATATTTGAAGCACCGGATATACACAACGTTAGTAGGTTAACAAGGCTGAAATTAAACGTCCAGGTCGCTAACACATTCTGCAAGGAACTTTAGTTTAAAGGGCCTTATTGTAAAACTGTTTCGGTTTTACACATCAATCAAACATTCAGACTTTGTTATCTTAACGCAATGATTCAAAAGCTCATGAAAAATTTTGAAAAATCTGAAAACGAGCGATATGCATTTGTTTATAGTGCAATTTTATATATTAATACAAACCTTTTCTCTTATTTTTCTTTTCGGTCAATTTTTTATCACGTTTTTTGGCTAAACATTTAGTTAAGTTATAGTTTAGCTGACCATGCTGGAAAAATGGATACGGAAGTTAAATACTGTCAGCTGATCATAATTAATATATGAAACTACAAACTTGCATTTCACTTTCCAATCGTATGAACATGTGACATATTGTTTAAACTAACAACAAGGTAAATTCACAGACAAGATACTTAGGTATAATTACACATAACCATGTCCTCTCCGTCACGCGTTTTCAATGGTCAACGGTTTTCATTGGCAGTAAAGGTACCGAAACCTTAATTTATGACTTCTAGTTTATCTCTTGTTTTTGTTTCGTTGCCTTTTGCAATCTTTCATTTTCGCTGTTGTTAAATATCAATGATCTCCAATACAATCATAACAGGAAATAAACAGTCGGGCAAAATTTCTATATCATCAGTTGTAGTATATGATATAAGATAAAGGATTGAACACACTTCAGAGGAGGAAATTTTTAAAACGCTGATTTATTCAGCATCTTTATTTTTAGGTAGACAGCAGGCAGCTTTCACGTATTCTTAATATAAAAAAAATTATACAAAAGGCACGGCAGCATGGTCGCAGGGAATTGCTCTATAATAAATTAAAGAAGTGATGATAGTATACTCGTCTCCTGATTACGGATAGGACCAATATAAAAATTACAGTTATGATGAGTGATATATGATACACAATTGTGGGATTTTGTTAGAAGGGGGGTGTTTTTCCGTTTTGTTACTTTGTGTTTTTTTGTGTGTGCCGGATTCCAAACATGAAAAGCTCAGTAAATACTGAGATTGCTTTAGAAATAAATATACATCAAACGAAATACCGTTAACAAACCATAAACTGGTGTCAAGGTTTCGAGTGCATAGTCCATTTTTGGAGTAATTCGCTTTCAGTGACTGTTCCAGGAAACACGTGCAAGAGGAATGGGTGTTCAACATGACCATTCCTTGTTCAGGAGACAACTACAATTTGACAATAAGTTATTACAAATACCTAGGCATTGATGTAAAACTGTAGAAAGTATCATGGGACATTAGCCAATGGAAATCCTGTATTGTTCATTATGTATATCATAAATTATACAATGCCGTGCGCGTTTTTCTATTTATCCATAGCATTGCGATAAATATGTCCCTCGTTTCACACCTATATTGCTTAAGGATTGCAGTTTATTTGACTAATTCATTAAATCCTCTTAAAACAAATTAAGTATCATACAAATGTATATATGTGCATTATTATCACACAATGTTACGATGTCTGCAGTTTCTCTCGTAATTTTGCTTTGTTATGACGTCACCTATGACGTATTCAATTCGAGAGAGTAAGAATAACCACTAACCATTCATCAACTACTCAGAGGTATGTCTAGTATTATGAATACATTCTAGTGTTATGAGACAAAAAAGCAATTGGGAAAAACAAACAAAAAAACCGACAGTTCTATGTCTAACTTTATTTAAATAAATACTTTCCCTTTGAAAATCATTCCAGTTGAAGAAATCATAAAACGCCGTGACAATACTACAACCACAACGATAGACAGGATGCCAAGCATCTCTTTAATATAAAACCAAATGTATTACTGATTGCGTTCTAATATTCACAGATCACGACCTAAGAGAGAGCGAACAAATTTAACTGGTAACCGTAATCAGTTAAAAAGCAGTCATATGATCTCGCCAATTTCATACCAAACCAGCATCACATCGCGTCCTACGATACACTGAATAAATATCAAGTGATAATCTCTCTTTTCTAATATTAAAACACTAAACAAATATTTACTGATAATCTTTCCCATCTAATACTTAAGCACTATCACATCGCGTCCTGTAATACACTGAATTGGCATTTACTGTCTCCTGTCTGAATCCGACAACGTTGCGAATATAACCCGGAAGATACATCGTCCATCCGGTCTAGTAAAAACATGACAATACATATCACGTTGTTTAATTGTTGTGTCTAAGCGATCTGAGGTATGATGGTTCGTGTATCAGCTGTTGACTACTAACTCGATCTACTTTCCTTTACTTTGCAGCAACAAGACTTGATTCAATTCTTATGCTGAACGGGACGTATTTCGAAAATGGAGGCATTCACAAAACTCGGAGTGATGGACATTGATCTGGTAAATAGCATTTTTTATGGTAAACAAAATAATTCATATACCAGTTTATCAATCTTGAGAGTAAGCACTTTCGATTTGATCCCTTTTAATTACCAGTAGTGTTACATCTCTAATGCAGTATAATACATTTGTTGTATCGATATGGATGGTAATCCTCTGATATATAAAATTTACGAAATTTCTTCAATCAAAGTCTCGCATCTTCCGTCGAGATTTGACTTTTCTTTGCCACTTTTGTCCCATCTTTATTCAATTTGAGTTTGGGTTATGATTATATTCACAAATTGGTATTTTCTTGTGTTTTTTTTGGGGGGGGGGAGGGGAATCTTGAAAAGGAAGGCAATATCTCAATTACAGACGTATCTATCCACTCTCACTACTATTAAACTGAATAATTGAAAAGCGTTGCGAGACAGCTGGTTCGAATGTGTCCATTCTGTTCGATTTTTGCAAGTAGTCTCTGCACCCTCATATGCCAGGTTTTATATCTGTAATTGCAGACAGTACGCACAGTATGTACTAGACGTGTTTTAATAATCTAATCTTACAAATTGCGATAGTTGAGAAATTACTGGGTTAGTACAAATCCAAACATATATATTTACATATATTGATTTTCAACACTCAGCTCGCACCTCTGACAGTTGTACGATGCAATTGATTCACTATGGAGACGATTTGTTTTGAAGTTTTAGTTCTGTATTGTAAACTGGCAATTACTTGTGTCAGTTGCATAATCTTTCGAAAAGCGATACCTTGCAAATGTCTTCAAGTCATTGAAATAATAGAGCCTCGTTATTTATTCCATTTGTTTATTGAGTATAGAATTCACTTCAATATTCAATTTATTGTGCGACATTAAGCTGGACGTATTTCATGCTAGTTGGTTTGCCTGTTAGTCCCGTTGTTGTATACTTTGTCCTCATTTGAGAACATGCCATTAATTTCTTAGATTGACCAAGGTGTAAGTGTCGGGTATTTCCAACACTGACTTCTCCATTCTAATACTCGTTTCTTTTGAAATCTGTAATTATACCACACTCTTTCCAGAATTTATCGTTACAACCATTTAGACATTTGTTTTACATACTCACCTCCATCATTTAGTAGGACATCAATGTTTACTATATTGAGGATTACTTCCCTGGTGTCCTCTAGCCCAACTCAGTTTCAATGCATCTGCAAAACCCCTAAATTGACCATTTTTAATCCACTATTTACATAAGCTTGCACACCAGTATTTCTCTTAATGTTCTCTACTTTACTTTTCCACAAGAATTCAAATGTAATGGTCTCAATTTTGTTAGAAGTCTTTTCATCTTGATTTGGTAAATCTATGACGAGGTGATTGAGCTATGAAATCAAAAGGGATTTGATCATGTGTATTTGTCCTATTGGTGTAAGATTTCTTCTTTTCCAAGTATTCATAACTGCTCTTAGTTTTACTATATTCTTGTCATAATTAATTTTTGGCATAACATGAAGATTGACGTTAAATTCTATCCCAAGGAGATTTAATCTTTCCCGCCCCAGCTGCAGAATCAATTCTGGCATAAACGTTTTCATGGTTATATCTCTTAGTCCTTATCCATATGATCCGAGTCTTATCAATGTTTAGATCAAGTCTAAAGATGCTTGCATAAGTATTTAGTTCTTTCAAAGATTCAGATAATGACTGTTCATACCAGTCCAATCTAACATGAAAAGGGTGTCATCGGCATATTGAGACAAAAGGATATGAAGCTCATCTGCTTTAATACCATTAATTTATTTTATTGTCATTTCGTACTCTGATAGCTAACACTTTAGCATAGATGATAAAATATATGGTGCGATCGGGTCGCCTTGTCTACAACCTCATTTTATATCGAAAAAAAGTAGATATATTGCCTCCCTGATTGATTGCAGCGGATATATTCTTATGTAGAGTTTTAATCAAGAAATGATATCATATTTAAATTCAAAATAAATAAAAAAAACTTCGAGACTGAATCAAATGCTTTTTCAATCTCTTCCATATAAAATCATACCTGGTATATCATGTTCTTCTATTTATTACAGCAAGTCATATAGTAGCCTTGTGTTTTCTCCGATTTACTGCCGCGATACAAATCCTGTTTGGTCCTTATTAATTCATTTGTATAATACTACTGCTATTCTACTAGAGATTACTCCGGATGCTAATTTGTATGTAATATTTAGTAGAGAGATTGGACGCCAGTTTTTCAGAAAGTGTTTTGGTTTGTTCCCTTTATGTGCACAGGTGATTATAGCTTGTCTCTGAGTAACTGATAACTCCCCTTGTAAATACCACGAATTTAGAGACCATACCACAAAACTATCCAGTTGATTCCAGAAAAAATTGAAAAGTTCTACGATGAAACCATCTGATCCAGGACTTCTTCCAGTGAAATTAAACCTTTTTTTAAATGATTATGCAATAGTAAGTTTTGGTATGTTGTTGAAATTAAGAGTCTTCAAAGTTCACAACTGCTACATGGAAAATTATATTTAACCAGAAATATCGCTTCCAGTATATACAGACGATTTCATATAGAAATGAATATGTACATTCCCTTTCACTGTAAAATAACATATTTTTTCTGTTTATTAGTGTTCATGTGCCAGTTTTTTTCAAACTCTGACAAATTTTCTTTATTGGGAGTTTACAAGTGGAAACAATGATATAAGTTCTAATGGCATAAGGAGTACACATAAGGTTTGAAAATATCTTATTTTATCTTTCGAGATTAATAAGCCCTATGACAGAATGATCATTATCTTTGTGTCCAACGACTCTTTTCCTTATAATTACCATTCAAAGGTACTATTATTATTTTTGATAGAATTATAATAATAATATAATATAATAATATTTCAATTTTAAAAGTTTTTCATTCTCAATTTTGATTTACACTGACAACTTCCTGTTTTTAATGTTTCATATATAGTTTTGACCTTGTGATTTTGCGGAATACACAGGGAAACAAAACATACGGAAGTAGATATTTTCATATATATAAGCGGTCTTGAGAAGCTAAAACCCTAAATACGTACCGACTTTGCTAGGCGCCATGGCTTTCTGCTGTGAGGTAGGTGCATAATCTGCGGCGTTTGTTTTCATCGATTTTATCATAGCAAGGGCATAATTACAGATATAGTTTGCGATATGTTTAGAATTGAATTATACATGATATTTCTGTTATATTTTCAGTCCCCAAATGAATATAAAAACGACTTTTTTTCGATGACGTCGAGCTCATCACTTGAATCCGGATATGAAAGTGTGCGACAAACAACAAACTCAACAAACTCATCGTTAGATCATTCAACTGATTTTGACTCAATGTCTTCGGAAGAACAGTTCCCCCAAACCAGTGATGAGGCCTGCTGTGTATCTGACATCAGTAATGTCAGGATTGAACACACTGATGAAAGTACGAAATTGCGTCAGATCGGAAACAAATGCTGTAAACGAAAGCTTACTGTTACAACGAAGCAAGTGGTAAGGTTTGTTTCCGAATCGTGCAACATAATTGTTTACAACATAAATCATTGATAAAAGAGATGAAAAAACAACAATAGTATACCACCCTATCAACATAAAGAAAACATCCTAATTCTGTAAAACAAGGTAACATATGAAAAAATGACAAATTTACACGGAAAAGTACAAGTAGAATTAATCGTCTTATGATTCGTCGACGCCATCCGCCATATTAACGTTTGCCAATCCAAGTAAGTAATGTCACGTACTCAAATGAGAACTATATATACAACAACATAACCAACAGGCAAACTAACGATCATTAAATACTTCCACCTTCATACCGCACAAAGAAATTTCTCAATCTTATCATTATGACGACCGTTAAACATCCCTATAATTTTCACCAACCTGCATCTTTGGAAACCCTGTGTTACGAGGAAAATCTGCGATATTCACGAAAAATGAAAATTTCTCATTAAATTTTCTACGACAACATATATGTTTATATATTGACATAGGATCGCATGGAACCTGCCATTGAAGATCATAAATCAATGCCTAGTCCCACCAAGCTCATGAAAACCTTACCGATACAGGAGTCTTGCCGTGAACAAAAACCTTGCTCTCATGACGAAAACAGATGCGACAGTATTGATACAGTTGAAGAGAGAGCGCCTTCATTCGACGAATTAGATTTACCCGACGGCGTAAGGAGACTAAATTGTGCTTATTATGACAACATCGTCAGGGAAGAAACACGTAGTGAGCGTAAGGTAAGATACGTTCTTGGTGGAGTTATGTATATATATTTAAATTTACTTTGATTTCTAATATGTTTACACCAAAGCAAATATGGAATAGAATGTATAATTCGGCTTAATATTGTAACTTTTGTAAGTTTACGACGTGCCACCCTATGCCTGTCTTAATGCTTGTTTTAGTACTTTCACTGTACTTTCATTTATCGACAACATGGTTCTTCATTGTCAGTGTTACCAAAAACGCTTGCCTACAACACAGACGTCCCAGATAAAACGGAAGAACTCGAATAAAGGATGGCTCCAGATTGATTCACAACCAGATGGTCATTTTATATCAGAGTGTTCACAAGAGTTCCCGTATTTTAAGTGAGTTTTCTTCTAAAACTACTTCATTAACGTTTTCAAAGTGTGTTTACAAAGTTGAGCTATATTTGAAGCCTGTCAACATGATTTAAAGGAGGAAGAATAAGGATACTTTGTACATTGTACCTACTTGACTGACGCAACAAGTCCCTGTCGGGTCAAAGTTTATCTGTATATGATGGACCATAAAAACATTCAATTTAATCTAAATGCGGACAATAACAGTGGTTGAATATGCTGTCTAATTGATCGAGACACGTGTTAAATTCATATAAATCAACATTTTAGATATTTCTAATTTATATATGTCTAGTTATTTCATCGTGTGATATTTTTATACGAGTTGAGATGTAATTGGAATTCGCGGTCAGTTTGAACCTGTACACTATTTAGTGTATTGCTGAGTAAAGTGAAAAAAATAATTACCAAGATGTCAACATAATTATAATCTTAACTTAAATTCAATAAAACTAGGAAATACCAATCTGTCACCATAATCATAATCCTAACACAATTCAATAAAACTAGGAAATACCAACATGTCAACATAATCATAATCCTAACACAATTCAATAAAACTAGGAAATACCAACCTGTCAACATAATCATAATCGTAACACAATTCAATAAAACTAGGAAATACCAACCTGTCAACATAATCATAATCCTAACACAAATTCAATAAAACTAGGAAATACCAACCTGTCAACAAAATTATAATCTTAGCTTAAATTCAATAAAACTAGGAAATACCAACCTGTCAACATAATCATAATCCTAACACAAATTCAATAAAACTAGGAAATACCAACCTGTCAACATAATCATAATCCTAACACAATTCAATAAAACTAGGAAATACCAACCTGTCAACATAATCATAATCCTAACACAATTCAATAAAACTAGGAAATACCAACCTGTCAACATAATCATAATCCTAACACAATTCAATAAAACTAGGAAATACCAACCTGTCAACATAATCATAATCCTAACACAATTCAATAAAACTAGGAAATACCAACCTGTCAACATAATCATAATCCTAACACAATTCAATAAAACTAGGAAATACCAACCTGTCAACATAATCATAATCCTAACACAATTCAATAAAACTAGGAAATACCAACATGTCAACATAATCATAATCCTAACACAATTCAATAAAACTAGAGCAAAATATAAACAAAAAATACTGACACTGAGACTCTTGAAAACGTACAAGGAAAATAAGACATGTGTTGCTGGAGAGCTTAATCGGCGATACCACCGTGTGAATCTTGTTCAGCCTTCGCACGTAATTTCACGTTCTTAAGTGAGAAAAAAGGTATACGACACCGGAACCAACAGGCGTAATCAACATAAATAGATCGCTTTACTACTTATCATTTACTTTTTCAGGTCTGGTGATCGCTTAATAAGCGTCAACGAGACTGATACAGGCAACCTACATCATCAGGAAGTAGTCAGATTATTGTATAACTTTATACAGATGGACACGAATCAATCAATGGTAAATGTCTACTTCATATGCAACATAAAAATATGTGCACTATAGTAAATTTATTACGATAGATCGTGATCGCTTGTTAACGAACTATTTATTAATCAATTCATATGTATATATATATTTCAATTTTAATTAACTCTTCGTTGATTTTGACATTTCATTTTGTTTACAGTTATCTACTTTTTTCAAATATATTTGTGCCAATGTTTGGTTTACTTTTCCACGTGATTCTCCATTTATTGACAATTTTGGAATAATCTGCCTGGTTTTGATATTAATTTTAACAACTAACTAACAACTAAGTTTCAGAATATATGTAAAATGTATGTTAGATTTGTTCAGTTCATTGATTAGGATGTTTTTTGTTTGCATTAGTAAGAGTTAGTCATATTTCTCCTCAAACCAATTTAGTTTCGTATAGCTGGTTGTTTCCATGGAGATAATCGTGAAAGTTTCATCCGTGAATAAATGACTCACATGTGAAATTGATGTCTTTCACATCAAAATCGCGAAATGTTGATTCCGTAATATGATAATGCGTTAGTTTTAAAAGAAAATTTTGGAAGATTTTGACTCGAGATAATTACAAACTGCATGTCCACGGATGACCGAATGCATTGTGTTAGCGCTATTGACTTTCACCTAGACATCCAGGGTTCGATTCCCTGATCACACGTGGAAAAACTTCGCTGGGTACCCACATGTACTCCCACAGTAAGACAGCGCTTCAGTGCGGGCCAACAACAGTGATTATAAGTTGGAAAACTTGTTTTGCAATTGTTAAAAAATAAATCAAGCTTCCGGTTGTATCTATATTGTTCTGTATCTGTAGATGATAGAGATACATCGACATCATGAAGAGGATGATGAAACGTTTGAGATTCTAACATTTGAAGTCAAGATAGAACTCCTTGAAGAAGATGGTGAGTACATATTTTCATATTTAGACCGATTACAAAAGATTAATCATTGTTTGAAATGATCTGTATTTCCTTCTAGAATTGATATAGCAATATAAACAGAAAACTCGATACGAAAGAATGATTCTAATATCACAAATATTTTGCCTTTATTGGAAAGAAAATTTATTTCGTTTTTAATTTACAGATATATTACATAAATATTTACTATTATTTTATGACTATTTCATTTTCAAATTTAGTAGTGTAATTAATAAACAAATAACACAAAAGAAATTTGATACAGAAATATACTTTAAAATTATATATTTTGGTTGGGTTCAAATTATTTGGTTATACAAAGACTTTGGATTTTAATTGGCGCTTGGTTTTGTATAAAGATCACAGTCTAGTGATAATTTCTCCTTTAATCCACGTCAATTTTCGTCTGCTCCTCATGTTGCTAACATGGAAAACACAAGATTTTACAGTATATCCTAAAGTACATTAAATGGGTCTGATATAGATCTATTACAAGCATTTATTATTTGATGTAAATGTATCTCTTCCTTGAATAACATATTCAATATACAGCAATATGCAGGAAATTTGATCCGGAAAAGGCCTCCTCCATTTAAATCATTAAATAAACCAAAAAATCATCACTCTTTATAAATGTATTTATTACGGTATAATTTTGAAATGATAAGATGTATCTGCTATAAATGATGAATTATTTATTTATAAGTGTTGGGCATAAATATGATATATTAATGCGTGTTTTCTATCATGTATGCAACATTACTTATATATACTTGCGGCGATCACATATACGCTCAGTGGCTACATTGTACAACATACCGAGATTTATATAAAACATTTTTGATGCTATATTAGTTTATACCTTTGTATCTCTTCTGTATCATAAATGTGATGTAATTTATGCAATATTTGCGTCTTGATAAAGTGGTCGATTGCCTCGAAAATTTGATAATTCACTTATCAGTACTGTCGTTATAAAGTCATTGATCAGATATATTTTCTTTATAGGTGAGAATGGGCAGTCCATAGGTATATCTACCAGATTACTTGCAAGAGTTTTCCGAAGTTTTCGGATAATTTATAACCTGGAATATAATGGAAAGGAGAAGTGTTGGATATCGCACTTCACCAACAGTAGAAAAATGTACCTGTGTCCGAAGGATGGCCAGTCTGGGAGTTTAACTCTGGAAAACTTACCAAGCTTCAACGAACCAAAATGTCAGTATATTTTTTTAATGTTCTTAATGTGACCTACGCACGATAAATGTTCACCTCTCGACAATTCTTTATGTATCGTAAGAAAATATCTACACAGAATGTTAATAGTTTATGTTTGTTAATTTGTAGTCCAGTTCACTAGATGCATATATCACGGCTTTCGAAGGCAAGGGCACAACAATAATGGACTGTATCTAATTACACTCGTGTCCGAAGACACATATAAGTTCATCTCTGTTGGAACGAAAGGCAATGTACAGTTAAAGGTACGTTACGACGTTTTTCTTGTGCTGGGAAATTTTATTGGTATTTGCCGCGAGGGAAAGCAGTCTAAAATATATCTAAACAATCAATGTTAGTCAGAACTGAATGAAAAAACAAGCAAACTGTTATCAATCTTTTGTACTAAAATTTTATGAATATCACTCACAAGTCATGTACTCTATGTGGTACACATAAAATGTGAATACGCAGAAACCAGAAGTCTCATGGTTTTGTCATTATGTTCTAACCTTACAAATTCTCACGTTGAGATCATGCATTTCTAGGATTTTAGGATGAATGTGAATAATACAGAAATCGTCTTCAGTAGTGACATACTTGATCTAATCCTCCTTTTAAAACTTTGTTTCTTGATAATGGTCGTCCGCTCCCTTTGTTTCAATCTCCATCTAAATTGAAACAAACGTTCCCCGATTTTCTTTGTTTAACACTAAAACTAAATTACAGGGAAACGAAGAAGTTGGGCCACACAGGACTTCCATAACGGGTCCACTTCCCCAAATGTTTATCAGCCACCCATTCAAGCAGCGGGAATGTGATTTTTACCTTGAGTCACTTAATCATGAAGGTTTGTATGATAGGCAGTAAAACGTTTCATACATTATATGAATTCTAATGATTAGGACCAACTATGATACGATAAAGCAGCAAAACATCAACATCTCAACATCATCATAACTTACACTTAAAGTCTAGAAAACTAGGGCATAACACAAACAAAAGAAAGCTTTTATGAAGACATTTATGAGAAAACAAGGAGAATGAGACCAGGTGTTCCGGAAAAGTAAGTGTTTATAAGAAGATCAATTATATAAACTCAATATAATTGTTTTAAAATGGCATAGATTCTTATTCATTAGATGATATATACTTATTATGATGAATGATATAAATCAATATGACATGTTGATGAAATGTAATACGTAAGCTAAAATATGATGTCGAGTGTTATCATAATACGTAAATTGAAACACTGGTATGACAGTCAGCGTGAATTATAAAACACAAGATGCATGTATAATAGCAAGGGTGAAATTTGATAGAGATGATTTATAATAAGTAAATTGAAATATGATAGCTAGGATGTAGCTGTCTTTGCAGACACTTGTCCTCGTGTGACCCTGGTTGTTGATGACTCTTGAGACACCCCTCCTTATGTTACCCTGGCTGTGGATATCTCCCTTGACATCTGTTCAAATTTTATACTGGCTGTTAGTGTTCCTTAGATACCGTCTTTAGATGACCCTGGCTTTTGGCATCTCCCTTAGACACTCGCCCTCATGTGACCATAGCACTTATCCTTAGACACCCATCCTAAGATGACCCAGACTGCCGGTGTTTACCTAGGCACTCGCCCTTATATAGCAGTGTTACGGGAACTAGCAAAATTATTTTCACACATGTAAAATGTAGTCAGAATCGTTTCATTTTAAAATTGCCAAAAATCCAGTACCGAAACTTTGATTTGATATATGTTGTTTGTATTGAAATATGACGTCATGTTATTTATTTTTTTATTCTGACCTACATATAAACAGGTGAATATCTATTACATTATATTGAGAAAATACTAACATAACATATTCTTTGATGGTGTATTTTTAGCAATGTAAATAACTTGCTGAAATATTGGCCAAGAGATTGTTGCCTTTGCTTGAGCAATTGTCAGTTGTTTTACCATCAGTGTAAACGATTCAATGCAGGTTGGTTCCTGCGATGGAATACTAGAGAGACAACCATGGATATTAAAAGAGTGGAGGATGTCAAAAATCTACGAGGAGGACAATCAGATCTCCTGTTTTCTATTTATACGTTAAGTGACTTGCACTGAATACACTATCCCAATAGCTCCATGTTCTGTAAGTTGGAATGTTAAGTCGTGAATTGAAGTGTTAAGTCATAGCCGTGGAGGAAAACGTTCTGCAGCTATTTTTGTTCATGGCAGGACGTGACAACATTAAATCTAGACATTATGTTCCTCGATCTGTCTGCCGTTCCTTCGTCTGACAGGATATATAATCTACCCAGATCTATGACGACTTACTGACTCGTCGATCAGTGGCAGTATTACAAATATTAGATTAGCCGTCATTAGCCTTGTAATATGGCTGTCATAGAATTATTTTGTCGCCGTCGTTCAAGTGGTTGTTTTCATGACTTATTTTTGTAATGAAATACGACAGACTTATTCAAAGTAATACCATCTCAGATTTTAATTATGTTTCAATTGATCTGAAACCGTTTTACTGTTCAGTGCACGGAATGGAAATTTAAAAAGTTTTACCCACGTTTTGTTTTAGGATTTTCAGTAAAAATAATCTATGAAAGTTAAACTTTCATTAAATGAAACTGAAATTGCATTTATGAAGACAAAGTAATTTTCTACAATGATTTAATGGAAAGATGAAATTATAATTAAACAGAAAATGACTTACGGTTTATTTCAAACATCGCATTGTTGTTATTGTGTTGATACAACTGATACAGTATGTGTAAAGTCAGCTTTGTTTCTCAATCTATTGAAATAATTATACTTACGTAACTTATTTGATATTTTTCATCAACTTGAGTATTTATCAACCTCAAATGTAGATCTTTTGAAACCTTCTATTTGTGCATTTGTCAAAATTGATTTTCATTGAAAACTTCTTATAAAAAATGATATTTATACTACATGTATATGTGTGTTTGTTCATTAAATGAATTGTGTGGTTCGTGAAAATGAAATAAAAAATGTATTGTGTGGTTCATGAAAATGAAATTAATTATTTTACCTATAACTTGCACAAGTTGAATATGTACACACAAAAGCAAGGATGGATAAGTTTTACTGAAATATATTGGATATAGATTGTAGAGTATGCTAAGTTAATGAAATTCGATGGTCGTAAGACAATCTACGATTGGCTGCATATGGTGATTATTAAAGACCATATTGTAACCGACACAACATTTTTATTTTCTTAAATAAAGCTTTTTAATTACTGTTTTATCAATGTCGTTTACAGCGAAACTTCGAAAATACCGACACAACATTTTTATTTTCTTAAATAAAGCTTTTTAATTACTGTTTTATCAATGTCGTTTACAGCGAAACTTCGAAAATTCCCTCGTCACAGTCCCACCTTGTATGCCTTGTGTGTGTGGTTTTCTTTTAGATAATCATATTGCATGTTTGAAATTATCATATTTTAAATTTACTGCATCCATGGTAACACACAGTAGTCTCGTTCTTTCATTTACAATTTTTAAGTCAAGCACTATGAAAGCGTGACCGATGTGGTGTTTATAGCGAACTGTCACAGAAGTTGAATATGTACACACAAAAGCAAGGATGGATAAGTTTTACTGAAATATATTGGATATAGATTGTAGAGTATGCTAAGTTAATGAAATTCGATGGTCGTAAGACAATCTACGATTGGCTGCATATGGTGATTATTAAAGACCATATTGTAACCGACACAACATTTTTATTTTCTTAAATAAAGCTTTTTAATTACTGTTTTATCAATGTCGTTTACAGCGAAACTTCGAAAATACCGACACAACATTTTTATTTTCTTAAATAAAGCTTTTTAATTACTGTTTTATCAATGTCGTTTACAGCGAAACTTCGAAAATTCCCTCGTCACAGTCCCACCTTGTATGCCTTGTGTGTGTGGTTTTCTTTTAGATAATCATATTGCATGTTTGAAATTATCATATTTTAAATTTACTGCATCCATGGTAACCCACAGTAGTCTCGTTCTTTCATTTACAATTTTTAAGTCAAGCACTATGAAAGCGTGACCGATGTGGTGTTTATAGCGAACTGTCACAGAAATTGTATCGGAGTTTCGCTGTGTATGGATGTCCGATTTCAAGCTGGTTTCAATATTCTTTAACTAATAAATCACTATCGAATTCTGTTCAAGATGCAGTTAAATCCGTGTGTACATATAATTGATTGATATACATAGCATTATTCAATTTATTTTATTTTTTTACTGGAAATATGAATGAATGTGGTTGTGAGACAATAACACGTCTTCCTACGTAGTAATAACAGAAGGTTTGCTGTCTGATCATATTATACCTTCAGTGGTTGACTTCAATCCCCCATGTTCACACGTATTTAGAGTGCATATACAGTATCGTTAATGATCATATATGCAGTCGTTATGGTCACCTATTTACCAATTGTATATTTCATTAGTTACATGTGGGCGTGGGGGTGTGGCAGCCGTTTGTATTTATAAATTGTATATTTTATTACAGTTACATGTGGGCGTGGGGGTGTGGCAGCCGTTTGTATTTATAAATAGTATATTCCATTACAGTTACATGTGGGCGTGGGGGTGTGGCAGCCGTTTGTATTTATAAATTGTATATTCCATTACAGTTACATGTGGGCGCGGGGTGGGCATGCCGTTTGTATTTATAAATTGTATATTTCATTTAAGTTACATGTGGGCGTGGGGGTGGGCAGCCGTTTGTATTTATAAATTGTATATTTCATTTAAGTTACATGTGGGCGGGGGGGGGCATGGGTATATTTCATTTAAGTTACATGTGGGCGTGGGGGTGTGGCAGCATGTGGGCGGGGGTTTGTATTTACAAATTGTATATTGTTATTCGATTACAATTACATGTGCTTCAAAGTCGTTTGTTGCAGTGTCGCAATAGCTGAACGATGTACTTTACTTCGTTTGACATACACTGTAACTAATACTAAAATGCTACTTGTGAGTCTCTTGAAAATTCGCCTGGAAGGTAACTGTTGTATATACTGCTGGTGGACATAGGAATAGTAGCACACTTATACACGTCCTTGACATTCTGAAAAATTATCAAACATTGAAAATTTACGATATTGTGACTGACCGGTAATGTCTATCTCTATCAAATAATGACCTGCTTCAGCTTAGTTAAGATTAGGTCAAGTTTTGAGAGAGACAAAATGTGCGGTAAGAATAGAAAGGAACAGAATTAATATCGATCATTTGATCGGCAGAAATCGCAAATTTGAAAGAAAACTGAAGGATTGTCACCCGGTATTACTTTTTATTACGCTTTTGGTGATGAATTTTGGCTGTAAACGACATACAAATTTAATATCTTAATCTTTCTTAAAGATGTGTAAACGCTTCTTGATAGCTGTTATCCGTCGTGATTGAAGAAAATGATGATGTTTATGTTGTGCCTTGCTGTGTTTTTACCGGAAATGACGTGTCACTGTGTGCACACTTGAGGAAGTTATTTATACAATTAATACAACTGCAGTGTTTTCCACTGTGTCTACAGAAAGACTTGGGTTTATCTAGAAAGTATTAATAATAGAAGTAGAAGCAATTGTATTGTTATGTATAAATATTCATAGTTGTTATGAGAAAGTAAAGTGAAGTGTGAAAACTAGTACTAGTCTGATAAGAATGATAATGTAAATTATGTCTCAATATGTTGGGATGCATTCCCTAATAAAATATTGAATTTCATTATCATCTTCTGGTTTTCTTTATAACTGATGTTTATATTAAGAATAATGACTTGCTCGTGGAGTCATTCTTTAGTCAGATGCTAATGTAGTATTATTTACTAGTCATAATGACTACTTAGTTGTCTGATTATGCTAAATTTGATGACGTTAAAAGGTCAAACCCAGGTCAAAGAAATGTAAAAGTCAGCTCGAGATTAAAGTTTACAAAGAAATGTACTAATGTTCCTGGATTACCTGGAAGCTGTGTAACAGGACATGGACCAAGTCCTGCACTATAAACTTTTAGTGTTGCGTTCATCCATATATGGTGTTTTAACGTGTAAATTCACTCCTATTTTGGTGTACGATTTATGGTACCACCATTTCTGATGTAGATTCTCACCTAAAAGTGTTACTTTACACCGTAAGAGAGAGACTTCACACCAGAATCTCACCTAAAAGTGTTACTTTACACCGTAAGGTGGTGGCTTTACACCAGATTCTCACCAAAAAGTGTTACTTTACATCGTAATGGGTGACTTTACACCAGAATCTCACCTAAAAGTGTTACTTTACATCGTAATGGGTGACTTTACACCAGAGTCTCACCTAAAAGTGTTACTTTACACCGTAAGAGAGTGACTTTACACCAGAATCTCACCTAAAAGTGTTACTTTACACCGTAAGAGAGTGACTTTACACCAGAATCTCACCTAAAAGTGTTACTTTACACCGTAAGGTGGTGACTTTACACCAGAATCTCACCTAAAAGTGTTACTTTACACCGTAAGAGAGAGACTTTACACCAGAATCTCACCTAAAAGTGTTACTTCACGCCGTAAGAGAGTGACTTTACACCAGAATCTCACCTAAAAGTGTTACTTTACACCGTAAGGTGGTGACTTTACACCAGAATCTCACCTAAAAGTGTTACTTTACACTGTAGGAGAGAGACTTTACACCAGAATCTCACCTCAAAGTGTTACTTTACACCGTAAGGTGGTGACTTTACACCAGAATCTCACCTAAAAGTGTTACTTTACACCGTTAGAGGGAGACTTTACACCAGATTCTCACCTAAAAGTGTTTCTTTACACCGTTAGAGAGAGACTTTACACCAGAATCTCACCTAAAAGTGTTACTTTACGCCGTAAGAGAGTGACTTTACACCAGAATCTCACCTAAAATTGTTACTTCACGCCGTAAGAGAGTGACTTTACACCAGAATCTCATCTAAAAGTGTTACTTTACACTGTAGGAAAGAGCCTTTACACCAGAATCTCATCTAAAAGTATTACTTGACACCGTTAGAGAGAGACTTTACACCAGAATCTCAGCTAAAAGTGTTACGGTACACCGTTAGAGAGAGACTTTACACCAGAATCTCACCTAAAAGTGTTACTTTACACCGTAAGGTGGTGACTTTACACCAGAATCTCACCTAAAAGTGTTACTTTACACCGTAAGGTGATAACATTACACCACAATCTCCCCTAAAAGTGTTACTTTACACCGTAAGGTGGTGACTTTACACCAGAATCTCACCTAAAAGTGTTACTTTACACCGTTAGAGAGAGACTTTACACCAGAATCTCACCTAAAAGTGTTACTTTACACCGTAAGAGAGTGACTTTACACCAGAATCTCACCTAAAAGTGTTACTTTACACCGTAAGGTGGTGACTTTACACCAGAATCTCACCTAAAAGTGTTACTTTACACCGTAAGAGAGAGACTTTACACCAGAATCTCACCTAAAAGTGTTACTTTACACCGTTAGAGAGTGACTTTACACCATAATCTCACCTAAAAGTGTTACTTTACACCGTAAGAGTGTGACTTTACACCAGAATCTCACCTAAAAGTGTTACTTTACACCGTAAGAGAGTGACTTTACACCAGAATCTCACCTAAAAGTGTTACTTTACACCGTAAGAGAGTGACTTTACACCAGAATCTCACCTAAAAGTGTTACTTTACACCGTAAGGTGCTGACTTTACACCAGAATCTCACCTAAAAGTGTTACTTTACACTGTAAAAGAGTGACTTTACACCAGAATCTCACCTAAAAGTGTTACTTTACACCGTAAGGTGGTGACTTTACACCAGAATCTTACCTAAAAGTGTTACTTTACACCGTAAGAGAGAGACTTTACACCAGAATCTCACCTAAAAGTGTTACTTTACACCGTAAGAGAGTGACTTTACACCAGAATCTCACCTCGAAGTGTTACTTTACACTGAAGGAGAGAGACTTTACACCAGAATCTCACCTCAAAGTGTTACTTTACACCGTTAGAGAGAGACTTTACACCAGAATCTCACCTAAAGTGTTACTTTACACTGTAGGAGAGAGACTTTACACCAGAATCTCACCTAAAAGTGTTACTTCACGCCGTAAGAGAGTGACTTTACACCAGAATCTCACCTAAAAGTGTTACTTTACACCGTTAGAGAGAGACTTTACACCAGAATCTCACCTAAAATTGTTACTTTACACTGCAGGAGAGAGACTTTACACCAGAATCTCACCTAAAAGTGTTACGTTACACTGTTAGAGAGAGACTTTACACCAGAATCTTAGCTAAAAGTGTTACGGTATACCGTTAGAGAGAGACTTTACACCAGAATCTCACCTAAAAGTGTTACTTTATACCGTTGGAGGGAGACTTTACACCAGAATCTCGCCGAAAAGTGTTACTTTACACCGTAAGAGAGAGACTTTACGCCAGAATGTTACCTAAAAGTGTTACTTTACACCGTAAGAGAGTCACTTTACACCAGAATCTCACCTAATAGTGTTACTTTACACCGTAAGAGAGTGACTCTACACCAGAGTCTCACCTAAATGTGTTACTTTACACCGTAAGAGAGTGACTTTACACCAGAATCTCACCTAAAAGTGTTACTTTACACCGTAAGAGAGAGACTTCACACCAGAATCTCACCTAAAAGTGTTACTTTACACTGTAGGAGAGAGACTTTACACCAGAATCTCACCTAAAAGTGTTACTTTACACCGTTGGAGGGAGACTTTACACCAGAATCTCACCTAAAAGTGTTACTTTATACCGTTGGAGGGAGACTTTACACCAGAATGTTACCTAAAAGTGTTTCTTTACACCGTAATAGAGACTTTACACCAGAATCTCAGCTAAAAGTGTTACTTTACGCCGTAAGAGAGTGACTTTACTCCAGAATCTCACCTAAAAGTGTTACTTTACACCGTTAAAGAGAGACTTTACACCAGAATCTTACCTGAAAGTGTTACTTTACACCGTAATGGGTGACTTTACACCAGAATCTCACCTAAAAGTGTTACTTTACACCGTAAGAGAGTGACTTTACACCAGAATCTCACCTAAAAGTGTTACTTTACACCGTAATGGGTGACTTTAAACCACAATCTCACCTAAAAGTGTTACTTTACACCGTAAGAGAGTGACTTTACACCAGAATCTCACCTCAAAGTGTTACTTTACATTGTAATGGGTGACTTTACACCAGAATCTCACCTAAAAGTGTTACTTTACACCGTAAGAGAGTGACTTTACACCAGAATCTCACCTAAAAGTGTTACTTTACACCGTAAGAGAGTGACTTTACACCAGAATCTCACCTAAAAGTTTTACTTTACACCGTAAGGTGGTGGCTTTACACCAGATTCTCACCTAAAAGTGTTACTTGAAACAGTAAGAGAATGACTTTTTCACCAAATCAGTACTGAAACGTCACCGAGAAGTGTTATCTTACGGCCGCGCAGGACTGTCTTTACACCAAATCGTCTCTGAGAAGTGTTACTTTACATGTTAAGCCTTTACAACAAAACACATTTAGATGTGTTACCTAACACCGTAAGGAGTGATTACATAACACCATATTCAATGAAAGCGTAAACAGAGATGTCTCTGGTGTAACTTTACACCGTGAGGGACACTCGGACACAAATCAAATCCTCACTTAAACATGTAGCCTCACGTTGAATTCCATTTGATTTTGCCTGTTAAACCCGGGTTTATGAAATGTGGATATGCCTTATTGTTTTATTATCGAATATAATGGACGATAACAATAAAATGCAAAATCTGTATTTGCTATAGTCACCATCATCAGTTAAGCCATATGCTTTCAGTACATAGATGCATGTTTGAACGATTCGTTCTGACCGCTTAATGAACAGGGCTTTATAGCTGCAAAAACTGGGTCACTCAGATGCTTTTCAAGCGTTTGTGCGAGTAAGAAGCTATAAAACCGCGCACTTTACGCCAGCCATAAGATGTTTTGACTTCCCCAAGTCGATAGACGATATTGGTATGTCCGGAATCTAGTGATGCACGATCTTTGTAAGTTCTGGTTTTGTCTATGTGTCTCATTGTTTTACATGTACATGGAAAATATTATTGATACCTTATGTAATTACTGAACATTGTAAAAAGAGTGGTTATCTAATGTTTTGCACCCTAGAAATAAAGACAAGAGGTATTTGAGACAGATGACTTATTACAATTTGGTTGTTTTCAGATGGAAGAGGTTTTTATATATATTGTGTAGTTGGTATTATTCACAGAGGATTTAATTTCGTTCTATTTGCGGCTGTTAAAGGTAACACGAAATACCCCGCAAACTTTTTTATATTTATCATTTGCCAGAATACTGTGGTACTCATTTATACACAAGCGCAAAAATTTACCACCGCAAACATGTATACCCCAAATAGAGATACCCGAAATAAAAATAGATGATAAAGCATGAAGCTTACACTGATTATAAGTTAAGGTTACCCTAGTTGGAGTTTAAGTAACACTGATAAAGGATGAAGGTAACACTGATAAAGGATGAAAGTAACATCAGTGAAGGATGAAGGTAACACTGATAAAGGATGAAAGTAACATCAGTGAAGGATGAAGGTAACACTGATAAAGGATGAAGGTAACACCAGTGAACGATGAAAGTAACACCGGCAGGGGCGTAGCTAGTCCAGCAGAAATGTGTAAGTCCAGGCGAGGGGTCTGAATTTCAAAGATGTTTTGAATCGTTTTCTGAGACAGTTTTTAATTGACTTAACAACACACTTCAACCCCTGATGTTTATTTTTAACCTTAGTTTTGTAACTTTGTCCGACATTCTCTATGCACGGATTTTTTTATGTGTAAGCCCGGGCTTTTTCTTTCTATGGAAGCTACGCCCCTGACCGGTAAAAGATTCAGGTAACACCTGTAAAGGATGAAGGTAACACCTGTAAAGGATTTAAAGGATGTAAAGTAAGGTAACACCGATAAAGGATTTAAAGGATTAACACCGATAAAGGATGAAGGTAACACCGATAAAGAAGGTAACACCGATAAAGGATGAAGGTAACACCGATAAAGGATGAAGGTAACACCGATAAAGGATGAAGGTAACACCGATAAAGGATGAAGGTAACACCGATAAAGGATGAAGGTAACACCGATAAAGGATGAAGGTAACACCGATAAAGCACAAAAGTGACACTTGTACTTAGAAGAAGATTACACCACAAAAGATGGCACCACAGCTGCCTCCTTTCTTGGTGTAACTTTACACCAGTATCGTGAGTTTACAGTCGTGGTGTAATCTCATGAGATGGTGTAAAACCTTCATCCCAGAAGTTTACAGTGTGATGACAGATGGAATAAA
Source organism: Ylistrum balloti (assembly GCF_031769215.1). Lineage (NCBI taxonomy): Eukaryota > Metazoa > Mollusca > Bivalvia > Pectinida > Pectinidae > Ylistrum > Ylistrum balloti. The sequence goes on along the minus strand of NW_026782542.1, from coordinate 284,725 downwards.
ATTAAGAACCTGCTTTATTGGGTTTAGCACTACATATATTTGTGACAGCCTACAAACTACTATGTTGTATAGGTCCCAGATTAGGTCCAAATCACTTTGGCGTCGCAATATTAGTTGTATCACAGGTTTGGTCAACCCTTTCATTAATGTTTGAACTTTGTCCCTGTCGATTTTATATGTCTCGTCGTCGGTTAAAGCACTACAGAAAAAAAACAGTTGTACTAAGTTATCCGAGTCATCATTACGCTTGTTTATAATGCCAAATACATAAATTGAAATGTGTTATTACTTGTGGCTTTAGACGGAGTCAGCTGATCAATTGAATAAACTTCGCGTGGGAGGTATTTCATAACGAAATCAAATTCCAGTTATGTGTTTTGTTATTGACTAAATGTTGTTTGGGATATGTATGTTTAACATGCAGGACAGCTATTGTCCTGGTGAATGATTAGGCGGTTGTACCTGAAACCTTTGTCTGAAATACCTGAAATACCACGCGGCGCTGTCGTGTGTAGATACAAAATTGGGAATTCCAGTCTAAAATTAGTCTGTACATGACAACACTGCGTGACGTCATGTAAAAAAAATGGGGAACTCCTAACCTCATCGTTCAGCACGAGTGGTGTGGATGACTCGGGAATCCCAAAACAAACCACATGCATCCGTTGTTATTTAATGTTATGCTGGAAACAAAAATCACTGAGTGACGTATCTGAAAAACCGGGGATTGTACAGCGTGTCGATATAGAAAACTAGGTACGAACACGCATGTACTGAATAACCCTTACGTAAAATAAATAATAAAACATAATTGAAATCAACAGTAATCGTGACATCAAACACAATTCGGGATATCAAACAATTCGGGATATCACACACCAGTCTATGTAGTAAACACTAGTCTGGGTATCAATCACACATTGGGAGATTAACACACTATTCGGGCCCTATATCAAACACAAATCGGGATATCACACCCCAGTCTATGTAGTAAACACTAGTCTGGGTATCAATCACACATTGGGAGATTAACACACTATTCGGGCCCTATATCAAATACAATTCGGGATATCACACACCAGTCTATGTAGTAAACACTAGTCTTGGTATCAATCACACATTGGGAGATTAACACACTATTCGGGCCCTATATCAAACACAAATCGGGATATCACACACCAGTCTAGGTAGTAAACACTAGTCTGGGTAGTAGACATTTTAGAGGGACAAAACTGATAAAATGTTTATATATATATATATATATATATTAACTTATTTAAACTTTCTTCCTTCAAGTATCCTGCTGGTAGGGCGTAGGAATAGTACCTGCTGCCCCCATTGTATATTCTCTGTTTTCCTTAATGTCACCTTTGACATCGCCTCACTTTTTGGACTTTAGTGGCGTTTTCACTCCTGTAGACTTCATGGATTATACAATATAAATCAAACCATCTTTCAAAACTTTTTTAGCATAAACATGTATCACACCGACGTCAAAAAAGGATTTGTTTTGTCCAGGCATTTATGTAATGCAAAAATGATACAGGACTTAATTCTTTTCTGGACGGTAAAAATAAACAGCCAATGTATGTATAATTCTTTTAATTCAAAGAAAAATCAATACATGGAATACAGTGGAAATGTTCATCTGTAAATCTACTAAACTGGTCATTCTACATGTTAATATGAAATATTAATGTTTATATAAATTCACAAATATTTGCATGTACATTGCAATGTCATTTTATACTCAAACAGAATAAAGTTGAATTCAAAGTACTGTAAATGACATAAAGCGCTTGACTTTATGATATCATTAGTTTGGTATAGAAAACTCGTCAGTAAACTGTCGAAATTCTGTTGCACAAGACGGATTACATTTTCAGTAATTAATTACCGTATCTTTGATAATTTTCACGGGTCAGAATTTTCGCGATTTTCTTTTAAAACGATTGAATTATTTTCAACAAATTACAATTTTGCAATTAAAACGTAAAATGACATCTAATACACATGTTTCTCATTACTTCATGGAATGACATATGTGTGACAAACAACGCTTGATAGCTGAACAATCATCACTTTATCATTAATATTCAAAGCTGGTTGTGGGACATAAAAAAAACTAAGACACGAAATGGAAGAATGCATGAGAGATAAGTGTAGGATTATTACGCGAGCTGTATGACAGACAACGAAAACCTCATACGATAGAAAGTCATGACTGACGTCATAACCTTAGGAAGCAGGTAATTAAATAACTGATCCATGTATATACTAAATGTGACACTGGGGATTAGACTTAGGGAGTAGGTAAGTAAATATCTTATCTATGTGTGACACATAGGGAGTAGGTAAGTAAATATTTTATCTCTGTGTGACACCAGTGATTAGACTTAGGGAGTAGGTAAGTAAATAATTTATCTATGTGTGACACCAGTGATTAGACTTAGGGAGTAGGTAAGTAAATAATTTATCTATGTGTGACACCAGTGATTAGACTTGGGGAGTAGGTAAGTAAATAATTTATCTATGTGTGACACCAGTGACCTTAGGGAGTAGGTAAGTACACCAGTAAAGTAAATAATTTATCTATGTGTGACACCAGCGAGTAGACTTAGGGAGTAGGTAAGTAAATAATTTATCTATGTGTGACAGACTTAGGGAGTAGGTAAGTAAATAATTTATCTATGTGTGACACCAGTGATTAGACTTAGGGAGTAGGTAAGTAAATATTTTATCTATGTGTGACACCAGTGATTAGACTTAGGGAGTAGGTAAGTAAATAATTTATCTATGTGTGACACCAGTGATTAGACTTAGGGAGTAGGTAAGTAAATAATTTATCTATGTGTGACACCAGCGAGTAGACTTAGGGAGTAGGTAAGTAAATAATTTATCTATGTGTGACACCAGCGAGTAGACTTAGGGAGTAGGTAAGTAAATAATTTATCTATGTGTGACACATAGGGAGTAGGTAAGTTTATCTCTGTGTGACACCAGTGATTAGACTTAGGGAGTAGGTAAGTAAATAATTTATCTATGTGTGACACCAGTGATTAGACTTTGGGAGTAGGTAAGTAAATATTTTATCTATGTGTGACACCAGTGATTAGACTTAGGGAGTAGGTAAGGTAAGTAAATAATTTATCTATGTGTGACACCAGTGATTAGACTTAGGGAGTAGGTAAGTAAATAATTTATCTATGTGTGACACCAGCGAGTAGACTTAGGGAGTAGGTAAGTAAATAATTTATCTATGTGTGACACCAGCGAGTAGACTTAGGGAGTAGGTAAGTAAATAATTTATCTATGTGTGACACCAGTGATTAGACTTGGGGAGAAGTTAAAACTAAATCACTGTTCTATGTACCATGTTTCTAGCTGAGGGGATCGTTATTCACAACTGGTAAGTAAAAGGTATATCTAATGCCCCAAGAGTTTTGCTGTAAAAAGAATCAAACTCCTTGTCCTGGGCAACCGTAAAATAATTCATCCAATCTCCGACCTCTCCTGAAAAAAAATGAAAAAAAGATATATATATATATATATTAGGCTTCAATCGATATAATTTTATTTTTCATTCAAATACACAACGAATGTATGCAGAAGTCAGTACTTAATAACGATTTTTCCTGTTAAAAAACCTTCGTCGTGTACCCGTGTTCTAATTAGTCTCCATTTCCTTATTTCGTAATTTGTTTTCTCGACTTCTCTAAAACTTCCGTTCGTGAATCCTGTAATGTGATAACAAGAGCTCGCTCCCTTTAAACATATCATTTCTAGGAAGAAAATCGGTATTTTTTTCAGGCACGACCTTGTAATATATGTAACAGGCCGGTTGTCGACCGATTTATTATCGTACAGTTACAAGGCACATGTTCGGCAAGTTTCACGGCATTCAGATTTTGCCTTGACCGCACGTGCGAAACAGATTATTAAAGAGGAACATATCACTTTACATTATACACCCCTCTTAAGAAGTTTGATAAAGTAAGGAAGTAGGTTGTTTTGTAATTGTTGAAAAATCAAGTGTTTGTGTATTCTGGAATTCATTTAGCTAGGACACCCTCAAATATCACCGGGTCCATATCACCAGAGGCCAATAACGTTCCGTCAAACATGAACATCGGTGTAAGAATGAGAGCGATGTTGATCACTAAAGGGAATATTATTTTGTGATAAGGACAACCTCCAATATCAGCTGAATATTGCAATATCTTGCCGTCATTCATAGGAATCGGACCCTCTTCAGGATATCGTTAGTCACCCGATAACAATTACATATACTTTAGAAAGTACAAAACGTATGTCCTTGTTATGTCATATATCGGCTACTTACAGAGCTAAATATTCTGAATTGGGAAAAGGAAATTAATAAAGGGGAGACGGGGGATGTGTTTAACTCTGACGGAAGACAACTGTATAATTGACAGTTTAATACATACTTCTCTTTCCTGGAGAGAGAATATATTCCACTATTTATAATTAACAGACTAAAAACTCACCTTACCTGGACAGAGAAGATATTCCACTATTTATAATTAACAGACTAAAAACTCACCTTTCCTGGACAGAGAAGATATTCCACAATTTATAATTAACAGACTAAAAACTCACCTTACCTGGACAGAGAAGATATTCCACTATTTATAATTAACAGATTTAATACTCGTCTTTTCCGAGTAGTGATGATATTTCACTGTTTATATCTAACAGACCAAATACTTACCTTTCGTGAGTAGTGAAGATATTCCACCGTTTTTAATTGACAGACTTAATTCTCGCCTTTCCTGAGTACAGCTGGGCGTTCCACTGTTTATAATTAATAGACTCAATTCTCACCTTTCCTGAGTAGAGCTGAACGTTCCATTGTTTATAATTAATAGACTCAATTCTCACCTTTCCTGAGCAGAGGGGATATTTTGCTGTCAATAGAGTACACATCCAGGTGATTTGTCATGGGGTTTTCCTTCATACTTTTAAACTCGCAATGTTTGGCGATCTTCTGTATAGTGGTATCATCTAGTGGTCTATTCAGAAACTTACATAATGTCTTTATAACTTCTGGCAGGTTCTGTTCAATAATAACGATAACTTTTAAAATACTTTCATATTTAAGTGAAAACTTTTAAAAACAAATACAAGAGTAAAATAACATCATCATGAAATAACAATATGTAATATATTTTTAAATAGTTTGTCAACGTGAACAAAATAGTCGGAATTCAGATCTCGTCACAACAAATTCCTTTGATAAATTGTCAATTGATTTTATCAATAAGTATAAAGATCAGTAATACTATATTTCGACATAGGAAATATTCATACATTTAATATTTTTCTCTGTCAGTAGATTAACCGATGATTTGGTGATCAAATATCATGACACGAGAACTGTTCAACTGCAGAAAACAAACCGTGTTTTGGTTTTAAAACAGTTTTAAACAGATCGGTCCAACAATGAAAAAAATGATATCTGGACTAGATTTAGATATTAAAAGGAAGAAAAAACAATTGAAAGCCAAATCAAAAAATCATTTTGGAAAACGCAATTTCATGACAAAATTAATTGAACACTAGCAAGTGAATTAGCTTAATTAAACACAGCGAGAGGAAAACCTCAGCACAAAACCGAAAAATACAGAAAACAGGAACTCTCGGATAACATTGAATAATAATAATAACAGTGACAAAGCCTACAAAGTTTTAAAGAGTTCTGATGTCATTTATGAACAGTCTACTTCTGTGTGTTGAAAGGAGATATCTACAAATGATGACAGACGGACGGATAAACAACGCCACATTATACCTGTAGGAAATTACAGGGTGTTTAAAAAAAAATGACACTTAACACAGCTTTTTATTAGTTGTAAACAAGAAATACATTTCGATTTCGTGTCTCGAGCCTTGGCTAGATGAGAACTCTAAGTCTGTCGTAAGTATTGTCGACATCGGTTCCATCAGTCGGTTATACACTATCTAGAGCGTGTAGGATGGACTGTAACTACAAATGAGACAAAACAAAATAAAAACAAGCAGACATTATTGAACATGTGTCGCCAAACTTTTGCCATTATTCGAAAATGATACATTTTACGAGTTTTAAAAGCCAGAAACTCAGACACAATCGATCTGATAAGAGGACAGTTATTGTAATACGTAATCCCATGCCAAATATTTCGAATCTTCTCATACATATTCTATTTCCATTAAGTGAGAAAATGCAAAATTCGAGACCGAATTTCGTAATAGAAATCCTTATTCAGAAATTTATATTTTATGTATTTGTTATAAAGTTGATACACTGTTTTAACTGGGATGTTTTCCGTGAACGTAAAGCTATTTCCAGATCGATGACATTTGACATCAATTACTACACAATAGCACGTTTTCATACACGTTCCTTTTCATTAATGCGTATTCATACTGCCGATATCATGACCAAATCTAAAATCCGAGAACACGTTTTGTGTGACATGTGGAATAAAACTTAAGCATAAGACTACCAATTCATGTGACCGGACCGTTGATCCTCCTCAGAATATCAATTATAAGAATCACAGTGGAACAGTTCAAATTTCTTTGGCCACACATTGAAAAAGTCCGGAAATTTCGACTCGCAACATTGCACAACTGCAACATTTCATGATGTCAGTGATAACATTTAAGTCCGAGGTATCAATGGTAACACCATTGAAATAATCTGCGTTGTCCTTGACCTTGCCGTTGAATTAGCGTGGGATTTCAATGGTCAAACCATTGGATTTCAAAGGGCTCAGCATTGCAAAAATCTGAGATAACAGCGTTCCCATCATTGAAATAATCGGTAATGGTTCCAACATTAACACAGTCCGGGATGTCAGTGGAAACACACTGAAATAGTCCGGAAATCAGTGGTAACACACTGAAATAGTCCGGAATGTCAGTGGAAACACACTGAAATAGTCCAGGATGTCAGTGGTAACACACTGAAATAGTCCGGAAATCAGTTGACACACACTGAAATAGTCCGGGATGTCAGCGGTCACACACAGAAATAGTCCGGGATGTCAGTGGTAACACACTGAAATAGTTCAGGATGTCAGTGGTAACACACTGAAATAGTCCGGGATGTCAGTGGTAACACACTGAAATAGCTCTGGATGTCAGTGGTAACACACTGAAATAGTCCGGGATGTCAGCAGTCACACACAGAAAAAGTCCGGGATGTCAGTGGTAACACACTGAAATAGTTCAGGATGTCAGTGGTCACACACAGAAATAGTCCGGGATGTCAGTGGTAACAAACTGAAATAGTCCGGGATGTCAGTGGTAACACACTGAAATAGTCCGGGATGTCAGTGGTAACACACTGAAATAGTCCGGGATATCAGCGGTCACACACAGAAAAAGTCCGGGATGTCAGTGGTAACACACTGAAATAGTTCAGGATGTCAGTGGTCACACACAGAAATAGTCCGGGATGTCAGTGGTAACAAACTGAAATAGTCCGGGATGTCAGTGGTAACACACTGAAATAGTCCGGGATGTCAGTGGTAACACACTGAAATAGTTCAGGATGTCAGTGGAAACACACTGAAATAGTCCGGGGTGTCAGCGGTCACACACAGAAATAGTCCGGGATGTCAGTGGTAACAAACTGAAATAGTTCACACACTGGATGTCAGAAATAGGTGTCACACGCACTGAAATAGTCCGGGATGTCAGTGGAATCACACTAAAATAGTCCGGGATGTCAGTGGTAACACTAAAATAGTCCGGGATGTCAGTGGTAACACACTGATATAGTCCGGGATGTCAGTGGTAACACACTGATATAGTCCAGGATGTCAGTGGTCATACATTGAAATATTCCGGGGTGTCAGCGGTCACACACAGAAATAGTCCGGGATGTCAGTGGTAACACTGAAATAGTCCGGGACACACACTGAAATAGTCCAGGATGTCAGTGGTAACACACACACTGAAATAGTCCGGATGTCAGTGGTGTCAACACACTGAAATAGTCCGGAAATCAGTGGTAACACACACACTGAAATAGTCCGGATGTCAGTGGTCACACACACATGTCAGTGGTAACACACTGAAATAGTCCGGATGTCAGTGGTAACACACACTGAAATAGTCTGAAATAGTCCGGGATGTCAGTGGTAACACACTGAAATAGTCCGGAAATAGTTCAGGATGTCAGTGGTAACACACTGAAATAGTCCGGGATGTCAGTGGTAACACACTGAAATAGTTCAGGATGTCAGTGGTAACACACTGAAATAGTTCAGGATGTCAGTGGTAACACACTAGTCCTGGAAATCACACTGAAATAGTGGATGTCAACACACTGAAATAGTCCGGGATGTCAGTGGTAACACACAACACACTGAAATAGTCCGGATGTCAGTGGTAACACACTGAAATAGTCCTGAAATAGTCCGGATGTCAGTGGTAACACACTGAAATAGTCCTGGATGTCCGGGATGTCAGTGGTAACACTAAAATAGTCCGGGATATCAGTGGTAACACACTGATATAGTCCGGGATGTCAGTGGTAACACTAAAATGGTCCGGGATGTCAGTGGTAACACATTGATATAGTCCGGGATGTCAGTGGTAACACACTGAAATAGTCCGGGATGTCAGTGGTCACACACTGAAATAGTCCTGGATGTCAGTGGTAACACATTGAAATAGTTCTGGATGTCAGTGGTAACACACTGAAATAGTCCTGGATGTCAGTGGTAACACACTGAAATAGTCCTGGATGTCAGTGGTAACACACTGAAATAGTCCGGAATGTCAGTGGTAACACCCTGAAATAGCTCGGGATATCAGTGGTAACACACTGAAATAGTCCGGGATGTCAGTGGTCACGCACTGAAATAGTCCGGGATGTCAGTGGAATCACACTAAAATAGTCCGGGATGTCAGTGGTAACACACTGAAATAGTCCGGGATGTCAGTGGTAACACACTGAAATAGTCCTGGATGTCAGTGGTAACACACTGAAATAGTTCAGGATGTCAGTGGTAACACACTGAAATAGTCCTGGATGTCAGTGGTAACACACTGAAATAGTCCGGGATCCTGGATGTCAGTGGTAACACACTGAAATAGTTCAGGATGTCAGTGGTAACACACTGAAATAGTCCTGGATGTCAGTGGTAACACACTGAAATAGTCCGGGATGTCAGTGGTAACACACTGAAATAGTCCGGGATGTCAGTGGTCACACACTGAAATAGTCCGGGATGTCAGTGGTCACACACTGAAATAGTCCGGGATGTCAGTGGTAACACACTGAAATAGTCCGGGATGTCAGTGGTAACACACTGAAATAGTTCAGGATGTCAGTGGTAACACACTGAAATAGTCCGGGATGTCAGTGGTAACACACTGAAATAGTCCTGGATGTCAGTGGTAACACACTGAAATAGTCCGGGATGTCAGTGGTAACACACTGAAATAGTCCGGGATGTCAGTGGTAACACACTGAAATAGTCCTGGATGTCAGTGGTAACACACTGAAATAGTCCGGGATGTCAGTGGTAACACACTGAAATAGTTCAGGATGTCAGTGGTAACACACTGAAATAGTCCGGGATGTCAGTGGTAACACACTGAAATAGTCCGGATGAAATAGTCCGGGATGTCAGTGGTAACACACTGAAATAGTCCTGGATGTCAGTGATAACAAAATCACAAAGAAGTGGACCTCACACGTACAACAATCTACTAGTTCAGGATGTCAGTGGTAACACACTGAAATAGTCCGGGATGTCAGTGGTAACACACTCAGTGGTAACACACTGAAATAGTCCTGGATGTCAGTGGTAACACACTGAAATAGTTCAGGATGTCAGTGGTAACACACTGAAATAGTCCTGGATGTCAGTGGTAACACACTGAAATAGCTCGGGATATCAGTGGTAACACACTGAAATAGTCCGGGATGTCAGTGGTCACACACTGAAATAGTCCGGGATGTCAGTGGTAACACACTGAAATAGTCCGGGATGTCAGTGGTAACACACTGAAATAGTCCGGGATGTCAGTGGTAACACACTGAAATAGTCCGGGATGTCAGTGGTCACACACACACTGACTGATATAGTCACTAATGGTCCGGGAATAGTCCGGGATGTCAGTGGTCACGCACTGAAATAGTCCGGGATGTCAGTGGTAACACTGAAATAGTCCGGGATGTCAGTGGTCACACACAGAAATAGTCCGGGATGTCAGTGGTCACACACTGAAATAGTCCGGGATGTCAGTGGTCACACACTGAAATATTCCGGGGTGTCAGCGGTCACACACAGAAATAGTCCGGGATGTCAGTGGTAACACTTAAATAGTCCGGGATGTCAGTGGTCACGCACAGAAATAGTCCGGTATGTCAGTGGTCACACACTGAAATAGCTCTGGATATCAGTGGTAACACACTGAAATAGTCCGGGATGTCAGTGGTAACACTAAAATAGTCCGGGATGTCAGTGGTAACACACTGATATAGTCCGGGATGTCAGTGGTAACACACTGATATAGTCCGGGATGTCAGTGGTAACACTAAAATAGTCCGGGATGTCAGTGGTAACACACTAATATAGTCCGGGATATCAGTGGTCATACACTGAAATAGTTCGGGATGTCAGTGGAATCACACTGAAATAGTTCGGGATGTCAGTGGTAACACTGAAATAGTCCGGGATGTCAGTGGTAACACACTGAAATAGTCCGGGATGTCAGCGTTCACACACAGAAATAGTCCGGGATGTCAGTGGTAACACTGAAATAGTCCGGGATGTCAGTGGTCACGCACTGAAATAGTCCGGGATGTCAGTGGTCGCACCTTCAAAACAGTCCGAGATAAAAATGTCACATACTGAAATACACCGGATAACTTGATTTCAATGTTAGTTTACTGACAGAGAATAGTTACTCACCTTTTTCATGTCCTCATAGAACACTAGCTGGAGGTTTGGGTTGTCTCTCTGTTCCCACCATAGCCGTGTAAAGTCAAACCAAGATCCATGGTCCACTGTTAGAATCAATGTGTTACTTTATATTGATATCAAATATATGCAGTTTTTATGTCAGATTATCCTCGATACTCCATGTGTTACGGTCACTTTCGCTCTCTGCACCCTGAAGCATTTCATGACAAAACTGAAGGTTCCAGGTGCGACACCTTGTGGATAAGAGGAGACAACTATGACTTCGATGTATGCTGCACAGGCTCTGGAATTGGATGTCATTCCATTATAATCTCCAAAGGAGCGTATCAGTCTCTAATTAGTCTTTTTCCCTCCTGAAACCCACTCTAAACTAATCAAATTATTTCGCTTGTGCCTTCAGTTTTGCCAGGAAATGTTTCAGAGGTGCAGAGAGCGATAGTGAATGTAACCCCACCCCACCCCGTCACTCCGAGTATCGATGATGACGTCAGATAAAAGTACTTAAGCCAAGCATTATCCGATTAATACAACATGAACTATATACAGAGGTGTTTCATTTAAAGTTATATATCGTATCTATCATATTCCTATTATGCTTTTAAAAAATCGACATAACATTTAGAATTGTCTCAGAAATATTTCCTATCCTTAATGTATTTATCCCTATATCCGTGGTACGTATCCTCATTCCTACCAAACGCATACTTAACCTTCACGATTCGCCAGAACATTGACGTTCGTCGGTCAGACAACAGGTAGTGAAAAGAAGTCAGGGAGACGGAAAACCTGTAACCAACCATCCAACCAACCAAATCCAACCAACCAAAACCAACCAACCATCCAACCAACCAAATGACCAACCAACCAAATGACCATCCAAATGACCAACCAAATGACCAACCAAAACCAACCAACCAAATGACCAACCAACAGACCAAAGGATCAACCAATTAACGACTTTCCAGGGGGTACGTATAATAACCCAAAGGGTACGAATCCCTACCGCTACAGTATCCTAATGCCCGTAGTACCTATCCCGCTCTATCAGTACGGTAAGTATCCTCATCCCTCGGTACGTATTCCCACTCTCAGCTACGTATTTTTAATCCCACGGTACGTATCCCCAATCTCGGGGTATGTATCTTCACTCCCACGATACGTATCTTCATCTCACGCTACGTATCTTCACATATCACTATCAAAAATTTACTAATGTAAGTATCCTTGCCCCTAATGTATGTATCCCCCACCCACCCATGATGTCTATACCTACCCCCACTGTAGCTATACCCATCTTCACGGTACTTATCCCTACCCCCACGGTAGCTGTCCCCACCTTCACGGTAGTTATCCCTACCCCCACGGCAGCTATCCCCACCTTCACGGTACTTATCCCTACCCCTACGGTAGCTATCCCCACCTACACGGTACGTATCCCTACCCCCACATTAGCTATCCCCACCTTCACGGTACGTATCCCTACCAACACGGTAGCTATCCCCACCTTCACGGTACTTATCCCTACCCCCACGGTAGCTATCCCCACCTACACGGTACGTATCCCTACCAACACGGTAGCTATCCCCACCTACACGGTACTTATCCCTACCAACACGGTAGCTATCCCCACCTTCACGGTACGTATCCCTACCCCCACGGTAGCTATCCCCATCTACACGGTACGTATCTCTACTCCCACGGTAGCTATCCCCACCTACACGGTACTTGTCCCTACCCCCACGGTAGCTATCCCCACCTTCACGGTACTTATCCCTACCCCCACGGTAGCTATCCCCAACCTCTCGGTACGTATCCCTACCCCCACGGTAGCTATCCCCAACTTCATGGTACGTATCCCACGTTATCTATCTGTATATACCCAAGTGATTCGAACTTAATTTCCATGGTTTCCTCATCAATTCATGTCTATCGCCAATACCATGTCATCATGTCTGATCTTTTAACGAAGTTGCTTTCCTATACACTAGAATTAAATGAATTGCAAACATGCTGACATTTTCATACGTTTGGGCATTAAATTAATCTAGATTGTGTCACACACACCGGGAATAATTGACTTGGTATCGCAATCGAATCGTTCTTCAGGATAAAGTTGTCAACAAATGCTGTTGTTGTAGAACCAAATGGATGGATCGTAGTTTTACGTGTGAATGTTATTCTGTTTGGTGATGTTCCGCGAGGGAATGTGATCGGTTAGGTTGCCGTCTAGAATTGGATTCCCTTATGAGATATTGTAAGAGACATTTAAATCGGTATTCCTTAAATGGGGAAATTCTTCTTGAAGGTAACATTCTGATTACAGAGAGATCACATGACGACAACACAAATTACTTTTCTTTTTGTTTACATTATGAATCACTGCGACGGCAGTGTTAGATACTATCGAGTTTCTGCCTGTAACCAAGATATGCAAGATGTTAACTGCCAGGTATTTTGCAGTTTATATTCATATTAGTTATCTTCATATGAACATACAACTCCACTAAAACTTACCACAGGTTCAAAATTCCGACCAAAGTCTTGTAGAAATTAATTTAGTTAAGATCTGTTTGAGAGGAAATACATTTAAAACAAAGTCCTTTGAAGAGAAGTATGAGATGGAGGGTCTCCTGGACTGGATTTATGTAAAAACCACAGGGACTTGGCACGAATTCCAAACTCCCGGACCACACATACATATTATAGTTACAATAACATATGTGTGTGTGTGTGTGTGTGTGTGTGTGTGTGTGTGTGTGTGTGTGTGTGCGTGCGTGCGTGCGTGTGTGTGTGTGTGTGTGTGTGTGTGTGTGTGTGTGTGTGTGTGTGTGTGAGTGTGTGTGTGTTGTGTGTGTGTGTGTGTGTGTGTGTGTGTGTGCGTGCGTGTTTGTGTGTGTATGCGTGCGTGCGCGTGCGTGTACCATGGGTTTGGAATTCTTGCCAAGTCCCTATGACAAAAACTAAAAAGACAAAATCGCAAACAACGGGCAGTAGTAATGACAAGTTAAACCGTTATCTATGTGAAATGAGTAGATCAAATCAAATAGAACGTCAAAATTGTTCGAAACACAAAACAAACTATATAACACAGAGAGAACACCGACAGTGTCATATACTTACCGTGTCCAGCTTTAAACATTTCCAAAAATTCTGTCCATGTTCCTTTAAAGTTTCCTACAGACGAACTTGACTTGTAGAAATGGTAGTAGGACACACACAGATCTTTAGGGTTCCGAAATACAAGTATCATCTGTAAAATAAAATATTTCGACTTCACATTCTTTATCTCGTTTATTCGAACCTGAGAAGCTCTTAAATGGTGAAACTTTCATATTAAGTATACAGAGTTACTTCTCTTGTCATACATATGATCGGTACCGTTTACCTACTTTGCAATTTGTCTGAGCAATATCACGGGGTATCATGGATGGTTGAAGATGTGTTTTCATCACACGAGGCGACGGCATCGGCTCCGCAAGCTCAAGGCCGACCTCGTTCAGGATGTCGTCCTTGAACTCTAAGAATGGTGACCGGAAATAGACTGGCTTTTTGTGGGCACCTTCAAAATCTCCCTCGTTCATAATCAGCCAAAGTATTTCTTGCATCCAGGTTGTTCCTATAAAAGAAAAAAAACATCTTTCATTCTTAAACGTTAACTGAACGTTATTGAAGCCCTTCTAAGTATAACTTGTAGACCTATGCACGTGCACAACCTTTAAGTGATTAGAGGACGATGATTTGTTAATATGAAAATGGAGAAAGACAAGTTTGGTACTACTTAATCTATAGATAAATATTTCCCTCCCTCGTGTCCCTAGAAAACATTGATACCCTGGCGCTGTTCTCGCACTTTTATATTCCATCCAGTGACCATGAAGTGATGATATCGTTTATATACGCAGTAATCATTATCATACATAATAATTTCAGACCACAGCGATTTTTCTGTTTTATTAATTCTGTTACCGATGAAGCTGCACGATGAAATAAACAAGTTATATTTTAGATTACTCTAAATGTCTCAGAGATCAGAGAAACACAAAATCTACAGGGGTTGGATAGGGAATATTCGTGCCAATCCCCAGACAATTTGAGACAATTTAAAACAAAAGTGCATGTGTATTGGAGAATTGACAGAGGAAAGTTACTATTGCTAAATAATAGTTACAGCTTATGACGTCATCAATTGACAATTTACTCACCAGCTTTAGGATACGTCACAATAAAAACATCATCATCCCTGACAGAAAAGCCCTTGACTGCGTCCAGCACGTCCGGGGGGCTATAACCAAAGAAGAGAACGTCATCGTACACGTGCTGACCAGGTAGCACGTGTGAAAATTCGGGTGTTGTCATCATATAAATTTCCAAATTTAGAATGAGATAACAAATACTCGCTCCCTTTCTGCAGCAATCAAATCAGTGATCAAAATGTCTTCGTAATGCAATTTCCACAGCAACTTAATTAACTGTAGTTTCAGGAAATTATACCATTCCTCAAAGCCGTTAAGACTAGACGCCGATCCAAAGAATTGGTGTTGGGAGGAAGATTTCAATACCTTTTCTCCTATTCTTGCTTACACTTTAAATATTATAGAAGTCTGACAAATACACCCGAAAGTTATCACGCTCTTTTTCTTAAGACATTAATTTAGAGCCATCTAATTTCACGATCAACATCTCGGCCCTTAGATTTGTGTTTCCCAGCGCTGCCTTGAGAGCTTGTAAGCCACCATCCACATTGGCGTGATCAGCCGAGATTCGGAAATCGATATTTTCTATTGATTTTTACGGTGTATTGTTTAGCTATTACCAATAATGTTTTGTAGTGTTGGCGTCTGAGATTTGCCCTTTTCAGGCAATGTGCATTGCTCTTTAGGATCATTTAGACTTTTTTAAAATTACATAGCAATAATGTAATGTTTTTTACCTGATTGACGCAACACGCCGAAATATATGCTCCGTTCTTTGGTTTTCTACAGCTTATTCATTTTTCTTAACGGCACGCCGCTGTGGAAATTAAATATCAGAATTTAATTAAAGGTTATAGATATTGTTAAAACCGAGCAATAACGACTCATAACATAGGCCCCTGGGCTTTTAATAGGAAACCGCAATACAGCGATTCCATCGTTGTAGATGTAAATTTTCGCATAGCTTTGACATTGGTATGTGGAAGTAATGGGCATGTATTCAGAGTACGTCAGCAATATATTTCATTTCTGTGATGGGGAGTTGTGTTCAGTCATAAGTAA
The DNA here is from genome assembly GCF_031769215.1 of Ylistrum balloti. Taxonomy (NCBI): domain Eukaryota; kingdom Metazoa; phylum Mollusca; class Bivalvia; order Pectinida; family Pectinidae; genus Ylistrum; species Ylistrum balloti. The sequence continues at coordinate 268,518 of NW_026782542.1, read as the reverse complement.
CCATCGATAATAAGGAAATAAGTCTCGGCTTACAAGTTGTCTGTTTTTGGTGTAAGGTCGGAACGTAACGTCTCATTGAACTCCGTGATGGATATATCTCTGTTATCGGATGTCAACAGTTTTGCTTATTTATAGCATCCCAACAAATTTGGAATTAGACCGATATTGATGTTAAAATAGTACACAATATACAGGTACTGAAAGACTTCCTTCCGCACTTAGTTGGCCAAAATGCAAATATATCTATGCATGAGGGCGCTGCCTCCATTGCACTTGCAAATGTACATTCACACACAAACATGGTGTGCTTAAGGTAATGATATGCGCCAACGTTAATAGTGTCACCATTCGGCATACCTCTGCAGATTCCGTTTCCGTACGTGTTCTTTTAGAGGAATTTCCCGAGGAGTGCCAAATGCATTGACGTATCACGATTTACCTAAACGGACGAAACTAGAAATGTAAGCCAATGGCTACCATAGCAACCAATATTTTGCTAAAAAGGTTACATGAACATCTACACATGGTCCCCAAACTGTGTAGCTTCATTGAAATCGATCCAGTAGTTTAGAAGGAGTTGTCCAGACAGATTTTTTCTGGGGACAGACGAACAAGCTGATTCCAATATACGCATTTTTATATCTTATGTACAACGACGTAAAATGTTTTAGACACAACAGGCGGACACACTGTATTCCACAGGGTGACGCGATAGATGTGATCTAGTGTTTAAATGGGACACTAGAGCAGCGATCGATGTATCCCTCTTATGGACCCTCCCCATTTATCGCTGTCAAAGGAACCCTACACTTAACTGATCAGCCTTTATTTTATGGGTTGCTTAGTGAACGTTAATGTTCTATGGTGTCGAACGGTTCTTCAAACAGATATCTTCATGCCCACTTCATCCAATAACCTGTCATTCAGTCTTTACAGATGTCCGTAATGGCTTATCTGCCCTTTGATCGTCGACAGCTTTATTCACGGCCAATGTTTTAACATACTTGATTAAACATTCCGTCGAAGCGATATCTACCCGCAACCAGATTAACATAAACAATAGATGTTTTAACGACATGTTGTGGTAATCGATTTACATGACATAATACATTGTACCTACACCTATGTCAATATTTACCCAATTAATTTATATATCCATAATAACTTTCATTTGTAGGATACAGTCAAACCTTGCTATCTCGAACTCGGCGGGATCGGGGGAAAACTTCGAGATAAGCAACTTTTCGATTTAAATTAGCTCGAATGTGTTGTGTTAATTGAGACTTCGAGTCATACGAGTTCGAGATGACGATGTTCAACTGTAATAATAATCTCCTTTGTTCTGCTGTTGTTTAATGTACATGTGTAATGTAGATTCTATCTTTTGCAAAGTGACATGCGTTTAAATATGGAATTAGGTAAGATACGATCGTGTATCAAATCATTCTCCCAGATGGGAGAAATGCTCAGTTTCACGAGAAGCATTTACCACTAAAAAAAAACTTGGCCTCACTACCACGCGCGCACACAAAATTACTTTCATTTCTGGTTCTTTGTTGCATTTTACAAATATGGTAAGATATCGAGAGAGCAATGAATAAAAATCCAAACATATTACAAAATAAAAATAAATATCAAATAATTCAACGTTTTGGGTACATGGAGCTTTTACTAAGGAATGGTTATAGGGACTTGTATTGGCGCATAACTGCAGTACCCATTTGTATAAAATCCATTTCCTCATACGGCGGGATAATGGTTGTTTGCTACGGATGAGTTCGTCTAATTTTATCTCACAGAATAACGTTAACATGGTGTTAATGCTTCTAAGCACGCCTCACAAACCCATAATTTCTGTCTCACTCGACGTTTTCAAATGTCGGAAAGGTAGTGGTGCTGCTGTCGATTTGTAGATTACAACACATCGCACTGAGGGTCCCGAGGGGGTAGGGCAATCAGGAAATCAGTGCTATATGATTGGTAAAAGCTTTCAGCATATGGTGTAGCTGATAGGGAGTGGAAAATGTGTTTAATGGCAAAATATCGTTAAAGAAACCGGAAATCCATCCAAGCATTTCCGGTATATCTTCCAGGAATTCCCAAGGATTAGGCAAGTTCTATCAGAGTTGTCCTTCCTTACATTTATACGGACATTGGAAAAGATTTTATTCGACAGATACAAATGTGTTTACGTACTCTTCCTGGGATGTGTAATAATAGATTATTATTAGGGTTTCTACCAACATATTAAACAAATAACCAATCCGGAGTCCTTCAACATTTTCTATAAACGACTCGTGTACAAATGCCGAGGGTTCCCGATTGGCTCATCTGCATAACGGGGATAAAGTATTTGTCGGTAGGGTCTGCTTTAATGTTGGGAAATTCTTTTCTTTGGTGTTCATGTTGATAACTTTTAAGATTAGGACTGATGTTAATTAAAAGGGTCATTTTGAAATACACATTAGATGAGGTCTCTATACTGAATTGACATCAAATCTATATAATCTCTTTTTATCGTCTGTTCTTTCGTTCTTCTCATCTTTTCCTCCTTTTGATAAAATGATTTAAACTTACATTTGTACGTCTACGAATTACATATGTTCACTTACAACCAAATTCGACATTTACACCTACAATGTATTTTTTTTTTGCATGCTTTTTAATTCCCCAATTGTGGACTGGAGCACCCAGGGGTTATGATCACTGTCATGGCAAAATTGAAGACCAAAACGAAGTATTGTGATTGGTTCCAGGAGAAAAAAACCTACCAATCATAAGGCTGATAAGCTCCTTTTGAAGATGACAAAGAAGCGACAGCCAATATCGAAGCTAATACGATAGACCGTTATGCGGCCTCGAGATTCGTTTGATGTACACCAAAAGGATCTAAATTGGTCTTTTTGTCTTGTCCACATGGTGTCACGCATGGAACCTTCAATGTTGCCATGTCATGTTGGAGGGGTGCAGAGAATGAAAGTAATTGTAACCCCTAGAGCATCGAGAATGGGACTGGAGCAGCCAATTTATTTAAGAAAACATAGCAGTTTCCGGCTCTAAAAATTTTGGACCTAAACGTTTTTAATACAATATTTTTATTTAACATGTTATACTATTAAACTAAGTCGATTACAATGCATTAAGGAGTAGTAAGTCATTCAGAGACAAATGTGAATGAAGTTACGCAATTTAACTACCAATCTCCTGTTTGTGAAATACTTTCAAAATGGAGATCACCTGGGTTTCATTTTCCCATTTGATATAGTATGCTTTTGATATTATTGAAAATTATCTACATAGACAGTGCTCCAGCCGAAGACCTGACTCGGTTTTCCCCCAGTATGCAGCCATCCTGCATTTCCGAGATTTGTGTTCGTCGTTATAGAACAGATGTTGGTACAGTCCTGGATTTTACGTGATCTAGCATTAAAACTAGAATCGATCTTTCGGTATTCCTACTGGCGTTATCATAAACAATCGGAGAGGTTATTGATGTCTAGCCGGTTTTGTTAACTGGTGTTGAGATTCATCCCAGTGATCACGTGTGAATTTGTCTAGAAAACGCAATTCAGTAAAATCTGAAAATCTGTATATATCAAGTGCTGTCTCGGTTATGTGATTAAACCGTATCAGTCTGTATGGTCTATTTCCACTCGTGTAAATACGTGTTGCCACCAGTCAAGGAAATGCCCGTGACATGTGATACGAACAGATTACCACATTTACATCGATGTAAGTTGATAAATAGAATCTGTCTCTCCCGTCGGGATGAGGAAGGTGTTCTTTTGCCTGAAATAGATATATCCATGCTTTTACCTGTGTAGGATTTCATTTTCTCTTACCCTGGACAAGTAAATCCATGTTTTTTACTGTGTGAGATTAAAAGAATATTTTACCCCCACTAGGGTGAGATAGTCGGATCTCAGCCAGAGGGAGAAGATTTTTAGTCAGCAAACACGTGGCTTGCTGGCGTCACAATTCAACAATCTGTACGAAATATATAACGTCACACCTCGAATTATATGTACGTGACGTCAGTGCATTGTTCATGTGACGTCAGTAATTTTTTACTCTTCCGTCATACCATTGTCCTGAAGGGGAACACTTCCCATCCCCTCAAGTTCTAATTAGGTTAAAAAACCTACCTTGGAGGACGTCAGAGTTAAGACAGAATATTACATTCCGAGATCTATGACATAAGAAATCGAGAACATTATGTCATTCCCGCGACACTCAAAAATTACAAAGTCAGCGCAATAAGGTAAACAATATGAAAAAATATGGTATATAAATAGGAAAGTTTGCATTACTATATACAGTAATAATTTCCTGTATTTTTATTGCAATTATTTTTTGCCTGTCCGATAATCTCGACAATCAATTATGGCGACCTCGCCAAATCTTTGACCTTTCCACGAAAAATTAAAAAAAAAGTAATGAAAAAATCCTATAGCTACGTAATGTGCGCACTCCTCACTACTGACCTTTCACGAATTTACTTTTGCAAAATGGTGTTGCCTCCGTCTCGGTGCAACGGTCACGTGTTCGAATCACAATTTTTTTAGGTTATTCGTTCGTATCTTGTTTTCTTGGTTCGACATCATGAATTTATGTCTTATTTCTTTATGTTTGTTTTTGTTTGTTTGTTTGTTTCCTTGCTTGCCTTTTATCAGTCAACTCTCTATGTCAGTACTAAAAATGAAAGTTGAACAAGGAGTTTATATGATAGCGTTATAGTTCATACATGGGTAGGTCTGCTTTCGCTATCGTAAGACTATCTATAAGTACACAGTTAGCATCTGATATTGTTTGTGCATTCCGATATTCATTTCATCGTCTGAATTGACGGAATAGTCTATATATTCAAAACGAGTTTCAGTTGAAATGATTTACATAATAACACGAATGTGTTGAAAATCTTCATTCTAACAATCATCACATACTAGAAAAATCCATTTACATGATCTTTCCCTTCCATGCCCGGTGTTTCCTTTTTATGTTTTGGATCGCTTTGAAACACACTTATAAAAAACACGGCACACTTTGGATATGGAATGTACCGTTGTTAACAAGAGATAGTCGCACTCTGTCGTCTATCTAGTCCATCCGACCATAGTTCAATAGATGAACTTTTGAAATAACAACACTTACCAGTATTATTTTTCTGTAAAACATTTATGTGACAGGTGGGCATTTTTCTACGGGTCACGAACGATTTTGTGGTGGTTTTATGATATTCCTATCGCCATGATTCTGTACCAGGTCCGGCATTTGTACAATCTCTCAAAGTTAATATGGAAATGAAGTGGGTTTGTTTAACGTTAAAAAAGTAATTTTAACATCATTATATATGACAAGCTCAGTAATAACAATATGAGAAGTAATTAAAAAAAACGGACCTCTCACATCCAATTTAATTTCAACATCCACAAATTATTCTCGCGGTGATATATTTATTATTTACATATATATTATTATCCCACGACCTCGAGAGCTTTAAATATCATTCCGGGATGGATAGTTGGTAACCCACAGGAATGAACATGAAGACTTGCCCTGATTTCGTTTGGTAGTGTTTCTGTGACTACAATTACATCTTTCTCCTCTATATGTTTTAAAGTTTGAAGTTCATCCAATTCATTCAACAAACTGTCCGCATTAGTGAGAAGTGCTTTCATAGACAGAAACTCTTTCCCAGTCAGTTAATTCACGTCCCTGGTTAATTGTATGTCATTTAGCCGAAATGAATACGAATATGGAATATATTTCTAAGTAGAAGTATATTCCTTGATATAATCCATGTTGTCGTAAAGCTTTTGTTTAGTGTAGTACCTAATTAAGACATTATAAGGGAATTATTCGATACCCTACCGCTGTCTGTCATTGGAGGAACCGTTCAGGACCTCAAGTACTTTGATTATTTTCAGTGTAAATACGAAAATAAAGCTAGCTTTACCTAATGCGCAAATGCCATAGCGCGGCAAAACAAATATGGCTCCGACCGGTTGACATTCTGTTAGAAACACAAGTTATTGTACAACGAATGTTACCTTCCTTTCAAATATGAGCGGCAGGACAGAGAGAGGGCCAGAGACCTCTGCGTTATTACTGAAGAAACTGTGCATGAAATTGACAGGATTGTCAGATGGTATGTTGTCATACATTCAAAATGATGTTGGTCTGAACTTGACCAATCTGTGCAATTTGAGACCATTGTTCTTCGTTCAGTGTTGTTATTTTGAAGTATTATATTGAAAGGTCTGAAATTTATTCCAAGTGACCCCTTGTACTTCGGAAAATGACTGAATATTAACACATGCCTAGGGGTTGAGTGATGTGCTGGTGGAAAAAGGGGGTGGGGACGAATTGACTTGGAAAGTTACAAATCTATATGGAAAATGCTGACCATCCCCCAATGATAATGATTTTTTTGCAGAAGAGAGCAGCTAAAATTCATGGGTTACATGTCAATCGGGTATTTTCATCTTATTAATATACAGTGTATATCCGTGTGTATACATAAATAGCAAAGACTCGAGAGAAGGAAAACACTTATCAGGATTTGAACAGAAAACATTTCATGTCTGATATTGTGACAAATTTGAAATATTTACTGATAATTAAGCCACCTGAGACAAAACTAAACATATTGTTCATTTCCTGTATCCCTACTTCAACACAATGGTTATTTTTGTGTCTACCCCAAACTTTTGCAGTTTTCAAGGAGGCACTGTACTGCTATAGTCCTGATTACAATGTTACCTTAACAGAAACATTAAAAGAAATTTTTCACTTACATCAGATTTTTTCAAGTATGCAACAGTAGACCAACATGTTTTCTGTCATCCTGCTATAATAACATGCTTCCTCCTTACATCAACAATATCCAAAGTATGTTGAATGAGGTCAATTGACCAGGTAGATGGAGATGTACTTGATGTAATTCTGTCTATTTCATAGTAATTGAAATTTTTTCTTACTACATCATTTCTCAAGTTTAAAACATGTGTTTCTAACAAAAATTAAACATGAATTTTATTTTCATACTCTACATGAGGGATTGATCAACTAGATTTTTTTTCATCCCATTTTCTTTTTCTTTCAGATTCCGTCTTGCCTGTGTTACAACATTCACTTAAGATTATTGGAAGGTAATATGACATATCTTTTTTGCATTACGATACTGTGGTTAAATTACATACATTTAAGTTGAATTTTATTGAAATTCAAAAACTATTTGTGCATTATCCATAATATAATCCTTGAATGTTTATCAAAGACTGAGAGAAATAATTAATTAGTGGAATTTTCAGTAAAAATTAAAGATATCTTAGTTTGTAAGTATGACACAGCTTTCTTTTTCATATTCAAAGCTATGCCGTTCTCAAATAACTTACAATGTTTTCCTTTATTTTCAGTAATTTTGGTTCACCAGTAGAGACAAATGAATTTCAAGTCGCAGAAAAAATCAAAAGAAAGCGTAAGACGATACAAATTTTTATTTTCATTATTGCCATAGATTTAATTACAAATAATTACTTTTTTTTTTGAGATGTTCATCACTGTTTCCTACATTGTTTTACCTCCAGCCTTTTGTTTACAAGCCCACCAACATCAAGTGATAGGCTTTCAAATCACATTACATCTGAGGTTTGTCAGTAAACAGTTATTGCAATTTCTATACCTTGAAAAATATCATGGATCATGCTCAAATTTCATATCTTTGGTCCCTAGATTGGCCATCCTAATTTTGGGACTAATCTAAAAAAAAAATAGGTTGACAGGCAGTTATTTTGGATTTTAACTATGAAAGTTTATAAGTTTATCATGAAAAATAAAAGATTGATCTTTCTTTAATTTCATTTGTAGATTCCCCTTGGTCCTTAGTTGTGCCCTTTTGATTTTGAAACTGATCAGAATAAACAAAATGGCAGGGAGGGCCCCATTTTGAATTTGAGAGTTAAAGATTATTATACCTATTTCTTTGGAGGAGTTCTCAAATTTTGTGTTTCTTGATTTCATTTCATTCTTTTCAAGAGGAAAGAAGGGAAAAGTTCATGTGAAGCTGCTTATCTTGATTTGAATAGCATGTCTTCACTTGTTCTGAAAAATTTGTTTAAAAATTTGCTTTTGAAGTCATTTTTGGATAAAGTAGAGCTATTTCTTATTTCAGTGGTTCGTAAAGGAAGGGAGAAAGATGCTGCTATCTTTTCCGATCTTCACAGAAAACTTCAGGCACAGGTTAGTTGTATAACTAGGTCAAATGATAAAACCTATGAAAAGTCATGAAACTGAAACAAATTGTGATAATGTCTGGAAAACACAGTCACTGTTAAAGGGATATTCAGCCTAAGTTAGGATTTTATAGGATGCTTTCAAAAAAAACCTGTACAAAATATTCTACTTATGTTTGTATGGAAATTGTACGCCATAATTTATCATTTAAACAAACATACGATATTTAATTCGCAGAAATTGTTCATAGATCAAGCTACAAGCTAGATTTATTTTCAAACTTTCACCCAGCCCTGATTGTGTTTTTTGTTGTAAGCTGAATGTAATATAGGTATAAAGTAACAGAAATCAAAATAAGGTAATAAAACTATAACCTCAGCTGAAATCCTAGAAAACAAATATACACTTGTGTATTTAACTCAACACTCTGCATGAAATCTATTATCCAATGAATTTTCAAAAGCTTCATCGGGCCACTTACATATTTGCTGGTATCATAATCATTTTTCTGAAACAATTTGTTCAGGATAAATAACGTATCACATGAAATGAAGATTGAAAATCCCTTTGGTGATAATATCAGAATGTTGGTGTTTATCTTTCTTCAAATCATTTATTGCTTAAATTTTAGACAGCACTGGTTAGGTGACAGTAAAATTATTCTGAAACCAGATTTTTGCGAAGCTGCATTTCACAAAATCTGAATGGCAATTAAAAATAACCACTAATATAACAGCCAATGAAACGTGGTGTTTCAAAGCTGACACACTCTATACAATATTTTTTTGGCAATGTCCGAGTGACAGTCTTCAGAATGTATTTTATTGAAGTTACAAAGATACACACTGCATATATATCAACTTTGTAATGATGTCCTATTATGAAGCCTATACAATAACAGATGATTTATTAAATCACATGGCAAAACATCAACTGACGACACTATAGTATGATGTATGATGTATGAATTTTACCACATGCAAACCGTAAATATGATATATGATATTTCATGATAATTTATGATTGCAGATTAGATATTTCAAGGAATAAACAAACAAATGTGAAGAAAAATCACTGTTCTTATGGGAAAAAACAAATCAAATTACAAATTTCTTGTCAACAAATATTTTCGGTTAGTTTGGTACATCAAAAAATTAACTTAGATGATAAGACATCTGGAAAAAAAACTTGTCAAATGTTAATATCAAGGTCTGCTATTATCACATTTTCCCTTGACAAATGTAAGATGATATTAGGTATGTTTCACTGTACCTATAACTTACACAGTATATTTGTAGGGTATACTGAAACAAAGATGGGCTGTCTTGTACCTTCTGATGTCACTTAATGATTCTGCCAATGGACCAGCTGCAAAGGTAGGTAACTGTATTATTCTTCAATGATTTTCTTTTTTTAAAGTCCAATGGCATGTCAAAAAGTGGCTTGATAGTGCATATTACCATCTTCATTAGAGAAGTAACTTTATATACATTTTAGAATGAATTTTGCTTCCCCTCTTTCTAAAAATGAATTTCAATAAGAGGTAGAGTTGTGAATATTAATGTTACTTGACCATGAAAATCCTTGAAAAATTTGAGCCATTTTTGTATGCCTCAATTTCAGCCCACTGTGAATGGCTCTGCCTTGTTTGGATCAGGCTTGCCCTCCCATGCCACCTCCACGCCGTTCAATCCTGCCCTTCATAGGTATCCACCCCCACCTGGAAGTGTCGGGGAGGTGACAGCATTACACTCCGTCTCTCACTGCACAGGCAGTAGTGGCATCAGTAGTATTCGCAGTGACCTCAACAATAGTAACCCATCAGTACCCCAGTCATACATGCCAGTGTAAGTAAATCACATTAATTCTAAAAAGTCTGTCATCATTTTTCCTGTGTTTTTGGTATATCACAAGTCATTTAATTTATATTAAGTTCTCTTATCCGATGATTCTAGAAACAATGCCTGCTTCTTGCCATGAAGGATACTGTAGGATGTTTTACAAATAAAATAGTTAAAATATGTTTGTTTCACACCATTAATCATCTGTTGGATTTGATTTTTTGCAGTACAACATTCAACTCTGTCGAATTGGACCGAAGTGGTAACAGCCGAACGCTTGGCTCTCGTCTGGCTTCTACTCTTTCAAGACAAGGTCTTTTCTTCTTAATTTTTGTTTAATTAGTTTATATTGAGTTCTAATTTTTAAAAATACTTTTCTCAAAACCATTTTTAAAGAATTTATAATTTGAAAGTTTTGGGCAACAGAAAAAAATTGATATATTGTTTGATGTTATTTGTACTCTGTGATTCCTGGAAATTGATATTTCATTAAATCACTATGATTACATAATGACATGAATGGAGGTTTTTGACAGACTTCAAGTAAAAAAATACCTTCCTAAACTCACTAATTTGTAAAAGATTGTATTTTTTGATACAGTTGAATTTAATGGATATTGATAAATTTGTCTGAGAAAAAAAGAATTTTCAACCATCAGAAAATTATATGGGTCAAAAAATTGTGATCTTCAAGGATTTTTCAATCATTGATGTGTATTTTCAACATTTCATCACCGATGTTGTAATTCAGATAGAATTGTTTGAAATTAATTATTTTCTTCTAAATTATAGAAAAATCAAATACAGCATTAGTACCAAGTAGGGACAGTCGCCGCAATAAACCTGAATCCAACATATTGGTTCTGCGAGGGGATAAAAGTAAGTTTTCTTGAAAAATGGCTATTTCAATTGACCAGATTTGATGGAAGAAATCTGACATATAAGACATAAAAGGGATTATTTTGTACAGTATTAGACCGAAAAAATTGTATTTGAAGATTTATAGTATTTTGAATTTTCTATATTTCAAATCGGATAAAAGTGATGATGATTTTGTGGATTGACTTGATAGCCGTAACTGGTAGTCCAAACTGATTCTGTTTTTTGTTATTTCCAGCCTCCTTTGAGTTGCCTGAAGCAGAATTGATCAAAGATCTTGTGTATGCTTTTCAAGGGATTGAAGGAAAATGGATTAGATTTGATCCTTCTAAAGAAGGCTACAGAATAGACTCCCAGGTACTCACAAGTTACCAACAATACTGAAACTTAAACACAATTAGCTTTAATCATAGATTGTCTCTAAATAGTTACGCATGATTTGGGAAATGTGCTAGGACATGCCAGTCGATTATCTGCATAATGTGGGACCATTTCTCATGAATGATAAGAATGTGTGAGGGATTGTTTGGCATTCAATTCATGATTTAAAGTAAAAAAATTGTTTTTTTGCTTCTTACAAAAAAAAATCTGGAATGGCGTGTTTCAAAAACTTTGCTGGAAAAACAAATTGCACCTAATGAATTATCGAAGTCTTGATTAGAAACAGCTCTAATTGAGGACCAATATCTATTTTTGTCATGCATTTGATGGTTTTGTAAAGGTACTGGCATTGGTGCAATGAGGTAACAAACATGACTGGTAACAGACAACTAAGGATGGCATCTACTGTTAGTTATTTCAGTTGCGTTTGACTTTTGGTCACATTTTAGAAAATGTGAGAGAACACTTGTAGGTTTTGATAAACTAATATATTTTTTATTCAGAGCTTTTGTGAATTTTAGTACTATCAGACTGACATAGGTTATTTGTTTTGCGTAACCATAGTTTAACAGTAGATTAATCGTGAATTATGTTGTTTATTTGGAGGCTGGGATACCTAAAGCAATAAGACAACTAGTCAGCAAGCTTGCCGAATGTGGATGGCTTTATTCCAAAACCAAGGATTACATCCAAACTAGAAGTGCAGACAAGACTTTTGGCTTAGTTGGTCAGGTGAGCTTGGTTGAGTTGGTATTGTACAGAAAAATCTCATAATGTAGCAAATTTGCAGAGTATTTAAAAGGCATGAAAAAATACCACCAATTATGAAATGGCGCTGACTTCCTTATTCAGGTTTTTAATGTATATTTGGGTTCTGTTTCAGAGTTTTTGTGCAGCATTACACCAGGAACTGACTGAATATTACCGTCTAATCGCTGTCCTAGAGGGTCAGGTAAATCATGTTGATATATTTATTGTAAATAGAGTGAAGAATTTAGAAAAGATCATATTGTGTGGCTGGCCTAGACTGAGTAGTGAATTTTATAGAAAATCTGTATGGATTACTTGATATGGAGTTTGCTGATACAGGTTTCATAGTCTGACTAGGTAAAAGTCAGCCTTAATTTTATTGCAGATATAGCTGGTAAAGCTTTCAAAGTCTCTGTCAAGTTCTAAAGTACACTGTATAAAATTGATTATTGTGATACAGTTGAACCAGGGAGATACAGGACTGACGTCACCAGAGGAGAGCTCCATCTCGCTGAGACAGTTGGTGGTATGGACATTTGATCCGTTGTTACGCCTTAAGACTCTAGCCACAGTGGTGGATGTGTGTCGAGGTAATTGTTACAGTAACTTTTAACAGAGGTATCTATAAAGCTAATTTTTGGAAGTCTGAACTACTTGCCATTTAAGATGTTAAGAAGAATCACGAGTTGTAAACCTTTTGAGTAATGTCTCATTCCATTACTTTACTGCTGAAATATTGAAACTTCCAAGTTTTCATCATGTCTTTTCACATCCATGTAAATAAAGATATTCATGGATGATAGACATTCTCTCTAAATGTTAATCACTGTATTTTTGTTTCTTTTTTGAAATTATAATTCGTTAATAAATACTGGAGGTATTAATTATTAGAGTATTAATACCAATATTTTTAATGGTAATTTTTTAGCTAGAAATAGGTCTATGGTCTTCAAAACAATTTCAAATGAATTTCAGTAAAATATTACAAAAATTGTCATGTGATGAAAATGAAAGTTAGAGAAAATTGTAGTCAGTGATATCATCTTCCTCTCTATGTCACAATCCTCTTTATTGTGCATTAACAATTATTTCTATTTTAGAATGTGGGTGATGGAATGTGCTTTATCTGTACATTTATTTAGAATTTTGTATTTACAGGACTGTGAATTAATAAATAAGAATGATCAAATTATAGGTAAGAAGGGTGGAGCTCTAGCCTCATCTTTGTACTCCTACATGCAGCATGGAGACCCAAACATCAAGGCCCTGATAATGCATACCTTGACCATGGTAAGCAGTCTGGTTTAATTTCCACAGAACCATTACACCTTTCGTGTTGAATTAGTGGCTTGTTTATATTCTATTACTCATTTATTATTAAGGTAATAGGTAACTTTAATTTGGTTTAAACCTGTCTGTCTTAACTCCCAGGTTCTTCATCTTCATTAGATTTTCTGATTCATTACAAGTTGGGCAATGATTAGTGATAAGATTAATTAGTTCAACAATGCTTTCTTAATGAAAGAGTTTGTTTTGACAGGTGTCCCAGCCTATTTACTCCACCTTGATACGGTGGATATATGATGGAGAATTGGAGGACACTCATGACGAGGTAAGGCATTGTCATTGAATGAGAACAGATATAACTTTAACCGGTTTATTAGTTATGTTATTGGAATTTAACGAAACCTAACTAGAGATATTATAGAGATAAACTTGAAAGCACTGCTCTGTTGTTGAGGTCTTTTGTGTAGGACTTTGTATGTTTTGTTGATAGTAATATTTGCGTTGGCTGTAAAGATAAATATAAAATTCAAATTGTTTCCAGGATCTCTTTTAATTAAATATGGTTTTGTAAGAAGGCAAATGATAGCTGTCTGTTGATATTTTTACAGGGTAATATAGAGAAAGCTTTTGAGTATCGAGCAATTTCTTATATACATTTCAGTAATGTAGATACAAAGGAACTAACCTATTTATTCTTGTAACATCAAAATTGGTATTTTCAGTTCTTTGTGGCATCAGATCCAACTGTAAAGAATGACCGATTATGGCATGACAAGTACACACTGAGGAAGTCTATGATCCCATATTTCATTACAATGGACCAAGCCAGACGGGTATGCAATCGAACAATGAAACTTGTCATTTGTATACAGAGCTATTTTATTGATAATTAAATCTCAAAAAGAATTGAAAGATCTCAAGAACTGCAAGAGAGAAAATTTCAAGAAATAAATCATGAAGTGATATAAAAACATTTTCAGAATTTATAATCAAAGTACGGAGTATTTTAGCTGAATAAACAAGCAATGTGAAAAATAGGAGGATAAAGAGTACAAATCTGTTTTTAAACAGTCTTATTTTGATCTTTAAAGCCATTTTAAGTAAAAAGAGGATTGAATCATTTGATTCATAAACTGAATAAAAACTGACAAAAAAATTATCACAAATTGAAAAGAAGAAGACATACAACACTTTCTACTGTATGTATAAAGGATAAGCTATAACTACTACAGAGTTAAGACCCTCTGTTGGTTGTAACTAGAAATTGTCCACAGATCGTGTATTAAACATTAAATTCTTAAAATATACATGAATGTGTGAATTTTGCTTCTGACAGATACTGAATACTGGTAAATCAATTAACTACCTGAGACAGGTGTGTCAGGACCGAACCCCCACTAAAGGTCGTGAGGTCGCCATGATCATGGACAACACTAAAGGTAAAATATCTAGAATATGATATAATACTACGTTCACTGCTTACATTATATCTGTTGTTAGGATGTGTAGTGCCCATACAGTATCCTAAAAGCATAACATCCTCCTACCTGCTTTATCTGTATTTTGTCTCCTTTTTGATGGTGGTGGTGGAGGGGGAAGGTGGTTATTAAGTTCATTGTATATTTAGGTCACCTTAGACAAGGTCTCACCTTTGTCCAGTGTCGGTAAACAATTTAATATTTTCAACTTTTTCTCAAAAAACCCTGAACAGATTTTAATTGGCAGATTTTGGAGAACCTTCCCTGGCCTACGATGAACCAAAATGATGAATTATATGATCCCCACCCCAAAGGAGCCTGACAGGTTGTGCCAAAAGTGTCGTATTGAGACAAATTTAAAAAATCTTCTTCTCAGCACCCAGATATAGTAAAATCAAATGCTGTTTATGTATCCTAAAGTGCTTCACCAAAATTGTGAATTGCATTTCCCCATGATCTTGCATTTCCCCGTGGGGAGGGGGTAAAGTTTACTATATCTTATATAACAAATAGAGATTTTTTAGAAATAATTTGTTCAATTTCATTGGAAATATTTAAAATTTGGGCAGAATTATGAGTGAGGGATGATGGCTAAATGGTATGCTCATATTGATTCTGACTGACCCACAGAGGCTGATGGCTGGGGTCATCATTTTACTTGAATTTCAAAAATCATCTTCTCAGCACACAAGTATGGAAGAATCAAATGCTCTTCATTGATGAAAGCATTTTAAGATTAGGGAAAATTGTATTTTTTAGCATAATGTTGTTTATTTCCCACTGAAAAAAAAACTTTGTAAGCATTATTAGTATAGGATGACAGTTTTGATGGTATGCATGTGTTGACACTGGCTTACTATCATCAATGTCACAATTTCTTCTTCATGACAATTGGAAGCTTTTTCCTTTTTAACCTTTATGTTCTATATTGCTCATCTCATGGGATTGACTTGTTTTTTGTTTTGTTTTTTTTTTATTTTCCTCAAAAATGATCATGTTAGCATAGCAAAGCAGTACTGTCAAGATTTAGTAGGCAGCTGCATTGAGAACAATCAGAATCTCTTTTTGAGTAATTAGGACGATCAATATTTATGTTGGATTTATCACCAGAAATTAAATCTTGTTCTTCGATATCTGCAGGGATTGAATAATTTTTCAGCTTCAGTAAAGGCTGGGGGAGTTACCTCCCTTATAGCATAAATAACTCATTTCAACAGAGAGAAAATGTATGTGAATAGTCAGTTGGATACCAGTTAAAAAAAGTTCCATTGCTTTTTTGGTTTTCATTAAACTGACCAACTAGTTTTTTTTTTAATATGTATTTTTGTTATGTTATTGACAAACACATAAGTCCTTTTTTCAGCAACAATGACATATAAGTGACCAAAATTTTGTGTGGAGGAGTTACCTTCCTTAGTTTGTTGAAAGAGTTATGGGCCCTGTTTTTTTATTTGATTATTAATAAAATAGCATAATTTTCGTGCAAGTGTGAATATTTTGAACTGAAATTAATTTTAGAATTTTTACTTTATTATAGTTAATATGTTAAGGAGAAATGTAGAAAACTGAATAAATTCACTATAAGTTTTTTTTTGTGTAAAAGTGTTAATATATTCAAATTTCCTTATTTGGTCTTTGGAAAATATACTTACTGGATATAAAGATTTTGTAGGCCATGTGGAATCAAAGCAACACAACCACCATTCTGCCACACTGTCTCACTCTCTAGTGAGTTGGTACCCAATGGGAGGTTCAGATTGACATCCTGGGACTATAGAAGCAGGGAGGTTTTCAGTACCTCTTTTGTGCCGACATCCTAGGAACATTTCACTCCTCATATGAAGTATGGCAGATTAAGTGAAAGAAATCTCTTTGACTTATTAAAGTATCAGTAACTTTTCAGTTTTGCTGTAGGCAGGAAACTCAAATTAATGTTTGAAAGCTGTATATGATATGTATAAAGCTGATGAAGATCTAAGCAAAAAATTTGTTTTTGAGGTTATTCTTTTAATTGTTGGCTATTTTTTTCTCAGTAAAAGAAGTAACATTAGGATGGTAGATTTGATGTAAATATTCATACATGTGTATGAAAAATCAGCTTTACTTTGTCAGTGGAATATTGGTGAAATTACTGGAATAAATTCTCTCTTTATCACATACTATCAGTAAGGTCTTCTGATGTTGGTTACTTGACTGGTCTGGAGGTACAAGGATTGGGAGGATTTTTTTTAGGCACAAACACTCTCCATAGTGTCAAAATTTCTTTTTGAATTATCCACTGCACAAGTTATAAACAAGGAAAGTTCTACTTGTTCAAAGAGATTCACTTCTGAGGTGTTAAAAGTCATATTTCTGATACATTATAAATGATTATGTTCATAACGGATTTGATTTCACCTTATTTGCAGGAAATAATGATAGCTTGAAATTAGTTCCAAACATTTTTTTTACGAGTGAAAATAGCAGAAAATATATATAATTTACCTGTATAAATGAATGCTAGTGTAAATATAAGCATGAAATTTAATCCTTGTGTTCTAATCAAAACAAGGTCAACCACAGAATATTTTCCCTGAGAAATAAAACAACTATACTGTACATAAACAGTTTTAAGGACACCAAAGAAGGTAGAGACAGGATGGTGGATAGATTGAGAATTCCATTACTGGAATTTTTGTTTTGCCTGTTTTGTTAATTTCTGTTATATTTGTATATCAAATAAAAGAAAAATAGCTAAAATATTGTCAAATACCTCCTGGTTTCAGCGGGTGAAATGTTTATGCAGGACACAGTGAGTGAATTTCAGCACATGATTGATTCCGTTTACAAGGAGACAAGTCGCCATCTTCTGGATACCCTACATAACAAGTACAAATTTATGGACCATCTCAAGGTGCGTTGTGTGATCATATGTCTTACAGTACAAATTTATAGACCATCTCAAGGTGGGTTGTGTGATCACATGTCTTACAGTACTAATTCATGGACCATCTCAAGGTGCGTTGTGTGATCACATGTGATATGGTACAAATTCAAGGACCATCTGGACGTGGATAATATGGTCGCATGTTTTAAAGCTCCAGTTCACAATCATGTCAGTGTTGGTTATTTTCACTTGCACAAGGTCGTGATGGATCTTTTGGTGATGTTAGATTTTTTTACATATATAAAAGGATTTTGGAACCCTCTATGTGGTTCTCATATCTCGAGATAGAAGACATTGTACCTTATATAATAAGTGTAAGTAAGTAGAAGTTAATCCCTATAGGCAATGGAGGGGTTCATCAATTTATTTATTGGTCGACTGGTATCGCCCTCCTTTGGGCTTCTTCAGATGTACCTGACCCCTTCGCCTATTAGATTTGACTACTACTTACGTAATTACATTACTTATCCTTCAATCACTGTTCCAAGTCTTCGGATATCCAGAGTAAGATCCAAGGAACTAAGAATCCACTCCATAGACAATAACCTTATGTAGGATGAATTCCTCCTCCTGTGATATATTATGCTGTATGTGTTACTCGATGTTTTCAGGCTATGAGGCGATACTTACTGCTGGGACAAGGGGATTTCATACGACACCTGATGGACCTCTTAGAGTAAGAATTCCAAATATATTTCATATATTCATGGTTCTGTAATTTTAAACTTTATGAATTTTTATGAATTAGAACTATGAAAAACTTTTATGCTGTTTGTTACTAATAGAGTTTTATCATTTGAAGGAAATGTGTCAATAGTATTGAAAAGGAGAAAGGAAACTGTTTCTGTAGTGGACGTAGAGTATTAAAATGAATGATATCTATGATTGCCAAGTGGTTAAGGCCTTTGAAAGCCTATGTAGGGCAGTCACTTGGCACTTGCTGGAGGTTGGTGGTTCTTCTCAGGAATCTCCGACTTTCCCCCACCAATCAAACCTGGCACATCCTTAAATGACCCTGGCTGTTAATAAGACAAACCAACAATATACCAAACATATAGTTTTGTGTATAGCTACTGTATGATAGGAATATCACAGTAATATTTCTGTTTTTGTAGGGAAGATCTTGCCAAGCCAGCCGGGAACTTGTATCTTCATAATCTGACTGGTATTCTAGAGACAGCCATTAGGGCAACTAATGCACAGTTTGATGACTCGGATATTCTTAAAAGGCTCGATGTCAGACTTCTTGAGGTTTGTCTAAAGTTTTACACATAAATGATATTTACTCTTTACATCTAAGGTAGTTTTGTCCCAAACTATGATACATGTACCACGTGTGTATAGATGGTGATTGTTATTGAAAAGTTAAACACATATTTACACTGTAAAATAAAAATGGATTATTGTCAGCATAATTATGATGCTTGAAACAAATTTTCCAGTTAAAATTCAAACAAATTTCTTTTTTCCATATCTGAGTGATAAAAATATTTTTTACATATTTCAAAACAAGTCATTTGCTCATAATTTGTCATATGAATTGTAGGAAATCATTTTGCTGTAGTTCTGTAGATTTTTACTCAAACATCACCTAGCATTATGTCTAATGTGTGTTACATTTTGCATGGAAATGTTCGCCAAGGTTCTCTTTTGCCTTCATATGAATTTTTTTTTATTTCTGTTTTTTTACCCAGTGTTATAATCTTTATAGAAGGCAAAAAAAAAGGTACTTCAGATTTAACATCAATCTTTAATTTTCTTCTCTGTTTTATTAACATTTTAATGAAAAAAAAAGATAATGCAGGCGAAAGTTAAACTTGTGAATGATTTTTTGTATGCAGTGTGTAAGGTTGGTGTGAGTAATGTTTGACTACTCCAGCTATGTCTGATATGTTTAACAGGTGTCAACAGGTGATACAGGCTGGGATGTGTTCAGTCTTGACTACCATGTAGACGGTCCAATCAGAACGGTGAGTATATCACAGTAGCTTTTAACATCAAGTGACTGAAATGAATTAACTGTATTTCTGATGAAACTATTGTAAACTGACAGAGAAGAAGATTTTTTTTAACAACAGGGAAACTCTGTGAACTGTTTAAACAAATGCATAAAATTCCGCTGGTGGAATATTTGAGTTGCTGAATGAGGTGTTGGTAAAGTTAGATTAGACAAATCACTTGATAGGTTGAGCGTCAAGACAAGTAAACCAGAGGTTCTGTTTGGAATCCTTGTTGAGGCATTAAAATAGATAATGACCTCTGTTGAACTGACTCCTACAAAGATACTGAGGGTTACTTTTATCAGCAGCTAAATATTTTGAAACATGAGGACAAGTTATTTCCGAGACGGGGAGTATGCATCCCCGGTAAAATACTAGCCACAATGTACCGCTCACCAAGAGAGAAATTATCTTTTAGTAAAAAAGTTCCAGGTTCAAATCTTAACAAATGCATTGAAATAGATAGTATTACAAAGGTTTTTTTGTATGTGAATAAAAGTAAGATATGTCTTATAACATTGATTTGAAAATTAATATTTTTCTATAACTTTAAACTTGTCTTCTCTAGTGAAAAGTTTTTAGTTATAAGGCTTATAAACCAGTTGAATGTGTAGTTCTAACCCTACCATGAAAGATGAAAAATGGTTGAAAGAAAATGTTAGATGAAAAAACCAATATTCTTGTCATATGAATTTGCATTAGTGTTATATGATGGATGTTGATCTAGAGTGCAGTAATAATCACAACTCTATATTGTCTACATGGGAAGTACAGGATTCACAATGTACATGTAACATTTAGTATTTATTGTAGTTTCATAACTACTTACAGGGTTTGACCATCAGGAAGTCCTTATCAGTATTGTCTGAATGTAACAGTGGTTGATCTGGAAGTTTGAGTAAATAACATATGGTTTATGTTGGACAGGTGTTCACTCCAGAGTGTATGATAATGTACCTACGGGTATTCAACTTCCTGTGGAGGTCCAAGAGGATGGAATACATTCTGGCCAATATATGGAGAAACCAGATGGCTAGTGCAAAGATGTTACAATGTATTCCAGGTGTGTACAAACCTTAAAGAGCACTGCTTTTCTAACTTTTCACAATTTTCCATTCAGCTGTTGGAAGGTATAATTTGCAGAAATGTACATTTAAACTTATTATTTACAAATATGTAATATATATGTAGCCGCTTCCCTAAATGAATTGACTTCAACATGGAAGTTTCTCGTTCTTTTAACAGTGCATAAAAATTGTTTTTGTCAGATGCGTTATCAACATTTCTAAATCTATTTAAACTTTTGATAGGAGGTATTTTGTAACGTGTTTATTTATTAATGCATGCCTTAAATCTTCATAAAAAATTCATTAGAAAACCATGTTCATCCTTATTTTAAAATTGAAATTTCATAAACTTGTTTTAATTCCAACTTGTCAGGTTTCCACGGATACAATCCAAGTGAATTCCTAGCATGTTTTTTGATGATCTGTCTAAATTTTATCCTGTAAAGATTAACATATATATCTATACTTCATTTATTTCACAATTAAGAAAGGATATTTCAATTAACACTAATCACTCTTGTTGGCCCGGATGAAAGATTTTAATCCAGCCCTTGTTTATATTGATGGGCTGTCTATACCAACACAGTGATTTGAGTTAATAATGTTACAGAGTTGTCCAGTATCCTATATCAGTGCCATATGTTGACCAGTGAGACATCACACTGATGGTTGTTATATATTATTACAGAGTTGTCCAGTATCCTATATCAGTGCCATATGTTGACCAGTGAGACATCACACTGATGGTTGTTATATATTATTACAGTGTTGTCCAGTATCCTACATCAGTGCCATATGTTGACCAGTGAGACATCACACTGATGGTTGTTATATATTATTACAGAGTTGTCCAGTATCCTACATCAGTGCCATATGCTGACCAGTGAGATGGTCCATTTCGTACAACAAGTCCAGTATTACATCAACTTTGAGGTGCTGGAGTGCTCGTGGGATGAATTGCTCACCAAGGTCAGCGAGGCAGAGGACCTTGACTACATCATCGCTGCTCACCAAGTCTTTCTGGATACCATCATATCCAGGTGTCTCCTTGATGAACAGTCAAAGGTAAGCAACAGGTAACAACACCTTCCAGGTGTGTCTTACCATCATCTTCAGGTGTCTCCTTGATGAACAGTCAAAGGTAAGCAACAGGTAACACCACCTACCTGGTGTGTCTTACCATCATCTTCAGGTGTCTCCTTGATGAACAAACATAACCAACAGGTAACGACCCCCACCAGGTGTGTCTTACCATCATATCCAGGTGTCTCCTTGATGAACAAACATAACCAACAGGTAACGACCCCCACCAGGTGTGTCTTACCATCATATCCAGGTGTCTCCTTGATGAACAGTCAAAGCTAAATTGACACCAACCCCAATGCAAACTAGATGTGTCTATGGGTAACACTGAGAACAACATTATAGCTGTTCTCAAACACAGGGACAATGTTCTTGTCACCCAAACAATGAGAACAAAGCATAGTACAAGTTCCATTAACAAAACTCTTGCACAAGGACAGGGAGAACAGAGATGGCAGTAATCAGAATAAAGCTGAACTTTTTCTCATTTTGCATGTATGAAATTTTGATTGGCAAGTAAAACAAAATTGAAAAGAAGGGAGAAGATAACTTGTATGATGCTGAATGTCAGTATTCATCCAGGATCTCATATTTGTTTTTCAGTTAATTACGGTGTTTACAGGGAAGTCAAATTTGCTGATGTAGACAATTTCTCTTCTTGATCAGAATGTCTTTTCCAAGTAACCAGTATCTAGCATGTATAGATGTTATTGAGGAAGTGAAAAAAATATGTTACCAGCTAAAAACATTTTCAAATAGAAAAATAAAATTTGGTCTAGATTCATTCAGTTATTTCTTGTCAATAATGGCAATCTCAATTGAGTACATGAGAGCTGTTATTGGCGTTTACCTAGTGATATTTTTTAGGAAACCATGTTGGTATTCTTGTCATGTTTTTGGTGATGGGGTGGAATTTCAATCAGATGTGACTCATGTTGTCCTGTAATTTGATTTCTTTATCATTAAATGTAGTTATGCCTTTGTACATTAGTTTAACCTGATCTTTCTGCTTTTAACAGAACATCCTGACTCAGCTGAGGACTATCTTCGATTTGATCATTGACTTCCAGACAGCTCTAGGAGGATTCTTCACTGAGGCATCAGAGGAACAAATGGCTCGTCAACATTTTGATAAAATGCAAGCGAAACGCTCAAAAGAGGTAACATTGAAACTTCTCTGTTATCCCATTACTGTAATGACATGATTCCTTGGAATGGCTGTTATCCCATTACTGTAATGACATGTTTCCTTGGAATGGCTGTTATCCCATTACGGTTATGACATGATTCCTTGGAATGGCTGTTATCCCATTACTGTAATGACATGATTCCTTGGAATGGCTATTTTATAAAATACACATAGTTCCCCTAAATGTTTTTCCTTAATTTATCAGTGGCATATTACATTTGTCATGTGATTGTTAAGCAGTTAAATGTCAAGTAGAAATACTATGTAAAGTCTATATAAGTAAACTATTCTAATGTGTTGAAAGGGTTATTTCATTCTTTTAACAAAAAAAAACAACCTAAAAAAAAAAAAAAAAAAATACTCCTATATTCTCATCCAAACTAATGAGAAAGGATTGGTAAGATTTGCCAGAAGACTGGTAGTTGTTCAGTAAGGTGATTCTTCGTGTGTTAGAGAAGGGTGTGGTACTCTGAGTAACAGGAAATACAGAGCCATTACAAACAAAGAACTTATACTGGCACTAATTCATGCCAGTGGACGTACTCAAGGTTACCAGAGTATAGCTATCTCTACATTTATCCTTCCGTGAAAAAGAGTGAGACTTCATATGAGCCAGGGGATTTAATCATGCTGTTATAGTGATTTTCTTATCATTGTGTGTTTAATTTAATGAATTTATTGTCCATAGAGTTATTAATTACAAGTATGCCATACAAAAAAAAAAACCCCACTGCTGTCATTGTAAATTAATTCTTGGCATTAAACATTGTGTGCCTTATCATGTTTTGTGTTTGTCTTTAGGTTATAGGAGTTCTTTATAAACGATATGAATTTACTTTTGTTTATTTCCATAATTGATTTGTTTCAGGGAGACTGGGGTCTGACAGAAGAAGAGGAGACAGAGGAGCAACATCGCAGGATGGCATTCCTGAAGAAAATCATCCCCAACACAAGAGCTCAGTTCAAAGTTTTATCTCAGAGCTACCAGGTAACCCTTCGTACCCAAGACAGGAAAATCCTATTGATGGTCTTTCATTTTGCAACTTGCTAGAATCCAGAGACATGCCTCCCTCATTTCAGATTTTTCTGTACCTCAAAACTGTAAAACTACTTTTTTTTTCATGAATACTTACTTTCTTGATTTAGAAATCTAAAGTTTGCGGCAGTTAATTTTTATGAAAAAGCTGACTATGCTATGATTGTTGTTGGCGATGATTAACTTTCACAAACATGTTTCTTTCACAAATTCCACAAAAAAAAAAAAAAAAAAGAATTGCACTCCTTCCACATTTATCAAAGAAACACAAATCTTAGTATGGTTATTTCGCCTCACAGTATTAATACCCCCTCTTTTGTAGGATATGGTACAACAGTTCCTTGTGATGCTGACAACCCATCAGGATGTAAGTCTTCGCTTTCTCAGCTTCAGACTTGACTTCAATGAACACTACAAGACGAGAGCACCACAACTACAGAGTCCTTTAATGTACAGAGGGACCAGGGCGGTCACATGATTTCTTCAATTATCTCCTCATATACACAGATGAGGTGAAGTTACACGGTCCCTATAGCAAATGGATTAACATAATTAACAAAGGCTTACCCATGATCACATGATTGATGCAACCAATGATTGTGTACCATTCTGAAGATCAAATTCTTGTACCAAGATCTCTCCTTGTTACTGTATCTCAGACTTGCCTATTTTAACTGTTAGAAGCTATGGAGTGTTTTCCATGCAGAGCACTTCTTAAGGCTTCAGATTTCTGAAGAAGAAGAATTTGAGGATCTGATATTAAGATCTGTGTTTGTGAGTTATATTTTTATACTGAGACTTGTAAAAGCTTGTGAATGTTATATATGTGAACACTTGCCTGTAACGTCTGTAAGATAGCTCACCAGGTAAAATTGTGAATTTAAATTCAAATCCAGCAATACTGTAGAATACCTTACATCAGTCGGAGGTGTCATTAGTAGAAGTCCTTGTCTGCTGATATCACTAGTAGATTATGTTTGATATCATTGTTCCATACATCAAAATTTAAATCCATGAATATTTTAAATCTTATTACCGCAAGAAGTTTCCAAGGGGTTTCGGAAGCTATGATATTATATAAGACTTTTTTGTTACATATTTGACAAATATTCAAACTTATGACTGCCAGTTCTGTTATGGTGAAATCACCTGTCGCAGTTGAAGAAAAGCAATGCTAAATTAAAAGAACAAAAGTTATAAGCTTAAGCTATTGACTTAAACTCATGGTTGATGTAAATTTTCATAGAAGTCTGATTCCGTGTTACATTTTTGCTGATTCATATTAAAAGCCACGTTGTAAGGGAAGGTCTGTAGTGAAACGTTGACATCAAATCCAGTCTGTGTACATTACTTTGTAAAGTGTTAACCTTTGTATAATTTACACTTCTCACTGTATTACCCAATATTTGTTTTGAGAAATTTATATTATGAAGGACAAGGCTGCTTATAATTTATTTTAGTACATAACCAATTTAGTGCTAAATTCATTTTTATCATCATTGTTAATCTCAGTTATATGTTGAATTTTCAATTTTTTCATAAGATATGTTTCAATCCTTGAGCTTCTGGATCAAACTGTTCCAATAAAATCTCTTTCTTCACAGTATGCCCACTTACCCATCTTAGTGTGTTTTAATTTGAAAGCCCTTTCCATGTCATTGCAAGCTATTTTGATTGACCAATCTGCTTTGTTGCACTGCTTCAGCAGAGTTACTTTCCCTTTAATATTTATTATGCTAACTTTATTCTTTATGGTAAACAGATTTTCAGCGAGATGTTATGATATATGGATAGGTTTTAGCCCATCATCATCAGATGGTAGGTTACACCAGGGACCAGTGTCACGTAGAAATTGATCTTTTTCTTTTAAAATATTGCTGAAACCTATTGAGAAGTGCTTGTGTACATTATGTTACAGAGATTAAATCTATTGACATAACAGATTGTTATTAATTCTCTTTATGAGTTTTACTTGAAAGATTTGACTAATAATAAATCTGATTGTTGGTTCTATTAAACGATGGTGTACTGCAAATCTGTAACAAAGACTGTTGGTCTGACATATATCTTGTAAGTATAAAGAATCTTGAATCTCGTTCTTATTTCTCCATCACAGGATATTGCAGTGTTCTATTATATTAATATGGACCAGGCAATTCATCTGATAAACTATGAAAAAGGTGGAATGAAAACTTTCAAACTCCTGTGTTCTTCAAATCCTGTCTATATTAGAAAGTGAGAAGAGTGGAACTTTTTATGATATATATTATATGCATACATATATTTTCCACGGAGAGGTTAGTGCTATTGTTAAATGTCAATAAAACAATACTGTGATAACATATGTTAACATTGTATGATTTCTTATTTCTTTATCCCTCTGGTGCAGGTAACAGGATTTCGTCATCAGAAATTGATAATCATACAAAGTTTTGTAGATTTACACCAGGGTTAGATTGTGAAAAGTCTGTAAAGTCACATTTTTTTAATCATTTCTCACAAACAGTGGTTGGGCTGTGTTCTACATTTACACATATGTTTACAATATTACCTGGAAAATTGCTGTTGCCTTATTGAACAGTGCAAAATATTCTTTAAGTGTGGACTTTGTTGCTCCAGATTCTTTCAGTGCCAGCCAAGCAATTCTTCCATATGTGTGAATTTAAATATACATATTCAGTTAATATAAACACTGTGAAGTAATCACCTTATAATCAACTGTGCAAAGAGATGATTCAATTGGTAAGGTCATTTAGCAGTAGTGGGGTTACTAGTTGTTTGTACAACTCTCCATACAGATAATGAAAAGGCTTCACATCTCATTCTTTATATACTGGAAATTCTAATTTAAAAATACATCTGTAATAACAACAATAATGTATCAGTTATTGAAGTTTTCTGCTTCATGTCAATTTATTTATGTTAAGATTAAATATCTCGGATTTCAGAACTAAATTAAGCACACTGGCCTAGACTTAACATTCATACACAAATGAACTCGGACACAATGTTCATCCTATTGGCAATGAAATTAACACTTTTCTACTTCTACATTAATCTGTTTCCTATTGTAAGACTGATTGACCTATGATAGAAGACACGCCCACTAAGACTAAAGATGTGCTTCTCTTCATACAAAAGTTACATAGCCTTACTCTCTTTGCCTCCCTTATGTATGATGTAATGCAATATGGCTGAAATTTTCATTTTTTTTAACTGTGTTTAACTTTTTTAAATTGAAGTTTACCTAGGTAGCTGAAGAGAAATGAATGCATTCTGTAAGAGTTAGCAGAGAACACCTAAACAAGTGAGGTAATTCTAAGCCTTCAAACTACTTTTCATGGGTGAATATAGCTAGTGAGCTCAAGCAAAGGACTCTTATAACAATTTTACCTGAAATACACTGTAGTTATAAATAAGGGTTTAAACTTTGATCAATATTTGAATTTTGATACCTGATCTGTTCGAACAGAATTAGGAGGTATTATATTAGAGAGAGGTAGACTAGCAAAATGTTGTCTTAAATGATCTAGACCTCGTTTTGTTACACCGTGAACTCGTCTCTCATTGGCTAGATCTGCTGTCAACTCAGCCACACGCTTCTGTAGCTCCATTATTTCTATCTGACATTGTATTTTAACACTTTCCTCGGCAGCTAATTTCTCACTTTCAGCTGCATTTTGGACGGACTCTAAATTCAATTCTAGACGTCCTTTGTCCATTCTGTCTTTGTCTCTTTGTACACGAAGTTCATGCACTTCTTTCACCATTGCAGACTTTTCTGCACTGATCTCCGAGAAGATTTCCTCCATTGCTGTGAGCCGTGCATTAGCATGGTCAAGTTCATCTTGCAATTTTTCACAGTGGATTTTCATACGACTGTTTGCTTTGTTAATGTCTGTTATTTTAACAGCTTTGGTTTCCACCTCCCCAGAAAGCTTTCCCATACGAGTCTCTAGATATAGGTTCCTCTTCTCTAGTTCTTTATTTCTGCCCGTAAGTCGAACATTCTCTTCTTTGACAGATTTGAATGCCTCTCGGAGAATACTGATTTCCTCGGAGTCCCATATACATGAATTGTCCAGTTCTACTTCTACCGTTTTCTTCTGAGGTTTCTCTTTGGATGTTTCTCCATCTGAAGAGACTATGTTGTAAATCAATCATTTATAATATCCGTCTTAAGATCAATCTGACACAAGCAATTAGAGTATGTCAATTAGAGAAAACTGTTTCTCAATAACACATGAATGTGACATTGTACAATTATAATCTAAGTGGTTTTCCTACAGATATTACTGGCTGAATTCTGCCACTCTTAAAAAATGTCTTGCAACAGATGAAGTTAACTATCCACAGACCTGCAGGAGGTCAAGTGGGAAACATTTACAATCTAATGTCATGGCCTGTACATGTATACCACTCCACCTTGGTCCACCAGTCATCACCATTACCTATTTATAAGTAAAGCTGAAAGTCAAGCAGCAAGATTTGTGATTCATTCAGGGGAGATAAGTCTTAGTATTCCTGGCATGAGGAAACCACTCAGCCAAGTATTGTAAAAAGTAGAGTGATAAAAAAGGTACATAATAGCCTTGGAAATAAAAATTCATAGAAATAATAAGAACATTGCAGGAGGAGGTAGGAGGGGGAGCTGAAAATGTTGATAAAAGAAAGGGCAATACCTTTTCCATAAGTAGTAAATGACAATGCTATTGAGGAAAACGCATTTTCATGTGGCTATAAAGCCTACAAAGTTTCAGAGAATTTGGTGAAAAACAGAGGAAGGCGATAACTATACAACATTAGAATGCTAAAAAAAAGGGAGAGATGGAGAGGAGGGGATGGGGGAATAAATCCTTTGAAAATTTTTTGATCAAACTGTTGTGGATTAAAAAGACAATTTCATATCATGGTGATTAAGCATACCAATTTCGAAAAATATTGGTTGAGATTCTCAAACAAGATTAACATTATGAAAACAAGGGGCACTTAATCTTCAAAAAAAAACAATTGAATCTAATTGCTGTTCAGGTCAACACAACTTCATGCCGTGGTGATTAATTCTATTAAATTTGGAAGAAATTAGTGTAAAACTGAGACAAATGATCTCTGGGCAAAATTAACGAAACGAAAACAACAAGGGGTAGTAACTCTCCCAAATACAGTTGAATGAACCTGCTGTTCAGGGAAGCACAACTTCATGCCATGGTGATTTAGCCTACTAAGTTTGAAAAAAAATTAAGCTGAAAACTGGAGGAGATCTGCAGACAAATGAGGGTTACTAATGGAGAGACAAGACGGTTCACCCTTTACCATAATACATCCTGTCAAATTGTTTTGATAAGTATATAAAAAGTGTGCATGCTATATGATCTAATTGCAATTTAATCACGGCATAGAAAAGTGGAAGCAGTACTGGTGAAAGAATGGAGTTATTTTCTCTCAATGATTTTGTAAAAGACAGCATAGAACAGGAATATTCAGATGGCAGACCCTCTTTGCATGGATGTCTCATCTCTGCTTTTTTTGACAGATGGGTGTCTTATCAAGCAAAACATACAGACAACTACATCTATCCACCACATGCAATGTCTAATGTAAAGTGAAGTTTGGGTATAAGTATGGTTTCGTGAATACAAGCCTAGGGGCTTGGATCAAAGGAAATGCAAAATCTGAATTACCTGTTGTTGCTTGTTTTTCTGTCTTTAATCGCTGCTGCGACTTCATCTCCTCGTCCATGACAGACATGAGGTGCACTCTCTCATACACCTGACGAATCGCCTCAGGATTAAATGCAGACACATGCTTAATACGAGCCTTGATCACAGTTTCCTCCTCGGGCGTCTTTTCGCCAAGCAAGTCCTTCACAGTCACATCTACAGCAGGGGGGAATAACTCTCCCACCCAATCAGTCCACTCCTTCTGGTTGGTTGCCATTACTTCTAAAAGAAATACAAATAAATATTTCACTTTAACTATATGGCACCAGGATATAGAAGTTCATGAAAATTGTGCTATTAATAAAACTTAAAAACTAAATTATATTCCTCAAAGTTAAGGACAAAAACTTTATTGGAGCTTTGGGACATTTCAGAACAATCTGACAGCTTCAACTTCATATTACTGTTTTTAACCATTTATAAGGTTGTGTCTTCATTTATTGACTTCATGCTTGAAATATTTAAGTTTTCCCTAGAAATAACACATCTTGAAATTTTTAACTTTCTTATTACTGGCCAGTATGAGTTGTGAAATCTTAGGCTAGTTGTATTTTGAGAGGATGTTCATCATTAACACGAAGTGCAATTCAAAACTATATATATGTATGAGTTTTTGAAAATGTATGTTTCCTTTATCAAGCAAAGAGTCCAGATGACTGGACCTTGAAGACTGATTGTTATTTAGTAAAGGGACAAATGTGTCAAGTCAGCTGTTCAATTGTAACAATGCATTTTCAATCCAATAGCACTCTTATCCTACAAGAAGTCTGAGGGATATTTCATCCATTCTGCCTCCTATTGGTTAACAAGAAGTCATGTTTATGGCCTCATTTAAACATCCATCTCTGCTTGATAAAGGAAGATGTTCAGTAGTCAAATCTCATTTGTGCTAAATATAATATACCTATTCTAAACATATATTCATATATTGGTTTTATATTATTCGACATCCTTTTGATCATATGGTAGTTTTAAGGACAGGTGACAACTTAACGTACCAACACAATAAAAAAAATTCTTCAACGATGGTAAGTTTTACTCTAAAAAACAAGTTAAGAAGACTAGATACACAATATGTATTGCCACAAAACTGGTCTAATTAAACACTTCAGATAATTATTTAAATGCACCAGAGGGCTGTTTGTTCAATATAAATAAATTTAATATAATTACTTCATGAGTAATTTCGCTTTGCCTAATCGTTGAGATATATATATATCAGTTTTTGTGGCGTTAAGTGTTTTATTATGTCTATAATTGTGTTTGTTGTTCTAACTGTACATCACATCAGAATGGATTATCTATAATGTCATTCACAATTACTTGGCAGAAATGTGTGATTAGTCATTTATAAACAGTGTATATCGGTGTGTAAAAATTTCCAACTATGTCTCCTTATTTGTTACCATGGCCCTGCACTACATGCAGGTATGATATATATTGTTATATTTTGTAATAACCAAGCATATAGCCTCATACCAGATTATATGTATAATTATAAGAGATAAACGAAATGTACAGTGACATATTTCAGTTAATAAGATCGCTTTTTTAACTTGTACGAGTTACCTCCCCTTGTTGTTTTTTTTTTTTTTATAGTATGTAAGAGGCAAGAGTGTAATGTGTTCTATTTGTATTTGTTACAGGGTGTCGGGTGTCTCCTTATGATCGTAATAAATATGTACCTCCCCTTGTTGTTTTTTTTTTTTTTATAGTATGTAAGAGGCAAGAGTGTAATGTGTTCTATTTGTATTTGTTACAGGGTGTCGTCCTTATGATCGTAATAAATATACAGAACGAACTCCAGTGTTGTGACGTTTCTTGCAACCCCCGATTACATAAATTTAAGGAGTAATGAAAGAAATTTCAGTTTTTGTTGTAAGTGCTATAACTAACTGTACATCACATCAGAATGGAGCATTCACAATTACTGAGAAATATTAGTCATTTATAAACAGGCAAAAATTTCCAATTGTCTCCTTAACCATTGTTTTGACTAATCTCTTTCTTGTTTTAATTCTCTTAACCAATGGAGTGGACACATTAAAATTCTGGTATATCCTTTCAAATCCAAGGAATGAAAATGGATGCTTGAATTCCAAGCAAACATGTTGGGAGCATTCTTTGGTTTTAGGAAATGCACTGGAACTCCAAAACATCCTCTCTTTACAGAGGATATTTTCCTCTGAACTCGAACAAATGTCATGAAAACATTTAAAATTATGTGTTTATTAAAACTTTAAAATGCTTATGTTATTAGTTACATCTGTGAATAAAAAAACTCTTTCTGGTATAATGTTGTTTTTATTCCAGTTATATCAAACAATGTAATCCAATGGACAGCCACAAAACAACAGGTTTCATTGTTTTCAATGACATGACTGAATGGTGGTATAGTTTGTCGATTCATATATTTATATAAAAAACTGAATGATCCTGCATTTGAATAAGTGATTACTTAAATCTGTAACTCTCCATAAAATGCAGGACTATTACACAGGTGTTTATTATAGAGATGTGTCCCAACTGTACACTGCGCGTCCTACATGTATCTTATTTACTCTTGATATATAAGAATTGATGACACTACAAACACAGAACAAGAACCTAGACTTATCAAAACAACTTATCTCTACCTCTGTTTTTAAATGAATTTGCGAAATATCATAACAAAATTTATCCAAAGCAATTTTTAGGCGTTCATAGCAACTCGGCGAAAATTATTTTTCTTTGCATTTTACATCATTCTTACCTTCTTTACCAGTTCACAGGAGTATATTCATCACCAATGAATCACATGATATGCTTTTTAATTCGATGTTATGTATGCTAATTGCTAAATAGAATGTCAACACGTCCTGCAAAAACTTGTCTGTAACATTTCATGGGCGCCGCCATACTTTGTCACGTGACATGGACCTTTAAATTTTGATTGGTTGTTAGAGAATCAGCAGTGCATTTCCTTTCCGGGAACATTCGTGTGTCAGTTGAGCACCATGGCTGAACGGGGTAAGTACCCATCTTCTGTTGGCTTTGCTCCATGTATGCAACTTGCAAAATGTATGGCAACGTGACAGTGAATTAAGGAGTTTGTTTAAATGACAGTATGTAACCTTGGGAGTACGCACTTTCGTCATTGAGGACGAAATATGTAAAACATGCTTCAGCGAATGGGAACGTACTCGGCGTTTTTCACATGCACCTCGATAAAAAGGGTTTAGTCGGCGGTCAGATTCTCGTTGACCCATTGAACTCACATGAATGCATGGACATTTCTTTAATCTTGTTCTGAGAGGGTATAGAAACAGGCGAAAGATATTAATTACAAATATATCTTTTATTTTGAACCGCATCACGTTAAACCAGATTACAGAGTACGTGTAGAGCGTTATGTGGTAACGTGTTAGGTTAATGTATTCTATTTTCACTTTGGCTGATGGACTGACCTTGTGAAGTGTGTCCTTGTCCTACATTGTCAATTTAGCATGCGTGCTTACATGATATATCGATAATACTGACAAATACTATAATTTGTGCTTTGTCCCTACCGTTATATCTCCCAAAATGTGAAAATTGTGTGTATTTATATACTAACTGAGGTTATTTCAAATATACAGTGAAGTCTTAGGCGTTATTTTTAATTTTATGATAAATTAATTAATTATATTTATAACTTTTTTCAATGATTTTTTTTTACTTTATTAAGGGATGGATTTTGACAATATTTAGCCATTTTCTACAATAATATCCATAGTTTTTTCTCATAATAAAACTAAAACTGCCTACCTTGGCCTATAGAAGCTTGCGAGGTGACATGATCGAGATATATAAAATGATCAGCGGAGTGTACGACAAAGAGTGCTGTACATGCATAAAGTTATGGGAGAACATGTCCGATAAACACAGTGTTAGAGTAAACTCAAAAAAACTTTTTCCACAAAGAGCTAAATCTAAACTAAGAAGTAATTACTTTTCTGTGAGAGCAACACGCATTTGGAACACATTACCAGAAACTGTTGTATCTGCCTCAAACACGAACTGTTTCAAAAATAGGCTTGATAAGTTATGGGAAAACCAAGATATCATTTTTAATTATAGAGCTGATATATCAATATAGAATGTCTTAATAGTAATTCAACGGAACTAAAAGCTGGACATATTATTTTGATTTGTACATAGGCCTACTATATTTATTATATGAAATATCATGTATATATATTGTATGTTTTTTGAGACCAGAGTAGAGGATAGGTATATCCTGTTCTGGTAATAAACTTAACTTAACTTAACTTAACTATAATACTCATTTAATATTCTGTTGTTTATTTCAAGAGTAATATGAAATTATCAACTCAGCTAATTTCCATGTGACACCATTTTCCTATTTATGCTTACTAAAATAACGTCAAAATGGCATCCTGAAAAGAGCATGTTGCAAATGAATGATTTTTTTCCTGGTAATACACAACAGAAAACAATGGAAATAGTATGAGATGAAGCAGGAAACAATTCTCCATAGATATATAAAATTTCACTAAAAATGTTCTTGAATAAAGTCAGGAAAATTCATTGAAAAAAGGTTAGAAAAATAAAGAATATATAGTAAAATAACAAAACATGAAAGACTTATGGCACATCACTGTACATATGCAAAATAACTTGTCCTCTGACATCAGACTGGTATACATACACATACAAATCAATATCATAGTATTTTATATCTCAGCTGTCAAACCAGGGAAAACATGAATTGTAAAAAGGCAGTCTGCGGTTCAAATGATCTTAAAATAGAAAGCAGGCGGCCATCTTGGAAGTTGACAATGAAAGTTATCAATATTTCTTGGAAGTACGGGATGGTTTTTTCTCAGATTTTATCTGTAAGTTCCCTTAGGTTCCTAGTTGTGCCATCTTGATTTTGGGACTGATTAGAAAAATAGATTTGGCTGTAAAGCAACCATCTCTGATTTGGCAGTTAAAGATTTTTATTGCTTTTTCTAAGGACTAAATAGTTAGATGTTCATTTCATAACTGATAAAAAGCATTTTAAAAGTTAAATATCTGTGGAAAATTGTGTACTTTCTGTTAATCATGCATAACCATTTTATTAACAAGGTCAAAAAATTACCATTAAATTACTTATTCATATCATTATCATTCAAAGAATGTGAACAATGTCTTTGCGCATGAATCTTATATTCAGATTAATTCAAATTCATTTGTTTCAAGTGGATAGCGTGAAACAAGAGGTCATTTTACAAAGTAAGAATTGAAACACGGCTGGCAAATTAAGTTTTGACTAATTACATAATTATACATGGTAAGAAGTCATCAAAACAGTGGTCGGTCAAAATGACGATCTGAAAGGTCACATGGTTAACTTGGCTATCTCTGATTAAAACAGCGATGAGTGGTAGCTGCAACAGCGAGTGTCAACTAGCGTTAGTTTGAAACTATCAATTTCTCTCAGAGAGTGTTATAATTTTGTGAATAGTCTAATTTTAAGTATTACATTGCTTGCCTGAGATTAAACACACGGGGGGAAAAAGTAATGAAATCTAACCATTTAGTCCCTTTAAGAAGACTTTTTAAATTTGATATGATTAAGGGAAAAAAACAAAGCAAAAATGAGAAAAGATATAACTTGTAAAGAACAAATAAATATCACATGACAGGTGCTTACTTTGGGGTCTCTTTGTTTTGTTATGTACACTGAACATATACAGTTATTTTAACAAAAATGTATCGACCTGTACCTGAAAATTTTATGGATTTATAATTCAGCAAATCAAAGGAGTTTAAGGCTCAAAACGGACATTGAACAGGTAGTTTGATTTGAATTTTGTGTCTAGAGTACAACATTAAATTGCATGCATGTAAAATTTAATGAAACTTGGTGGGTACACTGCCCACACTTAACGAAGGATTGTGAAACATAGTGTACATGATCATACTAAGTGACATGCTGTGTACCAAATTAAGGACCTTTGACCTCTTAATTACAGAGTTATTGCCCTTTCTAAAAGTATCTTTTACTGAGCATAGTTTGGCTTGCATTTCTAGTAGGATAATGAAACTTTTCATATATACATTAATCATATGAAGAAAATGTGCAGTGTACCAAAGTTAGGGTCTGCAACCCTTTAACTACAGAGTTATTGTCCTTGTTAAAATTTTGTGCGTGGAACATTTTTTTGCCTGCATTTAAACTAGGATATTGAAATGTGATGTTTACATCAGTCATGTAATCGTACAGGGCCCATGAGCCATCAGTAAAGAGTTATTGCCCTTTGTTAAAAGTTTGTGTCATGAGCAAAGCTTCGCTTACATATTAGCTAATGTCATAAAGCTTGATGTATATATTTAGCATGTTAAGAGAATGTGTAGTGTACCAAATTATGGCCCTTTTGATAAAACCTTGTGTCCATTAGAATTGTTTTAAGTAACGTTCATGAGTTTCTCTGATTCTCTTGTTTACAATTTGCAGCGGTGGAAAGCATGTTTCAGTGGTATTCCATCAGGAGAAAGTATATGAACAGATTCATAGTTTCTAATGAACATTTATTTTAAAAAGATAAAAAATATTTTTTTATGTCAGAAATGAACAATCCAAGCTGTTATTCAGTAAATGCATGAGACTGATTATAGGATGTATTAGATAATAGATTGTGTGTATTGGTGTACTGATTTATCTATTATAAAACTGGGACCAATTCTTATCACTACATATGTAGGAAGAGTTGTAACCCTTCTTAGGCTCAAAATTACGTGACCTCTCACTGGGGAACACATACCTCTAAAGGGACATTCTCGTTAGCTGTAATTAGTAATCAAACTGATTACCTGTATTTTCACTTCCTACTACTCCTTCATTCACCTCACCTCAAAGACAGCAACATTTATCAAAATTCTTGATTTCCGATGAAGCCTCTTAGTTTTCTTTGTCTTGAAACTATGGAGTGACTAAACAATTCCTTTCCTTGCTTCCAGGGATGATTTTAAAATATGCCTTTGCACAGGATCCAAAACAATATATATTTAAGTAATGCCAAGGGGAAAAACAATAGTGAGAAATCTGCTCACCATATTTTCCTCATTATAACCAGCGGTTATTTTCCTTGGCTGCGGTTTGTGAGGCTTATAAACAGGTGCAGTTTATATTGGCAGAAAGAAAATAAGTGTACTGTCTAGACATCGATTCCGGACCGTTACATATTTGTCAAGGTGTATCACATGCACTATTGACCTGCGTGACCCTGCACCATGATAATTTTGGTGTAACACGTGTCACGCTTCCAGAAAGAATAAGAAATAGTGATTTAAACCAAGAATACCAGTACACCAGTATGAGACGTCATTAACAAGTATTTTATGGTTACCTGTCAATTATATGTTTATGACTGAAACAGATAGTCTAGAGCTGTTATTTAGAACCGTATACAGGATGATTTTAAAATTGAAATAAAAACAGTATTCTCATGGATTTAATTAACCATACTTTTTAAATATGAATCACAATATCTTCTGAACTTCAGAAGTTTACAATAGCCTGTTGCATCCTGGGATTGATAGGTCAACGGGTCTAATTCTAGAAAGACTGCCTTGCTTGTTTGCCATAAGAATGGCTTTGTGTAACTTACAAGAAGTAATTTGGAACTAACATAATTCAGCATACAAGGGCCTTTTCTAATATTTAATGATATAAACTCCGATGGAGATATTGTTAAGTAAAACCGTACGTAACACCAGGCCCTATATCTGTAAATAGATAATCTTTGAAGACTCTTATATCAGTTACCACATCATAAGAAAGGGTGCAGCTTATATTTCGGTACAACTTATATGTGGATCAAATAGAAAAAAAATAGTTGAAAATTGGCACTGTGGTGCCATTTATAACCTCAAAAATTTGGTATGTCTGTGTGTGTCTTTCATGTTGAATCTGTGACCTTCATGTTATATCAGTCTATTTGTGCCCTTCATGTTATATCTATGTCTGTCTGTGCCCTTTATGTTATATCTATGTCTGTCTTTGTCCTTCATGTTATATCAGTCTATGTGTGTCTTTCATGGTATATCTATGTCTGTCTTTGTCCTTCATGGTATATCTATATCTGTCTTTGTCCTTCATGTTATATCTATGTCTGTCTTTGTCCTTCATGTTATATCAGTCTATGTGTGTCTTTCATGTTATATTGGTGACTAGGTGTGTCCTCCATATTACATATGTGACTGTCTATGATCTTCATGTTACATCTGTGTTTATCTATGTCCTTCATGTTATATCAGTCTATTTGTGCCCTTCATGTAATATCTGTGTCTGTGTGTGCCCTACATGTTATACCTGTATCTATGTGTGTCCTTTATGTTACATCTGTGTGTGTCCTACATGTTATACCTGTATCTATGTGTGTCCTATATGATATATCTGTGTGTGTGTTCTATATGTTACATTTGTGTCTATCATTGTCCTTCATGTTATATCCGTATCTGTCTACGTCCTTCATGTAAAATATATGTCTGTCTATGATCTTAATGTTAAATCTTGTCTGTCTGTGACCTTCATGTAATATCTGTGTCTGTCTTGTGTCCTTCAAATTGAAAATGTCTGTCTGTGACCTTCATGTTAAAATCCTTTTTATTGCCTTCATACTTGGAACCAAAATGATAATAATGCTGTTACTGATGAATGTTTTAATATTTTACAGGTGAGAAGGGAGCATTTGTGACCTTAGCGACAAACGACACATATGCTCTAGGGTGTTTGGTACTCGGGAACTCCCTGAGGCGAGTCAAAACAGTACATCAGTTGGTTGTTATGATCACGGATGGTGTCACTGGATCTATGAGGTAGGAGATATTTACTCTAGAAGTAGTCAATTAAAAAGGTAACCATTAATGGTGGACTAATCAAATTGCCCTTTATCTGTCAACCTTTAACAATTGTTGTAAATGCTGATTCTGGAAAAGTGTTTGATTGATAATCTTTAGATTTCACATGTAGGTTTGCCTCATTCTGTAACTATACATATTCCATTTAGCAGTTAATTGGAAAAACGAGATAATCTCGGATTTCGACAATGAAAGATTGTTATTGCTTTTTCTGGAGAAGTGCAAGACAAATCTTTCTCACATTTCATATGTAGGTGCTCCTTGGTTCTTAGTGGTGTCCCTTTGATATTTGGACTCATTGGAAAAACAAGATGGTTGACAGGTGGCCATCTTTGATTTGGACAAATAAGTCTGTTATGGCTATATAATTTCTTTAAGTACTCGATGGATCTCTGTCAAATTTCATAAGAACTCACAAATAGTCCCTAATTTTTTCCTTTTGATTGTTGGATCAATGAGAAAAACAAAATGGCCAGCAGATTACCATTTTGGATTCAACAGTCAAGGATAAATATCTTTATATTGTCAAAGGAATATGCAAATTTCAGATCATTAAGACCAAAAACAAAGGAAAGAAATTTTTAAAGATCAATAAAAATTGAATGATGCTGGGTGCCAAGATCCTTCTGGAATAACTCTTGTTACTTTGAAATACTTCAGTAGGATTTTAATTGGATTTTGGCAAAATTTAGGTTAGATCTGTTGCTTATGAAGGATATTTATTGCTGAATAAACATCTGATACTGCCGGGTTGCATCCATAGATTAATTGAAATTCCAAAGGTCTTGAAGCTTATATCATTATGCAGTTTCAAAGACGGTCTGTTATTCTACTTCCTGTTATAAATTTACGATCTATTTATTGATTTATTCCTAGTTTATAGATATTAGACAATTAATATGAAAATAGAAAGTCAAGCAAGTCTACTTAGAGCTCTACCTTCTCAGCTTTTACTTCCTATTTACTTTGTTTGATATAAGCCATTGTAGGTTTTCTTTGAATTAACAGATTTGAACTTTGATAGAATAACATTGACGGAATTGGGAAAAGGGGTATTGTGAATGGAGATTGGGTGGAGAACAGAGTGTAAACAATGACAGGAAAGATCAGAGCAGCAGTTGTGAATTAGGCATTTTTAGTTGGTCATCTTTTTTTCACAATATTCAAAAAAGATGTCCATACTTATGAAAAGCACACAGGAAAATATCTAAGGTACTAGTTATACCTTTTGAAATCTAGAAGTCTCCAAAATTTGCGACATAGACTTAATTGCTTTTCTTTTAAAAGATCCTTGAAGTTCTTGGTTTTACTTTCATCTACACATGAATAAAATTTCTGAAAGTGTTTGTCGAGGTTGTCATGATTATGTGAGTATTTTCCATGTTGTAATATTTGATTTTCAAGATCACATCTGAAATGTTGCCCAGAAACGTAGTACTGACAGATTTCAGGAGAATATTAAGAACCTTTCAGTTCATTAAAGCTACGAGTGCAAAATTCTTACTCAGACATTCAGAAAAATTTTGATTTCTAAGCAGTTTTGCCGTCAATTCTAACAAGACACATTTTGTCACATTATTGAAGTACACGACCATCAAGCATAAGGACGTTTGAAGGGCTCTGAAGTATATTTAATATGAGGGGTTCAATATATTGATTTCTGTAGATGTAGATCTCTGAGTGCTACACCTACAGATAAATATTTGGGACGATTATTAATGAAAGTGGATGTGCAGTGTCTTCAGATAAATAAGTAATGTGTTGATGAAAGGTGCTAGAGATAAGGAGATGGTGTGCAGACACTGGTGTTAGCTCTACCTCTTTGATTATTGATTGGCATGTCACACTGGAGCTGTGATTACACAGGCAATATTAATTGCATCCTAGTCACTGACAAGTTTTAGCAGCATGTTTTTCTACAAGTCTGTTTTAAAGACAAGTCTCTTAATTGGATAAAAGTTAATTAATTTAATGCTATTGATCATATGAAATGTCTGCTTTCACCAAAAACAATTTTTTGAAGAAAAATCTATCTCTCAACATTTACAACTCAACATGCACCTAGATTTATTTAGTTTCCATTGAAATGATTCAGTGTCTCAACTTTGTCGTTGAGTGATCACCGAGTTACCAGACCTAAT
Organism: Ylistrum balloti; assembly: GCF_031769215.1. NCBI lineage: Eukaryota > Metazoa > Mollusca > Bivalvia > Pectinida > Pectinidae > Ylistrum > Ylistrum balloti. The sequence continues at coordinate 227,616 of NW_026782542.1, read as the reverse complement.
CGTTCGTCTGTGTTTTATCTGCCATAGACTTTGTAAAGGCCATAGTCGTTACATCAAATGTTTCATCATTTTACACTACAGACATTTCTAACCCAGGTCTCAGTGATCAATCTTTGAGGGAAAGTCTCTTTAAATTTACCAGAAAATTGATTATCATCAGTAAGAATTATTTGATTATTTACGTGATATACCAGTAGTATAATAACAACTTTGCTGAAATATCGTGATATAAATGGAAAGTTTAAAGCTGATTGTTTATCTAGATAATTTTACCATTTTTAGCTGGCTTCTTAGTCTGGTTCCTTAAGTTTGGTGCAATGAATGACCTTGACCCTTTTTCAAGGTGGATAAGGTTAGATGCAGTAATTAAAGGATTTAAATATTAGTATCTAAATCTCCGCGAGTATTGACCTTGATCATTTTGTAAGGTCAGACGAGCCAAAGACAGTATAAGTATTAATTTCACTCTCCAGGTAATACTTTATTCATTAAGCATGGATAATACTTTTCCAGCTACATTTTGGCAGGAAATAACATGTTTATAAAAGGTAAGGATAAGAAATTTTACCTACTTGGTTTTCCATGGCTCTCAAAATACATCATGTGTGATTTGAGTCCCTTGACTCATTCATTCATAAAAGTTTAGGGTCCCTGGGAAAACCCTGACCTGTGTTTACAAAGTGTTTGGATAATGACCTTTACTCACATTACAGGTCAAAGGGTTCAAATGTGTTGTAAATCTACAGGTCAAAGGGTTCAAATGTGTTGTAAATCAGACTTTCAAAAATAGCATTTTGACTGTAACTTGCTAAAATGGAGGACTATGTATGAGTTTATTGAATACTGATCTCATTATTTCTTCGTTTTCTTTGTCACAGGGGACAAATGTTACTGGGGACAAATGTCTCTGGGGATAAATGTAACAAGGGACAAATATTACAGGGGACAAATATCACAGGGGACAAATATCAAAGGAGACATATATCTCTGGGGACAAATGTCACAGGGGAAAAATGTTACTGGGGACAAATGTCACAGGGGAAAATGTTACTGGGGACAAATATTACAGGGGATATATGTCTCAAGGGGCAAATGTTACAAGGGACAAAATATGGGAACACTTGAGTCTTATGAAGCCTGAAAATATAATAATTAATATGAAGGAAAATGTTATTGAGTGATGACAGATTTTTACCTTGATCCACTGACCAGGTTTCTTGTATTGATTCACTCATATGCAAAAGTAAAAAACAATTGAGATATAGTTGTAAATTTGGCATGATGTACACATCATATAGCATTGATGGTACTTAGAGACAGCCCAGTGACAGCAGATTAGATTCTATATTGTACAGGAAGTAGGTTGTTCAGAATACTATTGATCTGGCTGTGGGTATATTAATTTGTATCAATGAGACAGACTGGTTTCTTCAGTCCGCAACTTCTTTGTACTGGCTGGCTTCAAACTTCAGGTGACATCTGGTTTGCTTTTCTATAGTGAAATGATTCATTCTTTGATTTGGCCGTATAACTACTGCTTTTTAGTAAATTTGATGGACTGATCTCTGATCTCATTCAATCGGTTTTGCTTGTACACAATATTATCCAATTTGATAATTTTTTGTTGTCTTTTGATAACTAGAACTGTAATGAGGTGGTATAGTCCAAACATTAAGATTGAATATATAGCCTCCAAAATGTTATTTTACTGTCCAGTTTTCATTGTTTTTTGAGCTGATTTTATTTTCAAATAAATGGAAACAAATAATCAAATTATTTTCCAAACCGATCCATGCAGCTTTTAACACTGTAAAAGAAACAGTTACCGAGTTGTTATCAAAATTATCAACAAGAACTAGAGAATTGAAAGGATTATTGGTATTGATCTGTTAAAATCATATTGATTATTGGTATTGATCTGTTATCACATTGATTATTGATGTGTTAAGATCATATTGATTTGATATAAAGCTTTGTTTTCAACTCATAAATTATTTTGAATTGATAGTCACATCTTTCAATTTGTTGAAGAGAGACTTGACTAATTAAGCATTATCCTCATGTATCTGAAATCAACACTCAAATTCTGATAAAAGAATATTAGAAGAGAACATGGTTAAAGAGGCATTAACATGACATTGATACAGAATTTATTTGTTTTTGTCTGTGTCTCCCCATTTGTTTGTATCCATAAGAATACAAACTCACTTCACATTGTTTGTCACCAAACCTCATACTACCCTGACACCAATGTCGGAATGACAATATAAACTCCCCTTCACTTTGAGAGGCAGGCTGAAAAAGTTATGTACAAGAATATTATGAACATTTCAAGCGTTGAATCTGTATTCATGCCATAGTGTATGATAACATCAACTTTTCCGCTTGATTCAATTTGGTGGTCCTGTGGGTCATAACTAAAAGGTCACGGTTATTCATGAACTTTTTGAAAACAGAAAATTTATCGGTGTACATCATCAGGAATCCCTCAGCAGATTTAGTTAATATTTATGTTGTCCTGTTTATATACTTTAACATAAAAAATCTACATACATGTAGATATAATTGGTCATCAGTCAAGGATAAAGGGTTAAATGTCAACTTTTACCTTTTTTAAAACAAAAAGTTTGTGCATTTAAACTGTATCTCGTAAAATCAAATCCCTATACCATTTCCTGATTAGGTTACTGGAGGTATATATCTAAGTGAGCTGGCAGCCTTTCCACATAAAATGTTTTGTATTGTTGGCTGAAGGCAGCAAAATTAGTCAATAACAATACCATGTGGTGATTGTGATCACTAGGGAATAACGTACTGTTGTGTAAATCCCAATGTCAATAGAACGCACATTTTGTGCATCAGAGCTGCTGTTTTGGATAACACTTTTCATAGAAATAAACCTTTCATGTTGTTGACCAACACACACAATGTTGTGGCTATTGTAGCTCAAAATTGAAATGCTACCATATTATGATAACTAACTTGTTTCTCCTAAATTTCATCCTTAGTTAGACACAGAGAAAACTGTATGCAGTATGATTTGTTATTTGTACAATCTTTATTTATGAAAAATTTCAGTGGCACAAAAAAAAAAAATTGTCATGAAATTCAAGGGAGATAACTAAAATTCAAAGCCAAGGAATGTTAAATGTGATATGTAATAGTATATATACATGAGTTACGACTTATTGGCAGGCAGGCTGATTATCATGGAGATAGATAAGTAAAGGATATCACTGTATTTTCCATATTTGTTAACAATAGTCAATAATTTATCATCCTGTCTTAATTTTTTTAGCAATACATATCAAATTGACATGTATGAGCCAAGTTTCATGCTTTAAGCAAGAATGTACACAAGTAGATGTTCTGTGATGGTACAAGTCATTAACTAGTGAAAGATTTCTTAACCTCTGTAACTAAAACGTGAAGTGAGAAAAGGAATTAAAACCTGGTCACCCTGCTACCAGCTATTTATTCTTTTTAAATGAAATTTGATTTTTTTTATCATTAGTGATCTTTAACTCTGAGAATGAATTAAAACCTGGTGACTCTGCTCCGAGCTGTACCTTTTTCCTGATGAAATTCAAGTACAAATTTTTTGTACAATTAGTAATCTCAACGAAAAAAAAATATCATTGCTGTGTCATTGGAAAAAATGCTGATGGTAGATTCATTGTGCTGACACTGTCCATTTAGCAATAAACAGATTTAAGAAAAATTGCTGAAATAGTCATATAAAAATTTATTTGTAAAAGTAAAGTGCATGATTGTTAAGAAAACAGGTAGTGCAACATCCAGAATTCCCACGTTCTGAATTGGTTAATTTTTATACCAAAAATCCATCACTGTCAACGAATGAATAGTTCAGAATAGAAGTTTTTATATCGCAATGAGTAAGAAAATTATGTGTGACGTTTCAATGACTACTGTCACCAGTGCATTTACACTTCACACTGGTCAAACTGGTGGGCTAGACAATATGGTGGGTCTAGACAATTTCGTGGGTCTAGAATCACAGACAATATCGGGGGTCTTGAGTCAGAGACAATATGGTGGTCTAGAGTCAGAGACAATATGGAGGGTCTAGAGTCAGAGACAATATGGTGGTGTAGAGTCTGAGACAATATGGTGGGTCTAGAGTCAGAGACAATATGGAGGGTCTAGAGTCAGAGACAATATGGAGGATCTAGAGTCAGAGACAATATGGAGGATCTAGAGTCAGAGACAATATGGTGGGTCTAGAGTCAGAGACAATATGGAGGGTCTAGAGTCAGAGACAATATGGAGGATCTAGAGTCAGAGACAATATGGTGGGTCTAGAGTCAGAGACAATATGGAGGGTCTAGAGTCAGAGACAATATGGTTGGTCTAGAGTCAGAGACAATATGGAGGGTCTAGAGTCAAAGAGACAATATGGTGGTGTAGAGTCTGCGACAATATGGTGGGTCTAGAGTCAGAGACAATATGGAGGGTCTAGAGTCAAAGAGACAATATGGTGGGTCTAGTGTCAGAGACAATATGGAGGAGAGTCAGAGACAATAGGGATCTAGAGTCAAGAGACAATATGGAGGGTCTAGAGTCAGAGACAATATGGTTGGTCTAGTGTCAGAGACAATATGGTGGGTCTAGAGTCAGAGACAATATGGAGGGTCTAGAGTCAGAGACAATTTGGTGGGTCTAGAGTCAGACACAGTATGGTGGGTCTAGAGTCAGAGACAATATGGAGGGTCTAGAGTCAGAGACAATATGGTTGGTCTAGAGTCAGAGACAATATGGAGGGTCTAGAGTCAAAGAGACAATATGGTGGGTCTAGTGTCAGAGACAATATGGTGGCTCTAGAGTTGGAGACAATATGGTTGGTCTAGAGTCAGAGACAATATGGAGGGTCTAGAGTCAGAGACAATATGGAGGGTCCAGAGTCAGAGATAATTTGGTGGGTCTAGAGTCAGACACAATATGGTGGGTCTAGAGTCAGAGACAATATGGAGGGTCTAGAGTCAGAGACAATATGGAGGGTCCAGAGTCAGAGATAATTTGGTGGGTCTAGAGTCAGACACAATATGGTGGGTCTAGAGTCAGAGACAATATGGTGGGTCTAGAGTCAGAGACAATATGGAGGGTCTAGAGTCAGAGACAATATGGAGGAGAGACAATATGGTTGGTCTAGAGTCAGAGACAATATGGAGGGTCTAGAGTCAGAGACAATATGGTGGGTCTAGAGTCAGAGACAATATGGAGGATCTAGAGTCAGAGACAATATGGAGGGTCTAGAGTCAGAGACAATATGGTTGGTCTAGAGTCAGAGACAATATGGAGGATCTAGATTCAGAGACAATATGTTGGGACTAGAGTCAGAGACAATATGAATTTCACTTCTCTACTTAAGAAAAAGAAAATGTTTCACAATAAATTAGCAGTTCATTTATAGACCTTAAAAGTTGCAGCTTATACAATCTTTACTATTCAATGGTTGTTGTCACAGTCTCAGCGTTTTTTAAATTTTGTTCAACTTTCAATAAATTAAATTGAAAAATTTCTGGTAAGGACACTTAAAGGTGTGTTAATAAGCTTTTGATAAAATTTTGCATTCTGTGACCATATAATTATAAGGCAACAAGCCCATGTTTGTTAATAAGCCCATTCAAGTTGATGTATGTGACCCACAGTCAGTAAAAACTCTGTAATGTATAGTTATTTTTGTTGGATTTTTAAGGCATGTCTGGAAAACACCATTTCCCAAACTTTGATGAGTTCCAATACTCAGAGATATAGTAAGATCTTAAAAACTTAAAAACAAGTCCCACAGGCAAAGCATTAGTATAGGACTCAAATTTCTGTGTCCTTAAATCATAGTGTCCTGTAGTGATGAAATCTACCAATCTCTTTATGTGTTGGTTCCCTGGGCTTATTTAAGGATAGATATGGTAACCATTTTAACAATTTGGAGCAATGCTACAGCAAATTAGACAAGATATATTATAACTATGTTAAGTGTGAATTACTAATTACTTCAGTAATATTGTTAGAACAGGTACCTATACTAGTCATAAGACTGGTGCCATTGTATTGTGTATCGTGAATGTCCGTGCAGCAACAGGAATCACTGTAACATATTTCACCTAATAAGTGCCCTCTGCCCATATGAATTGTCCAGACTTCCCATTCTTGATTTATCAAATTTAAGCCATCTTCGTAAAAGAGTAAAAGTATTTAGCATGTTCTATTAAACAATTTTAAAAATGGTGAAATTATTTTACATTTTTCATCAATTTAAAGGGTAACAGTATGTCATATCAGATAAATATCTTTAGTGCTGATTGTAGAGGACTAGTTATTGTAAACCATTTATAGAAAAAAAAACAAGAAAATACTTCTAGAAGTGTCATTGATGGTTGTAATTATTTCAACAAATTTTCATGAATGTCAAATGAAATCATTCAAACAAAAACAGATAAAAAACATCACAAACTTCAAGGTTGCTTTCTTACAACAGAATTTTGTGAATGTTGTAGAAGTTTCATTCATGCTGAAAGAAGTCTGACTCTCGGGCTACTGTCATTACACCACAGAGTCAGACTCAGGGGGCTACTGTCATTACACCACAGAGTCAGACTCAGGGGGCTACTGTCATTACACCACAGAGTCAGACTCAGGGGGCTACTGTCATTACACCACAGAGTCAGACTCAGGGGGCTACCATCATTACACCACAGAGTCAGACTCAGGGGGCTACTGTCATTACACCACAGAGTCAGACTCAGGGGGCTACTGTCATTACACCACAGAGTCAGACTCAGGGGGCTACTGTCATTCACCACAGAGTCAGACTCAGGGGGCTACTGTCATTACACCACAGAGTCAGACTCAGGGGGCTACCATCATTACACCACAGAGTCAGACTCAGGGGGCTACCATCATTACACCACAGAGTCAGACTCAGGGGGCTACCGTCATTACACCACAGAGTCAGACTCAGGGGGCTACCGTCATTACACCACAGAGTCAGACTCAGGGGGCTACCATCATTACACCACAGAGTCAGACTCAGGGGGCTACCATCATTACACCACAGAGTCAGACTCAGGGGGCTACCATCATTACACCACAGAGTCAGACTCAGGGGGCTACCATCATTACACCACAGAGTCAGACTCAGGGGGCTACCATAATTACACCACAGAGTCAGACTCAGGGGCTACCATAATTACACCACAGAGTCAGACTCAGGGGCTACCATCATAATACACCACTGATACTGTTTGTTACTAATACTTGTGTATAACAAGTCAAGGACGATTCTACATACCAGTTACATTGCAGAATCTGGTGAAGTGGAAGTAGGGGTACAGTGTACTTCCTTTCTCTGACAGTATTCTGGTAAGAATCCAGTTATACCCCTTACTATGTGTATTTGTGTGAATTTTATTGCTCAATCTAAAGAGTCTCACCCATATTCTATAACAACATGCCAGTTAGCTGAACGTCGGCTTGTTTTCTATGTTTTGTGTTGAGAGTAACAAGTCCTAATGTTTCTAAGCATTTCATTCATATTTTTTAACTGTACTTTTTAACCTTTTCGTGATATGGAGAATGAAGTTTTAGAGCTCCATGATCAATCATCAATAATTACCGTCTTCCTGTTCCGATCAGACAGAAGCTGCTGACCCTGCTCTACAACACAATGATGAGATTGTTCATCTATAACATCATCAATACTCAGACAGACCCCATATTGAGAACTGAACCGTGTGAACACGTCAGGGATAAAGCTATTTTAAGCTGGGTGCTGTAGAATTAGGCTATTAAATTCTGATGCCTGCTGACCTTACTTGAAAGCCGTAAATCATCTTTCTGTAAAATATATATTGGTAGTACTTTTAGAATTATTGTGTTGGTAGTGTGCCGATGATTTCTTTCATTTTGGTTGTCATAGTAATAGTAAGTAATTATGTTAAGCAATGTCCTTTTTAATAGGGCTTGTTATAAATGTAAGTATGTTTAATGGGGAGTGATGTCCCCTGATGTTCCTTAAAATGGGTTAACTTTTATATCTGTTTTCTACAGAGTGATATCCTCTGGTCGTCATTAAAACATGTTTACTATCGGAAGGTCAAAGGTCTCTGTTACCATAAATAGAATTTTCACTTCTGGGTAATAACTTGGGTTCCCTTGGAATCAAACACAAACACATTTTAGGAATGCTTTATGGATTATTGTATAAGTAAAATAAGTAGATATTTTGTTATGAAGTTGAATTAACAAGAATCAAATTAGAAGTCACCTTTCTAAGGGTCAAGGGAAACTTTTTTCGGTCATTTTGGATTTGACAGGTATAGATTATCATCACTATTTCTGCAAAGGATCGTTCAAATGTCTCAGTATAAGAGCAAAACCAGAGAAGTTAAAAGAACGGAAAATATCCAACTTTCAAAGAGCATATAAAGATCAAACAATGGTTGGCACCAAGATTCCTTTGGGATCTCTTGTAATCAATCTGACCTTTCATTTTTGAAGTTAAAATTTAGGTCATGGACACTGTTCCTGTAAACAGATTTTTTTATTGGACACAATAACTTCAGTTTTGCTCAATAATTCTCCTGAACTCCTGATCCACTTAAAAAATAGGAAATAGTCTCTAGACATTTAGTCGATTGGGGGCATTATTATTGGGCAGTATCTTGTTAATATTGACACCCACGTATGGACGTGAATCAATATCAATGCTTGGCCAGGTTGCTTAAGCACTACTGTTCCCCTGTAACTCTAGGACAAGATTTTTCCTGCAGGAGGAATTTGTGACACTATGGTAAAATACACAAGTTGCTTTTTACCAATTTGGTAGAATTAATCTTGAGCTTGTGTGGTAGAGTACAAGTGTAGAAAGCCAGAGGTGACCAGGCATGGTTCTTACTTCATGGAGTTATTGATAAAATGATTCTTTTGCAAATGGATCTTAAAGGAATATTCTACACAAGTTAGGATTTCGTAGGATGCTTTTAAAGAAAACTGTACAAAATCATCTACTTATGTTCTTATGGAAAACATACACTTATAAGTTTACCATGTGATATTTGATTTGGAGAAATTTTCTAGTTAGATTGATTAACAAACGTTCGCACAACCCTGATTGTGTCGTAACAGGTTTGCCTTGTTATAAGCCAAACAGAATGAAATATTTGTGTTAATTACAAAATCATCAGAAAATAAGCCTGAAGAAGTGATAAGTAATCCCAGTAGATCTTTTAGTGACCAGTATACATACTTGTGTGTTTACCCTATGTTCTGTTCTGTATAAAATCTACCCATGTTCTTATCTGTGATTCAGTGAACGTTCAGTTCTGGATTTCCCTATGCACTGCAATTACAAGGTTTGACTGGAAGTATTCGCATCATTTTCACCTTTCCAAAGTGACAACAGAAGAGATATTTTAATGCCAATAATTGTTTTTAAAAGTCATTAGAACAAGTTCTTAAATGGTACAGAAGAGTAAGAAATTTTGCCAAAGCCAGAAACTGAAAATTGGACAGAATGTCCCTTTAAAACCTTCTACCATTTCAAAAGGTCCTTGACTTTTTTCTATTGACAGGAATCAGCTGCGACGGGTGTTTGACTTGCTGTATGAAGTTAACCTCCTTGATAGTAAAGATGCTTCCAATCTCCAGCTGCTTGGACGACCTGATCTTAATGTTACCTTCACCAAGTTCCACTGTTGGCGACTCACCATGTATGACAAAGCCGTCTTCCTTGATGCTGATACCTTAGTAAGAAGTTTACTTGAAAATAAAAAAAAAACATAAAAATTGACAGTATAATGATCTTGACTCCATACTTTTCATTTGGGAGGGAAACTCCCATTTTTAACTTGAATTTAATGAGTTTTTCGTTAAGTCTTTTGTATAATTTCAGCGATCTGACAAGTCTATCAAAAGTGTGGTTTTATTATATTAATTTCTGGTTAATTTGTCATCATGTCTGTATTTGGATTTTATGACCTGCGTCACATTCAATGTGGACATTTTTTAAAAATTAGTCAGGGATGCATTTCTGTATCATAGAATTTATATAGAATCAAAGTTCAATAACTAAAGGTGACAGGACCAACTTTGAGGTCATATACAATGAATTTGGTTCTCTAAAAATATATTCTGGTAGTCAGTTCATGCATGATGATAGCCACAACCTATTGCTAGAGAATTTTCAATCTACTACTCCTGTTAGAAGTCTACCTTCTGAGAGTCAGAGATGTTGGCCTCCTGGGAATAAATATGGTAACGTTCTAAAGTGCTACTAAACATGTTAGAAATCTATCAACACGAAGTTCATCATCCTGTGAACAGCCAGGGTCAGTACCTTAGAGCCCCAAGGGTAAAATGTCTAGCCCAAGGACACAACCATGTCAGCACAAACCAGTTGTGTTCTCAGCTCCATGAGAAAGACAAACTGCCACTCAAAGTCATGGTGTGGGCCTACATCAAGACAATGAAAGGACACTTATTGTAATTCTACAAAACAGCAATATGTATTGATTGGCTTATTACCAGGATTTGACTGATTGCCAAATAAATAGGGTAACATGATCCAAAATGGCATATTGACCAGGAAAACAACCAGGTCATATAGTGAAAACTTCTTTCATTATCAGTGCTCTATGTATCAATACTTTAAGGAGTGCCTCTAGAGTTTCTGACAGTATCAGTATTTAATTGTATGATGAATTTAAAAAATCAAGTGAGGAATATCAATCACTACAGCTTCAGATTGAGCTCTTTGGATTTTTATTAACCATCCACCAGTTTTGCCCTTTCCGGGCTTCATCAGGACCATTGCCCTCTCCGCGTTTCATCAGAACCATTGCCTTTTCTGGGTTTCATTGAGACCATCGCCCTCTTTGGGCTTCATCAGGACCATCGCCCTCTCCAGGCTTCATCTGGACCATCACCCTCTCCGGGCTTCATGAGGACCATCACCCTTTCTGGGTTTCATCAAAACCATTGCCCTCTCCGGGCTTCATCTGGACCATCGCTCTATTTGGGTTTCATCAGGAACATTGGTCCAGCCAGAGAGGGTGAAACTGATTGACAGTTAGTAATAAATCAAAACAGAACTCACTCTGATGCTATTGTGATTGATATTCCTCACTTGATTTTCCTGACTACTCAATCACCCTGCATACTCTCGGGTATCCAGCTGCAGAGTAAAGGACCCCACGACCCAGCCAACAGCACGAACGCCATTGACTCTATTAGTAAATCCTTCATGAATTTAAAAAGTAATGTTTAGAATTTCTTAATGCTATCAGTGTGTTGTCAGTGTGTAAAACATTACTTATACAGGTAATCCTACGTGACAAACATGATAAATATGTCATGTATCAGTGGAAAATCTGTCTGGCAAAATTTCAAATGAGCTGATTTGTAAAAGAGTTTACAATTAATATTTTTTTAGTTATTGTAATACTATATTTCTGTTGATATTCAATATCCAAATCAACCAACATATACAAATATAAATTACATAGACTGTCCTATTGTCTTGTTAGAAAGGATTCCATCCCTATCTAATATTCATTTAAAAAAAATATTCATTTTATATTAAAATAGATTAAAGCCTTTTCTTGAAGCATTTCATGAATATAAAGTCGGGACATACTACACTTGATATATAAAGTTTGTATTGAACAATTTGTGAGGAAAAAACTTATGATTACATTAAAATACAGTTGAGCCTTGTTACCTCAAACTCTTATAACTCGAAGCGTTCCGTTGGTCCAGGCCAATTTTCACATAACATTCAAACCCACTTAAATCCAGTACTGTGATAACTTGAGGCTTTTCTGTGTAACGTTAAATGTTAGATCTGCATCCTTCCTTAATATGTTACAAAATACATATGACTTTAATACCATTTTGTGATTTGATAATTATTCTGATGATTGTCACTGAACAGATAGTGGTAGAAATAACTTCGCTATTTCAGGAAATAGTGTTTTTTAACCAGTGATGGCCTTTCTGTAAAACATTTGATCTGAAAATACTTTTTACAATAAAATTTATAGAAAATTGACAAAACATGTTGTACTATAGAACTTGTAGTCCTATGGCACTGGTAGGAGTTAAAAAAGTTTGTTTGTTCAGACAGTTGGTAGTTTTGCAATTTTCAGTGATGAAATATAGTGTAACATAAATACAGTAAAAAAATCATATCACGATTTCCTTTAAAAATCATTTTTACTTCAAAATTTCGAAAAATATATGAAAATTTGAACCATTGAAAAAAAAGAAATTTTCACTATCAAGTAATAGTCATTTCCTATGGTTTTTGGTTATGTTACTCTCAACAGACATTAGTAAATACAGAATGTTCACTTTTTCCTTACAGGTCCTTAAAAATGTTGATGAGTTGCTTGACAGAGAAGAACTATCTGCAGCCCCTGATGCTGGTTGGCCAGACTGTTTCAACTCTGGGGTGTTTGTATTCCGACCTTCTGAGGAGACCTATAACAGTCTGTTAGATTTCGCATTAGCTAAAGGAAGTTTTGATGGTAAGTGGAACATATTTAAATGATGTTGTTAAAGTTTTATTTAGTTTTAGGCCGAAGTCAAAGTCGTTGTTACTGTAAGCAGTAAAATAATCTCAAATCAACATTCGCAAAATTAAATCCTCGTAAACTAGCCCGAAATTGGTCAACGCAAAAATATACTACATGTTTGCTGTGTAATAGGATAATTTGACAGCTTTGTGAATGATTGTAAAATGGTTCTCATTTGTAGAGATATTCTTTATTTTACAGGTGGTGACCAAGGGTTACTTAACATATACTTCAAAGACTGGGCAACCAAAGACATAGCAAGACATTTACCTTTTATATACAATGTAGTGTCACAAGCCTTCTATAGTTACTTACCAGCATTTACACAGTAAGTAATACTTCATTGTAGGTGTCACAAACCTTAGTTACCTACAAAGTAGGTAACACAGTAATTCACTGTATATTTATGTTAAGATTGAGAGTTTACACTGTCTAATTCCTTTTATAGACAGGGACTCTTTCCACACAGTGTAACTTTCTTCAATTACTTGTCAATTAAGAAACATTTTGTTGTTGTTGTTTAATGGTGTGTAAACTGCATTTTTTAACAGATATTGTAAATGACACATGTTATGCTGATATAATAAATCATCTTTGAAAAAAAAAATTTTTGTTTGCAAATCAGTAAAAAAAAAGGGGGGAAAAATTTCTTATTTACATTTTAACAATTATTTTTTTGTTTGTTAAATGCACTGATGGAACATTTACCAAAGCCTTAACATCAATTTGTTGGTAAGGTTTAAAAGGGAATTCACACCAGAAATGTAAATATTTACAGCTATTTGTTGGAAATATTTACCAATGTTTGATTGCCTATGGAAGTGTTGTTGAATTCATGGAAAAAATATAAAATCTACCATAATGATTGTAAATTATTTGAAACCCTAAATATTCCTTAAATTGCAAATCTGTTCTTTTTTTCAGATTTAAACAAGATGTGAAGATCGTACATTTTATAGGTGCCACAAAACCTTGGCATCACCCTTACAACACCTCCACAAAGACAGTTCAGCCCCTCCCTGATTCAGGTCATAATCAGGACTTCTTACAGCTGTGGTGGGACATCTTCATGTCCCAGGTCCAACCTGCTCTTGACCCGTCAGTGGTGAGTGTACAGGGGGATTAGGGATAAGCTTTATTTATCACCTTAAAAATGATGGGACACATCCTAGGCTAAACCTCTAACAGTCAATGATGAGGGTACAGGGGCAGGGAATAACGGTGTCAGAAGACGGAGGCTATCTGCAGGTACTCTGTGATTGTACAGTTGGGGAATAACAGTGTTACGAGTCAGGAGGTTATCTTCAGCTACTCTGTGAGTGTACAGTTGGGGAAGAATAGTGTTAAGAGTCAGGAGGTTATCTTCAGCCACTCTGTGTGTGTACATGAAGTTGGGGAATAACGTAAGAAGTCAGAGGCTATTCGCAGCCACCCGCTGAGTGAACAGGGAGTCAGGGAATAATAGTGTTAGGAGTCAGGAGGTTATCCACAGCCACTAGGTGGTAAGTGTAAAGGGGTCAGGGAATAACTGTGTAAGAAGTCTGAGGTTATCCTCAGCAACTGAGTGAGTGAACAGGGAGTCGGGGAGTAACAGTATTAGGAGTTGAAAACTATCTTCAGCCACTCAGTGAGTGAACAGGGAGTCGGGGAGTAACAGTGTTAGGAGTCCTAAACTGCCCACCTTTGGTGGTGGATGTAAGGGGTGAGGGAAGGAATATTACAGGGCTGTATTATCTTCATTGAAACATCTTGGTGTTTGGAATGGGCTTGTCAATTGTACTTACTATCTTAAAATTTACAAGTCTAGACTTGTTCATGTTGTAAGTCCCAATTACAACCAAAGCCTCATTTGTCTGTCATTAGAGGGCAGAGAATTATGGGTCTTTACAACTTCTGTGCATTGTTTGCCATAGGAAAAGATAACTTTCTCTTAACATTAACCTTTTACATTTCAGTATTTCTTCGTTATGGCGTTCCAAACTAACTTGAAACACAGTTCACAAAGTTTTCATTTTGTTTTAGCATGAACCTACTAACAATTTGATCTTTTAGATTTGAACAGTTTTCTTACAAAAAAAGCAGGAATTTTAATGATTTTCTTTTTAACATCAACATTTCTAATTTCATTGAAATTGTTACTTCAGTACCACATAGCACGCCTCAGATGCTACTCCGATTTTAACCATACTTGTGAATAATTGAACGAGAAATTGTCACTTTAAGGATTAAGTACCTCTGACTGGTAACCTTTGTTGAAACAGACTGGCAATGTATGTGTTGTTGTTTAAGTTTCATATTTATCATAATGTTGGTCAGACTGGCAATGTATGTGTTGTTGTTTAAGTTTCATATTTATCATAATGTAATGATATCAGTAAAATTACTGATTATTAAGACATAATTCTCAGCTCAGATTGTATGTGTTCATGCAAAAGACTCTGTACAGAATCGTAAATTTTCTTTAATATTTGAATTTTAGATGTTTAACATCTCATGTTTTTTTACTTTCATGTTGAATTTGGATTTGTTGCATATTTTCATACTGTTTAAAATATGTATCTGTAATCATTTTATAGACTGGTAACTTAGGAAAACAGGACCAAGTTTTCTGTAGAGGGGCTTTGGATAATGCAACTAAGTTTTCTGAATACTATTGGCTAAGGATAATGGGACCAAGTTTTCTGTAAACTGGTGACATAGGACAAAGAATTTGTTTGTTTTTTTTTTTAGGCTGCTCTGGTGATTTTTCTTTTACACCAGATCTTTAAAATATAAAAAAAATAGATTTTTATGTCTTTTTGGTCAATCACTGTACAATATATTTTGATATCTACTTCAGTTTCAGCATTTTTAGCTCACCTGGCCCAATAGGCCAAGTGACCTTATGCCGTGGTGCAGTTTTTGTCGTCCGTCGTCCATCTATCTGTTGGTAGTTCAGCGTCAACCTTTTCTTTAAACAACTTCTTCTCAATAACCAATGGACAGAAAAAATTGATATTTGGCTGGTATTTTTATAGGATGCAGCCCAACAAAGTTTACGAAAAGAAGTGACCTTGCCTAAAGGTCACAGAGGTCGGATTTGTTAAATCCTTCTTCTCAAGAAATAAAGGCCTAGAGGCATGATATTTCGCTGGTATGTTCCTAGAATGATGCCGTACAAATTTGCGAAAAGAAATGACCTTGACTCATATTTAAGGTCACAGTGGTCGGATTTGTTAAAACCTTTATATAACTTCTTCTCTTGGACTAGAAGGCCTAGAAGCATGATACTTGACCGGTATATATTACCAGGTGACCAATGCAGGCCCATTGGGCCTCATCTTGTTAATATATATAATTATTTATGTATAAATTATCTTTGTTGGAATGTTCAGAGTGAAATGTTGATTCTATGTAACTAGATTCTCTCCTTGTCTGTTTTATTATACCTAATGGCTGAATGTAAAGTTTATCATTTTTTTAACTTTGATGACACCTGACAATGCTGCTTCCACCTCACTGATAATTTTTGTCTTCGCATTTTTCCTTTCAATTTTTAGTTTTCTTTTTATTGGATTTGTAGAACTCGTCATTACCACTGTTCAGTCTAAGGGACATAACTGTGGGGTTAAATGGGGATATATTTCTATTCATTTACATTAAAAATCAATTTTCAACATATATGTATATGATTGTTTTGGACTTATTATGAAAAAAATTATCCAGGATTCATGGATGTGTATCATTATCAATTGTACTTAGCCTGATCAGTGGTACTTGAGGTTGAATTATTCTGTTATCACATTGACAAGATATTTTAGAAGACAACACAAATGTATACTTATATAGTGTAAAGGATTTAAATAGCTTTGTATTGTCTGCTTGTATACAAGTTGTCTTTTGTTTGTTTTCGATAAAGTAGTTTATATTGCAGGTGATATTTTTTAGCTCACCTGGCCCAAAGGTCTGTCCGTCAATTTTTTTCACAAATCACTACTAGTCATGAGCGGCTTGGCAGATTTTGCCTGAATTTTGTCAGAAGCATCAATTGGGGAAGGGAAAAAACTAGTATAAATTGTAGGTCGCGACCCCTTGAAGTGAGGCCCAATAGGGGAAAGAGAGAAAATTCATTAAAATCCTATTCTTTTTGTAGGAATGATTGAATTTTGTCCAAATTTGGTTCAAAGCATTCTTTGGTGAAGGTTTATCAACTATGTATAAACAAAAAGTTTTGTACCCTTTGGGCAGAAGAAGTGGGGCCCAAAAGGGACAATAGAGCAATTTCTTAAAGTCCTGCTCTTCCTGTAGGTATAATTGGATTTTGCCCAAATTTGGTCTGAAGCGTATGTGAATGAGGAAAGGGTTATCAATTTTGTATAAATGGTGGGTTTCTGTCCACTGGGGTGGCAGAGCATGGACCTAAAAGGAATTATAGAGCAAATTCTTTAAAATCCTTTTCCTCCTGTAGAAATGATTGGATTTTGCTGAAATTTGATCAGAAGCATTCTTGGGTAAATGGTAATAAGTTCTATATAAACAGTGCATCAAGGCCTTCTTGGATGGAAGGGGTGTGTTCCAGTTGGGGAAATGTAAGTTCTTAAAAATCATTTTTCTTTACAAAAATATTATCCAAGTTTTGTCTGAAGCAAATTTTATGTTTGACCACAAGGGTGGGACCCAATTATTTTAGAACTTATTTGTCATATTTGAATTCTTTGTTAAATGACTGAATACCTGAATTAGCGAGGTGAGTGATGCAGACCCCTTGTACTTCTTGTTGTGTGTATCCAGCGGAGAATCACCAAGGAGTCCATTTCTTTGTTTTGATTTAAGAAATTCATAACACCGTAAATGAGGGATTCACTGAGAAGTCCGAGTTAATGATTATCATGTTCATCTTAAACTGTAAATTCTGTATCATATATATACATAGATATAAAAATTCAATCATTTCTTGTTGAATCCAGATAAATATTAACCAATGATACTTAATAATAATCAAGATAGAGAATATATTGGTATAAAGCATTTAAAGTGAAATATTTCATGTATCATACACAACATTTATAATGTCATTTTTCAACCAATTAGATTACTTCTAGTCAGTGTGTGCTCTCGGTAAAAATGAAACAACCCGATGTACTTATCCTTAAAATTTGATAAGTCATGGAAAGTAACTTAACATATAATAGCTATTTTAATCTCTGGTGATCTTAGGAAAAGTTTCACACACACTTGTATAAAAATAATGTCATTTTCTACTACATGTTCACCAGATGAGAATTGTGAAACACACTATGGGTGAAATAAATAAGGGTAAAGGACTTTTGTATTAGACAGCATGTTGTAGGAACTAGTTACATGTGTAGCCATCTTGTACAACATTCAGGTAAAATTACATTTACCTAGAAATGAATATGATGACAAATTTAACATATATATATATCGCTAAAACATTGATGGTCAATAGCCAGAGGTTATGCTTCAGCTTTTAACATGATTGAGTGTCAAATGGTGTTGGGTCACCAGTGTCCGACAACAAGAGTTTTCCTCAGGTATTCTTGTATCCTTCCACCATTAAGACTCCTCGAGCACTTGGGTCAACAAGAGTGATAAATATAGGAATATAAGGGGATATAACCTGTTTCAAGACTGTTCTAAAGATGATAAACTCTAAAGCGAAATTGCAAAAAAATTTCTGATCGGGACACAGCCGTTAGACGTGTGTCAAAATATCCAGGTTAAGATTAAAGCATACACTTAGACTGGACTGTTGAGTCAAACTGTATATGATTGATGTATACACACACCGTACAGCATCCACCTATAATAAACCTTTGTTGACATGGACTTGTGTAAACAAAATAAAGTAATAGATATTTCCTGAGCTTATCTACATGTCTTTATAGTTTTTTTATGGTAGGTAGTGTCACTGTACTATCTATAAAACAGTTGGTATCAGTGTAAGGATGTTATTCAGATCCTGGACAGTATCAATGATAAATCTACAACAGTCATAAGTCTGTTCCTGATAATAAGCCCACCCACATGTATTGTATTTTCATACAGATTACCAGCAAATATTTTATTATTTTCTTGTAATAATCCCTAGTAACCTGAGTCAGCGGTAATGTTCCTCAGATTCTGTAACATTGGAGTGACTGACCCAACTCTCAATCAAATATTGAACAACGGTATCCACTGCTGTATATTCCTTTCATAAGCCCATGTTCACTAATAAGCCCACTCAAATTTATATGTTAGAAACACAAACTTGGATAATAGTTTATTCAAGGTGGAGAAAATTCTCACTAGGCATGAGGAACATATAACAGTTGATAAAAAGAAACGCTGTTAAATGTCCTGTAGTTAGAACTTTACTATTCATGAGGGAATGATAATTTAGGAAAAATTAAGTTAAATTAAATCACATGGCTTTCATGTTCATTGTGGAATTGAAAACTTAGCAATCATGTTCTTCTGAACAGAATAGCTCATATGGCATATTGTCTGAAAATGTCAGCCATTTGTGTTCGTATTACCGAGATTAATCAAAGGTTAAGGTCAAGGTCACTCATTGTATTGTCAATAAGACCTTGGATACTGATATTAAGCAGTGCTATAATTTTTAAATGACATGTCAGAAGGGAAGGGTCAGTTTTAATTTAATCTTAAGGATCAAAATTATGTTACTTCAGATACAAGCACTATTGTTCTTCTTGTTGTTGTCAGTGAGATTCACTAAATACAGTTATCACAAGGCATTTAAATTATTGATCTTCTACACAGTCAGAAATTCAGGAGGGCTTATATAGTTAAAAAATTTAATGAATAATACATTTTAAACTAAACCATATGAATAAGATTAAGATTGTGAAATACAGAAATTCAATGATTTGCTTGTTTACAATAAACTTGTATTATATGCACCAACTTAAAATTCCCTGCTTCCTCTTGTATATCATATATAAGTGTCATTATCTAAAACATGACAGACATTATAAGAAAGTAAGATAAACTTAGATGTCGGGTGAAAATGGATCTTATCTACAGTTTGTACTCGATGTTGCTCTAGATTTACATGTTTAAAGTCTGTAAAAAATGTAAAAAGTAATGTAAAAAAGATTAATAAAAGTTATAAAAATTATACAGCATGATAATGCTGTACATGTACATTAAAACATTCTGGTTTTAAAATAAAGATTGTAGTTTTTATCTGGCATAAATTATTGAGTACTTCTAAAATTCAAATTATATTATTACAGAATGACTGATGATGTTTCTGTTTCTAGTTTGTTTCTAGTGAGATATATAGTTTTTGCAGTATTGAGTTCCTGTTCTTTTGAGTGAACCCGTCCAGCTCCTCTGATATTTTGTTAGCTATTTTAGTTTATTCTGTCTACGATCATGCTCTTAGTGTTTTGATTGTCATCTTTAACTTTCATTCTCGCTCCCTTCTCAGCCTTTTGTCACAACTGATCTGTCCCTGATGTCATTTTGTTTCCTCCTATCTGTTTACTTAATGCCTCACTGAATTTGGTGAGAAATGTTTGCTGCTGAATGTCGGCTGTGGCCAGGAGAACTATTGATCACAGTGAGGTTGACACTGGCATGAGTGGGGTAGTTTGTCACTTGTTTACACTTGCTGTACTTTCTATTGTTTTTGTGTTTTGTTTCGAAAAAGCATGTCTTCATAGATTCTGTAATGGTAGATATGTCTGATTTTCTGTCCTTCTCATGTAAAGAGAAGAGGAAATAACATATTGGAATTATGTAACACTATGCAATCACTACCACTGTAAGGTGAAAAAATGTTTGGCTTGAATTCAGAATAAAAATTAAAGAAAACTTAAGAAAAAAGAAAAAGAAAAAATCGACACTATTTTCAAGAAGAAGTTATCGTGTGAGTTTCCTGTGAATATTTTTATGGCTTCATTTTTCATGACAATGTGACTTCAGTATCTCAGAACAAAACTGTGAGTCAATAATTGATGTCGGACTTGCCAAATAAATAAATTGACAATGTCTATATGTCTATAGAACTGGTTCATCAAGTTCTGTATCAACTTAAGATCATATCAATCTGTGTCAAAGAAATGTTGTGGTAAAATCATAGAAGAATGGTCGTAGTCTCCTATATCAGAGCTAGAGATCCCCCAACTCTGCTATAATTACTTTTTACTGACTCAATATTATGTATCTTTACAAGAAAATGATGATGTGGATTTTCCTGTCTTGTGTTCAACTAGAGGAAGTACCGTGGCCTGTCTCGAGATATCCCCCCATGTAATGTTTACCGTACTTCATACGGCACATATCCTCTACGAAAGGGACCAAAGCCTGATGCCTCCTTGTGGTCACAATTTTATCCTATGTGTTGTTGTGCTAAATTTTCTAGAGCCTTCTGTCTATTTTTCAAGGTAAATAATCTCAGAGTTTCACTGTTGTGCAATAAATTCATTATTGATCTTCATTTTGCATCAAACCCTTGACCAGGCTGTTGTCAAATCTATTTTCTATTTGTCAATATCTAGATTTCTATTATTCCTCACAAACAGGTACTTTATATCACATGTACGACACTGTTTGTAGTAAATTGAAAGATATTGGTAAGCAGTGTATTTTCATGATGTTCACATTGGTGTTGTGAAATAGAGTAAAGAAAAGTATAACTACTAAAATTGATAGCTGTGAAAATAAACTGGCTTATTTTTCTTTAAGCATTAATGTTTGTGTCAATTCCATAATACCTTAATACTGAAGTTTAGCATCGTACATCCTTGATACTCCAGGGGTTATGATTACTTTTGCTCTTTGCGCCCCTCGAACATGTCTTGGCAAAATTGAAGGCTCCATATGTGCCAACGCCTTGTGGACAAGCCGAACTAGTTTGGTCCTTTGATGTATATCAAACAAATCTTTAGGTCCCATAAGAGTGCACTGTAATGGATTTAAAATTGGATTTCACGGCTTTGTAATCTTCAAAGGCAGGATATCAGCATGTGATTAGTCAGTTTATTTCTCCTAGAACCAATCAAATTACTTTTCTTGTGCCTTCAATGTTGCCATGAGATGTTTCAGGGGTGAAAGGAGCGAAAGTGATCGTAGCACCTGGAGTATTGAGGATGAGCTTTTTGATGAAGAACACTTTCAAATGTTAAAGCTCTCATAAAATTGATAAGACTAGTGCAATTTTAACAAATATGTGGCATTTGATAATTGGTTTTATCATAAAGTAGGGGTATAACAGAACTAGGGTCACATTACTGGATACTAGGGTCAAGGTCATTGTGAAACACAAACTATATACTGCTTTATTGTTAAAATGTCACAGGAAACACAATTGCAGTGAAAACTGAACACTTTTCCTCAGGTGCTTTGATATTTAAGTAAAAAAACATTCTTGTCAGGACTGTTTTAAATGTTATAATTTAATCAGCAAAATTGAAGTGATAACATGTTTACTGAAATGTACCAACTGGCATTTATACGTCATATTTTTTTGTATTATTTGAAAGGAAACTTTAACTACTAGATCGTGCATTCCCTACAGAACAAACCAATGCAATCAATTTAAATCTGCGTGCATTGCAGAAATTTTTAACAAACAAGATCTCATCACGTCATATGTGCCTTATTAAAACGCTCAGAAGACATCAGTGATTTGTAGCATGTTTCAGTGATTTTGATTCAAGATGAAACCGTCCTGTCAAGCCTATTGATTAAGTAGCTGTTGAGAATATTTCAATGTTAATTTATACCTATTAAGATATTATAATAACTACATGTATATATTTATTTACTGTCACACTTTAAGTTCACAAATCAAGCCCCAGCCATGTATCGATGCATTTTATGAAATTTAGAAATTGTGTTTTCAGTGTAGATATCATGGTGATGGATTCAGTAATTTAAAAAGAATTTACATATATTGAAATATTTCTTTGTTTTATACCTAATGAGTTTGGTATTAATTAAATCCTGTATCTAACCTTCACCAATGTCAAATATCTTTTTCAATTTTAGTTTTCAGTCGTTTTATATACATGTATACTTTGTAAATCATCAGTTCACATTGATCTCTAGTTTAAACTCAGAGTGCATAATTTAAGGATATACAAGTATGCATCTTTACACATTTTGAATTAAAGTTGAAGAATTTTTATTATCCTAAAAGTACTGATTTATATACATATATATTCTTTACATTTGAAATGTTCCATTAATATATTCATCAAACTATATATTGCCATAATATCAAGATGTTTTTAAGGTTTTCTTGTACGTAGCTCTTTTATAAAGGAGATAAATTATTATAAATTATTATGTGTATTTATATTCTTAGATACACTGCTGATATAGCAGATTTTAAGAAAATTTTACACAATTTAATTCAAGGGGTTTGGAAGCAGCGTTGCCATAAATAGATTATAATACTATGATTGTTGTAAATTTCTTTAAATATTGAGGTGTGAAATGTTATCAGTAAATTCCTGTTTGTTTTTAACCATGCTGTCCTCAGAAAGGAAATATGGTAAGGTTTTATATCTCTTAGATATAGTGTTGTAGTGATCTAACTACTGTTTGACCATTGATTTGGAGCGTAGAATTACATTAATTTTAATTCCTGTAATTTTAGTTAATTTATTAGTCTTGATGAAGTATGTGTTTAGTGTGTTTAGTACTGATACAGCTAGATTTGAAATTTAGCATCAAATTTTAGAACTCTTCCTGTGTTTGGAATGGATTATCTCCCCTTTTTATTGGTTCATATTGGTCTCCAACTATGAAGACAGATGAGATGCACTCTGCAGGGACATTGTAGTTTCACCGTAATTTCCTATAATCTTTGAGTTATGAAATGAATGGTTGTCTTGCAGCAAGAATATTGAATTTTTACGTCTTAATTGTTTCTCATCTTTAAATGATGATTTATATTTAAGACAAATGTTTCGCCACCTAACGGACACAGATGTGTCTATTTCTCTCTTATTGTTGGTAAAAGTGTCTACAATTTTACCTATTTTCTCTCATCCAGTAATATGATTTCTCTGTCTGTCATAAACAAAAAATCTCTTCTCTTAATGAAAAACAGATAAAAGAAATTGAATGTCACAAGATGAATTAAGTGAAAAGAAAGAAAACAGGAATTAAATAAATAAATGGGAAAAACAAATCAGAACACAAATTTTTGTCTTCTAACAATTTCTGTCAGAAACAAGTCAGTTTGTCTCATAAGAAAGTTAACTCTCAGATTTTGATTTCCAAACAAACATGTCAGCTTGCTAACCTCATGTTCCCTTTATTATCATATTTCCTCCTGAAAAATGGAACATGATATTTAGCAGTTTCCATTGTACTTGTATGTGAATGTAGTTATGAATTTTAACATCCCTACATTCATTTATACAGGACCACACTTTTGCAGTTTATATGTTAGAATTAAGTAACTGCATAAAATAACGTGGCAGGTAAAATGTATGTAAATCATATGTCCTCTCTATCATTGGCCTCTTTTATAATCATGTGACAAAAAAGCATGTGAATCATAGGCATATTGATTATTTTTGACTGTGCCAGTACTATTTAGTTTACATATATATCATGATACCAAATTTCCTGGCATTTCAGCACAAAATCTAATTTGTGGTTATGAAATAGCCATGTTGTAATTTTTTTTTAAAGCAGTAAGCAAAACCTCGGGTTTCATTACAAACTAATATGAAGCATATTTTCTTATTACCTAATAAAATCACAATAAATGTTTTTGGTAATGATCATAGCAGTATACAGATTTGGTAAAGTAAGTCCAGGAACAGTTCATGTACACACAAAATCAGTTGTTAAATCTCTTTATTATTGAGAAAATGAGAAGTAAAGGGATTCTTGGTGCAAAATTCATGACTGTGTTGGTTTGAAATAAGCTTTAAATTAGAATTTACAGTATTTATTCCTCAGCGTTGCGAATTCTGTGTTATATACCATCAAGAGCGTAGATATTTGAACAACAAAAATCACAAACTTGTCTGGTTTGTATTTTACATATATACAGATGACGGAGTCCAAATTTATCTCGGAGAAAGAATTCACCATTAGATCTAAATGTCGGTATCGATATTATTCCCAAGTGATAAACGCCGCTAGAAAATCGTTTGTATACAGATTCTCAATCGGACCTTGAAATGCTTGTAGTGTTAGCATCACAAGTGTTACTTCACTGATGGGTGAAGAATATTGATATTTCAGCCATTCTTGTGTAATAATGTCCTATTAAAATGTTCACCTTTTGACTGTTGAAAAATAAGGGCAGAAATTTCTTTTTATAGAAATTTTTTTGAAGGTGATACTGTGACATAAGGATTCTAACAAACCGCTGTGGTTTTACTAGTACTACATGTAGAAAAGTTAGACATAACGATTATATGTTAACAAAATGATGTTAAAACACTTATAACATATGGCTTAGTGAATATTATCACTATAAGTACTGGACTTTAGAAAATAACATATGCACCTTCATTGAATCAGACATAATCTGCCTGACTTGGTAATTACAAGATAATTTCTCGTTTGGTCAACAAATTCATTAAGACTTGCACAGGACTCAAAAGCTACCATTATTTTGGATGTCCAACCAGTTTTGACCATCACTTACACTACAATGTTGTTTTATCATCTTTTAATCACTATCATTATGACTGTTTTGATATTTGCATGCTCTCTTGATGTAATGTTTATTTTTTCTTAAATGTTTTTCTTTCTGTTCTTGTTTTTGTTAGTTAATTTTGATTTTTTTTCTTTGAAACATTAATCTCAGATATAAGAAGAGTCTGGACTTCCTAAGTTTCATAAATGTTATATTTTGAACTGGTTATGCTTGTATTTAAGTTCTGCACATAGTGACATACTTAATTTATTGCTTAAAGTTGATTTGTGAAGTTTTATGTTAGGATTGGCTAATGATGATCGGCTAATTTCTAGTGCCTAATTTCGTTTATGGGATCATGTTTAAGCCCTTGAAAAGAGAGTCTATCTTGTTTGTGTTGTTACCATATATAGAATATTTAGAATGATTAATTTATGAGAAAACATGAAAAAATGTTATGAAATATACTAATGTTCAGGGAGAAAAAAAAACAAACAAGTATTAGATAATTGGAGTTGAAATGCCAACAACATTTACTGAATATTTAAGGATTCAAAATTAATAAAGATAGCATTGAATCTGATAGAATGGGATAAATTCATTTTTGAAATAAATAAAGGAAAGAAAAAATAATGTCTGTTAAATTCACAGAAAATTGTTTTATTGAAATTATGATGAATGACATTTATATTTTAAAATCAGAACCAGATTATTATAGCACTTGAATTGTCATGCTTTAACTAACTTTGTTGCAGTCAAACTTGTACTAATGTAGAAAGCTGCAGCTCTCAGATTCATCGTCCAGGCTCCCATCCAGCTAATAGTTATCTCCCTTTCCTCCCTAGCCAAATTACCCATCTCCCTCTTTCTTGCCTGTCCTGATTAACTTAATCTTTGGCATGGTTATAATTATTTTAATATCCATGTGACTTTGGATTTGTAAATATAACATATCAGAATATGTTTGTTTATTTTGTCTTGTCAGATATATGTAAGTAATACAATGAAGTGGATCTGATATCAATTTGATTTTTGCTGTTCTAAAATTAAATTTTGAATTCTTTGGTCAGTAATATTCGGTGAAATAAAATCAATATATATTAATTTTTAAGTGTGAAGTAATGTTTTAAGAATTAAAATAAAAATTTAAAATCATTCACAGTATGATCTTTCATAGAGATAAGGAATTTATCAATGTTTTAGATACATTACATGTAAGTAGACTTTTGGTGTAACTATAACTTGAACATACAACCTGAGAGATGTATCAAATATTGAAACAGAGCTGACAAGCAGTAGAAAAAATTAGAACAAACACAAAGTTATAGTATATTTAGTTAGGTTTAGTAAAACTGCACCCTGCTAGTAGATATTGTATGTTCTGCATGACTACTTCCTGTAAGCATGACTACTTCCTGTCAGCATGTCCTTCATTTCTCAAGTGTTCGATTTATCTTCTTGCTCTCCCAATGGCTTTGGTGGTGGCAATCTTGTTGGCATGGTGATGAAATGGTGGTGGCAATCCTGTTGGCATGACGATACAGCAGTGGCAGTCACAGTCCAGTTATGACAAAACTTATGACATGGTAACAGTAGTTACAATTGATGACAACCATATACAAACAATCCCTAGTGAGACTTTGTGGTCGGACCATGTTAAGTTGTAGTACTATGTTTATATGGTTACCATGATTAACCTTAGTGACAGCGATGTTGTGACTACCTACATGTTCGCAAGATGAGTTTTTTTGTCATATTTACCATAAATATGTACATATATGGCAATGTTGTTATGACAACCATAAGTTGTCATCATTTGTGATGTTGTTGTTATGACAACCAAAAATTGTCATTGTTTGCGTTGTTGTTGTTATGACAATAGTAAGTGGTCATTGTTGATGTTGTTATGACGACCATACATGGTCATTGTTAGCAATGTTGTTGTTATGACAACAGTAAATGGTCATTGTTGGCGATGTTATGACACCCATAAATGGTCATCGTTTGTAATTTTGTTGTTATGACTACCATAAATGGTCATTTTAGCGTTGTTGTTGGTATGATGACAATAAGTTTTGACCAGACTTAGTGACATTCTGATCTGATTACAGTAAGACTCCAGCTTTTATTTCCTGAGTATCGGTGGTATGTTGTATTGTCTGTGGAATGCAGACTGTCTGATAGGTAATAGCTAAAAGTTGTTGATTTCATATTTCATTGGAAAACTCTGAAAATTTTCAGGTTTTTGGGTATAATTATCCAAGTGAAACTATTTGAGCACAATGTGTTTGTGTACATGAAAGTAAAGTTGTTTGATGAAGTGTTTATCAATGTCATTAGAGATCAACACGAGGCACACACTGTCTGATTACATCTGTTAATATAACAACAAACATGTTGCTTTGATTAACAGAAGTAATGTGTATGCTGGGAGATGTCCTATCTGTGACCTGTCTAGTCAGCTTAAAGACTCTTCTAGGGGGGACCTTCCAGGAATCAATACAATATCTGGAGCAGAACTATCAGAGCCCAATACCAGTTATACAGCTGAATAAAACTCATTGTATTGTTAAATTCATTCTGTTTCGTGATGTGTAAGTTTATTCGAGAATTGATGAGGTGTCCCTAGAGTAAATCAATATTGATATATGTACATTGATGGTTCTATATATATATGTGTTTAACTGTTCAGACATTTAATCAAAAATAAGTATAACGTATTGAAAAAGAAATTTCTACTGAATAAGAACATTTTTTATGTGAGGATTGAACTCCAGGGACCAAATCAAAAATACCTTATTCGGCTTGATATACACATGATAACAGACAGAACAATTCTTTCACCAGGAAATCTTATTGGACCAGTTTGATCACCCAAGGAGACTCAATGGGTCATAAGATATTTCTTAAAATAGAGGGTTGAAGCACAGAAGACGAGACACTATGTGTATGGACTACTGTGCTGATTTACCAGAGTTGTTATGACATTAATGTACTTATTATACAATATGACTTAATAAAACATTTTTTGTGAAAAAAAGAAACCTGTGTAATTGAGTATCTAGGACAATCATGTTAGGGATTTGAGCCATGGTCAATGTCTTAAGTGCTTTAAATATCAAGGTAAAAACTTAATGGGTCCAAGGTCATTGCTTAAAGTCTAAGCTGTCAGGAGTCACACTGGCTCATATTGTAGAGATTTGACGTAGAATTCTCGAGTAAAAATCTAAAGTATGGTGTTAAGTGGTTACTACTAGTGGTGGTTTGTGTTTCCGAGGAAGATGGGGAAATGGCTGGTCTGTGTTGTTATAGTTGTGTCCTTGGGAAGACACTTTACCCTGATTGCTATGGACGGCGTGCAAAAGCCTCTCATATGTTGTTCAGTGAGAAAGCCACCAGCTATACCAAAGAGATTCCATCTCAAGGTGATCCTGCCAGGTCATAACCCCAGCAAACAAATTAAACCATATTCTGTCTCCGGCAGAACGATGTTTCCCGATATTGTTGTATTAAGGTCAAGGTTATGTCCGACTGAGTTAAAGTTGGAGGTAGGTCTCCTATATCAGCTCTATGGTGTATCACATACTGGAAAACACTTACAATTTTGTGAATACTTTATTTCATGAACTTACCTCTTCGGACATATTCACATATTCACATGATTTTGCAAATGCTGATCTAGATATTACTTTAAACAATGCAAAAGATGACATATTAGAGACATTGATTCTTTTAAGACCCTGATATGGGTAACAGAACCAACATGAATGCAACCCAGAGTTATTATTGTATAAATAGTCATGAGAGATTTAAATTGTGATTGACGCTCTGTGCATATGATATGATATAAATCATACATAAAGTTATAATCACACCATCATCAGCTGATATATATCTAAAATCATGATGAAGAGATTCTCGTAGTTTGCTAAGAATGTAGTACATGATTTGATATCGTCATAGCTGATATTCTGCTGACTAGTTATACAGTATATTGTGTGATTGGATTAAATTGCAGATTACATCTGATAACCAGTTTGACTTATGAAGTCATTTTGAAGATCACAAGACTGTGAGACAACTGTTAACAATCAAACCTGTGATTTTTTCTTGTTTTTTGAAACCTTCCCTGCTTCATTTTAGATTTAAAAGCTTTTTATACATATATTCTGAGAGTTTGCATTACCCATTTTGATGGCTTGAATATTAGGATGGAATTTGCTAGAGAAGGAAAAGCAGGCTTTAGCTCTTTGCCATTTTGTCCCTTGCTACAAATTGTAATCAGAGAACATTATAACTATTTTCAGATGTTTGGTGGTGCAGAAAGTAAAGAGGTAAACCTAATGGATGTTGTTTTTTTTTTCTGTAATTCAATATATAAACTCACAGTATCTTAGCTTTATTCACGCTTTTCATGTTAGTAATTTGATTTTATACTGTTTCCTTATCCTATTGGAAATGCTTTTGAATATTTGCCCCATATTGAATGCAGATATCTAAGGCTTTTGCTATTTTTTTTTTTGTTCAGAAATAATGTGACAGTAATTTTCTTTTTTTTACTGATAAAAATTCAGCTTTGCCCTTTACTAGGAATCACAATTACTTCTTTGTCAACCAAAACAGGAAGAAGTATGATGAAATCTTCAAATATTAAAAATGTTCAAATGAAAAAATTTAAAACTTAATTTTTTTTTAAATGAAAGCTTTATTGGATATAGACACCAGATGGCAGCACCATAGTTTTATACCACCTACACCAGATGGCAGCACCATAGTTTTATACCACCTACACCAGATGGCAGCACCATAGTTTTATACCACCTACACCAGATGGCAGCACCATAGTTTTATACCACCTACACCAGATGGCAGCACCATAGTTTTATACCACCTACACCAGATGGCAGCACCATAGTTTTATACCACCTACACCAGATGGCAGCACCATAGTTTTATACCACCTACACCAGATGGCAGCACCATAGTTTTATACCACCTACACCAGATGGCAGCACCATAGTTTTATACCACCTACACCAGATGGCAGCACCATAGTTTTATACCACCTACACCAGATGGCAGCACCATAGTTTTATACCACCTACACCAGATGGCAGCACCATAGTTTTATACCACCTACACCAGATGGCAGCACCATAGTTTTATACCACCTACACCAGATGGCAGCACCATAGTTTTATACCACCTACACCAGATGGCAGCACCATAGTTTTATACCACCTACACCAGATGGCAGCACCATAGTTTTATACCACCTACACCAGATGGCAGCAATATAGTTTTATATCACCTACACCAGATGGCAGCACCATAGTTTTATACCACCTACACCAGATGGCAACAATATAGTTTTATACCACCTACACCAGATGGCAGCACCATAGTTTTATACCACCTACACCAGATGGCAGCACCATAGTTTTATACCACCTACACCAGATGGCAGCACCATAGTTTTATACCACCTACACCCCATGGCAACAATATTGTTTTATACCACCTACACCAGATGGCAGCACCATAGTTTTATTACCACCTACACTAGATGGCAGCACCATAGTTTTATACCACCTACACCAGATGGCAGCACCATAGTTTTATACCACCTACACCAGATGGCAGCACCATAGTTTTATACCACCTACACCAGATGGCAGCACCATAGTTTTATACCACCTACACCCCATGGCAACAATATAGTTTTATACCACCTACACCAGATGGCAGCAATATAGTTTTATACCACCTACACCAGATGGCAGCACCATAGTTTTATACCACCTACACTAGATGGCAGCACCATAGTTTTATTACCACCTACACTAGATGGCAGCACCATAGTTTTATACCACCTACACCAGATGGCAGCACCATAGTTTTATACCACCTACACCAGATGGCAGCACCATAGTTTTATTACCACCTACACTAGATGGCAGCACCATAGTTTTATTTCCACCTACAACAGATGGCAGCACCATAGTTTTATTACCATCTACTCTAGATGGCAGCACCATGGCATCACAATTAGACCAGTTAGTTACACCCTCCAAGGGGCAGCACAGTACCATGATTTAGTTACACACTGTTGGGTTCAGTACAGTATCATCTCTTAGTTACACACTGTTGGGTTCAGTACAGTATCACCTCTTAGTTACACACTGTTGGGGGCTCTTAGTTACACACTGTTGGGTTCAGTATAGTATCACCTCTTAGTTACACACTGTTGGGGGCTCTTAGTTACACACTGTTGGGTTCAGTACAGTATCATCTCTTAGTTACACACTGTTGGGGGCTCTTAGTTACACACTGTTGGGTTCAGTACAGTATCATCTCTTAGTTACACACTGTTGGGTGCTCTTAGTTACACACTGTTGGGTTCAGTATAGTATCACCTCTTAGTTACACACTGTTGGGGGCTCTTAGTTACACACTGTTGGGTTCAGTACAGTATCACCTCTTAGTTACACACTGTTGGGTTCAGTATAGTATCACCTCTTAGTTACACACTGTTGGGGGCTCTTAGTTACACACTGTTGGGTTCAGTATAGTATCACCTCTTAGTTACACACTGTTGGGGGCTCTTAGTTACACACTGTTGGGTTCAGTATACACACACTGTTGGGTTCAGTATAGTATCACCTCTTAGTTCAGTATAGTATCACCTCTTAGTTACACACTGTTGGGGGCTCTTAGTTACACACTGTTGGGTTCAGTACAGTATCATCTCTTAGTTACACACTGTTGGGTTCAGTATAGTATCACCTCTTAGTTACACACTGTTGGGTTCAGTATAGTATCACCTCTTAGTTACACACTGTTGGGGGCTCTTAGTTACACACTGTTGGGTTCAGTATAGTATCACCTCTTAGTTACACACTGTTGGGGGCTCTTAGTTACACACTGTTGGGTTCAGTACAGTACAGTACATCTCTTAGTTACACACTGTTGGGTTCAGTATAGTATCACCTCTTAGTTACACACTGTTGGGGGCTCTTAGTTACACACTGTTGGGTTCAGTAGAGTATCACCTCTTAGTTACACACTGTTGGGGGTATCTCTCTTAGTTACACACTGTTGGGGGCTCTTAGTTACACACTGTTGGGTTCAGTACAGTATCATCTCTTAGTTACACACTGTTGGGTTCAGTATAGTATCACCTCTTAGTTACACACTGTTGGGTTCAGTATAGTATCACCTCTTAGTTACACACTGTCGGGGCTCTTAGTTACACACTGTTGGGTTCAGTACAGTATCACCTCTTAGTTACACACTGTTGGGTTCAGTATAGTATCACCTCTTAGTTACACACTGTTGGGGGCTCTTAGTTACACACTGTTGGGTTCAGTACAGTATCATCTCTTAGTTACACACTGTTGGGTTCAGTACAGTATCATCTCTTAGTTACACACTGTTGGGGGCTCTTAGTTACACACTGTTGGGTTCAGTACAGTATCATCTCTTAGTTACACACTGTTGGGGGCTCTTAGTTACACACTGTTGGGTTGGGGGTCAGTACAGTATCATCTCTTAGTTACACACTGTTGGGTTCAGTACAGTATCATCTCTTAGTTACACACTGTTGGGGGCTCTTAGTTACACACTGTTGGGTTCAGTACAGTATCATCTCTTAGTTACACACTGTTGGGTTCAGTACAGTATCATCTCTGTAGTTACACACTGTTGGGGGCTCTTAGTTACACACTGTTGGGTTCAGTACAGTATCATCTCTTAGTTACACACTGTTGGGGGTCAGTACAGTATCATCTCTTAGTTACACACTGTTGGGTTCAGTACAGTATCATCTCTTAGTTACACACTGTTGGGTTCAGTACAATATCACCTCTTAGTTACACACTGTTGGGTTCAGTACAGTATCATCTCTTAGTTACACACTGTTGGGGGTCAGTACAGTATCATCTCTTAGTTACACACTGTTGGGTTCAGTACAGTATCATCTCTTAGTTACACACTGTTGGGGGCTCTTAGTTACACACTGTTGGGTTCAGTACAGTATCATCTCTTAGTTACACACTGTTGGGGGTCAGTACAGTATCATCTCTTAGTTACACACTGTTGGGTTCAGTACAGTATCATCTCTTAGTTACACACTGTTGGGGGCTCACACTGTAGTTACACACTGTTGGGTTCAGTACAGTATCATCTCTTAGTTACACACTGTTGGGTTCAGTACAGTATCATCTCTTAGTTACACACTGTTGGGGGTCTTAGTTACACACTGTTGGGTTCAGTACAGTATCATCTCTTAGTTACACACTGTTGGGGGTTGGGTTCTACAATATCACCTCTTAGTTACACACTGTTGGGTTCAGTGTTACACACTGTTGGGGTACTATCATTCTTAGTTACACACTGTTGGGTCCAGTACAGTATCATCTCTTAGTTACACACTGTTGGGGGCTCTTAGTTACACACTGTTGGGTTCACACTCTTAGTTACACACTGGGTTCAGGTATCATCTCTTAGTACAGTATCATCTCTTAGTTACACACTGTTGGGGGCTCTTAGTTACACACTGTTGGGTTCACTTAGTTACACACTGTTGGGTTCAGTACAGTATCATCTCTTAGTTACACACTGTTGGGTTCAGTTACACACTGTTGGGTTCACAGTATCATCTCTTAGTTACACACTGTTGGGGGTCAGTACAGTATCATCTCTTAGTTACACACTGTTGGGTTCAGTACAGTATCATCTCTTAGTTACACACTGTTGGGGGCTCTTAGTTACACACTGTTGGGTTCAGTACAGTATCATCTCTTAGTTACACACTGTTGGGTTCAGTACAGTATCATCTCTTAGTTACACACTGTTGGGTTCAGTACAGTATCATCTCTTAGTTACACACTGTTGGGTTCAGTACAGTATCATCTCTTAGTTACACACTGTTGGGTTCAGTACAGTATCATCTCTTAGTTACACACTGTTGGGTTCAGTACAGTATCACCTCTTAGTTACACACTGTTGGGTTCAGTATCATCTCTTAGCACACTCAGTACAGTAGTTACACACTGTTGGGTTCAGTACAGTATCATCTCTTAGTTACACACTGTTGGGTTCAGTACAGTATCATCTCTTAGTTACACACTGTTGGGTTCAGTACAGTATCATCTCTTAGTTACACACTGTTGGGTTCAGTACAGTATCATCTCTTAGTTACACACTGTTGGGTTCAGTACAGTATCATCTCTTAGTTACACACTGTTGGGTTCAGTACAGTATCATCTCTTAGTTACACACTGTTGGGTTCAGTACAGTATCATCTCTTAGTTACACACTGTTGGGTTCAGTACAGTATCACCTCTTAGTTCTACATTCTTGAATATTGCATATAACATAACAATCTCTTAAGTTACTCTAGGTGGCAGCATATAATGTTACGCATCACATACTCTATTGAAATTGAAATATTTAATGGGAAGATCTTAATGAATTAAAGTGCTGCGTTGGAATTCAATAAAACTCCAGACGTAGGCACCATTATCTTCTGTAAAACTTTCACTGCAGACAAATGTAATAAATTGTTCATAAATGACAGTGGATGGAATCTCAACACAAAGCCAGAATACAACAGAAATTTGCTTTTGAATTAGCATATCAAAAGTATTCTGTATAAGTTGAATATTTTAGTTGTAATCCCTATCATATATGCATTTGTGCTAATCTGCACTAAAACTTATATAGTGCAAGTTAAAAAGCTGTCAAATTGACATAATCCTTTTTACAGCTTTGTCAAGCTGGACATGATATATCCTCGGCTTATGCTTTTGAGGAATAGGTGGCTTAAACAAATATACATACTTTTGCTTTTGGGAAAAAGTCACTTACATAGATATATGTATAAATATAATCATGCTTTTGGGAAAAGGTAACTAATACATACAGATATATGAAACCTACTAATGCTTACAAGATATTTTTATATCATTATTTATACAATCACTTACAGTTTGTGAGTGTAAACTGAGGCAATAAAAAGGTTAACCAATGTAATCCCATTCAGAGTTAACTCCCCTTAGTTGAAACCTTGTTGACCTTTTCTATGGCCAGGATACTGGACTGATTATGAGGCTGAGAGCTATAGCTGGACGTTGTTTGGTCAAATGTTGACCAAAGGCACACAAACCTGGACATTGATCTTTGTTTTCAGAACTTAGCCATCCAGTCCGTCAGCCAGAAAGCAAGCGGTCAAACTTATTCCGTCACACAAGCTCCAGGTCCAACATCCATCCAGTCTGTGTATCCCTTTGTCCCTCCTAATGTAGATGTCCACTACAAACAGCCAGATTCTGACCAATCGTCGGATCCCCAAGTTGTTGAAATCGAGGTTGTCCCCCGGCAGTACTCGCTGCCCGAGGCTCACTTTGTCGAAAACCCCATGTCTGTGATAAACCCTGATGCCCCACCCCCGGGCTCGTATGACATTTCTCAGGTTATGAAAGCCTGGGGGGATAGTAATTCAGACAGTATTATTTGTCAAAGTAGTGAAATTGAAACAGAGTTACCTGCCCTTGAACAAACTGATGATAGTGATCCTATTCCTGAAATACAAAATACTGATGAAGAAACGGTGAGTATACTGATCATGTGTGCTGAATTTTGGCAACTTTGGTACAAGATAGTCTGATCTTCAAATAATTGATATATTGCACTTTAATTTTGTGTGAGTCGCCTGACATATCATGACACTGTTAAAAGTTTCATCAAATTTCATTGTGTGAAATGAAAATCTTTACATATCAAAAACACTGTGATAGTAATACTATTTTGGTATGTTCCACTGTAAACTACACATGAGTATTTTGACAATACTGGCCATAGTAACATGGTAGTACAATGGGAAAGTATCATCTTGACTATTGCTATATAATGTATTACCTCACCAGCCCCATTTCTCAAGTTTTCCTGGCTTATGATAATAACTGGACCATGCCTTGAGTAAGATGTTAATGAATCACACCGACTTCTCAGATCACCAATACGCACTCTACAATGATCAGTGCCAAGTCCCTGTATTGTCTCACGTAACTGTTCTGTACTGAGCTGAGTACAGCCATGACCTTCTATAGACCTTGACACTTGGCACCACACATGACTAGCTATTGTAATGTGTTGTGTGTGTACCACTACTTACAGACACATCTTATAATGAGTGTTGTGATTCTGTGTTCTTTCTTTATTCTTTGTTAAGTGTAGAAGGATGTAAAATCACTTTCTGAGTTCTTTTCCATCAGTGTAATGAAGATTTATTTTAAAACATCTACTTTCAAAAAGTTCTTAAATGTTCCTTTTCTCATTTGATTAGTGCTCGTGGAGTTTGTTTTTTTAATTAGCATGGTTCTGTAATTAGATCTCAAGAGGAATACCTTTCAGTTTTAATCAGCTCTCAGAAATTCCTTGTATCAGTTATGATTTCAATTTATCTAAACTAATATCACTCTATCAGCACCAAAAGCAGCTGGTATTTGAAATCCATAAAATATTACACAGTGAATAATATGCTACTTACCCTGTTATCAAACTTATTGTTCTTACTGACAGTGTCTAATTTGTGAAATATTGTGTAATTGATTAGTGCACAACAGTTTTTGCTAAAGATTTTAGAAACAATTGCAATTTGGTTTCTTTTGATTCGAGTTTTGACGAATACAATAGTCACCTGAGACAAAATCTATTTTTTAACGTTTTTGATTTCTTCTCAAAAATCCCATAGCCAATTTCAATGAAATTTTACTGTAGTTGATATAACAAAAATAAATTTTTGAGCATAATTTGTTTAATTTTCATTGGAAATATTTCAAACTTGGTTAGAACTTTGAGGGAAGGATGACAGCTTGATTGTATGCACATGTTGATTCTGATGACCTCCAGAAGTTAATGAGTGGGGCAATATGAAAGTGATATGCATGAAGTAGAATAAATAGAAAACTATTGAAAATTATTTGTTAACAGTAGTTATCCTTCCTTGATTTATTCTGACGGCAAATCTTAATTAGTCGTTACAAAACATTTTAATTGAAAATTTTAAAAATGTCTCTCCTGACTGAAAATATATCTAGTTTCAACATGTCCATATTGATCTGGTGACCTTTGGCCACTTTTCTTATTTCTAAACATTCCTGACAATTTTCTGTGAAATGAAGTGCTTGAGTATAATTATTACCCTATCTTACATTTCCTGTTAACATCTGCAAATCTATCCACCTGGTATCATCAAAGGCAATGTTAGTTCTGTGATTTTTTTTACCGAGTATATTTTTTTTTGTCCTTGAGAAATGTACACATGGAAGTGTACCATATAATTAGTACAACACATCTTGGAGATGTTGGAGGGTTCCTCAGGGAAGTATGATGAAATTACCAGGCCCCAGTTTGACAAATATTCCCATACTTACAGAAATTCCAAAACTTAAAATTATCATCAGCAATGCATTACAATTTTAAAAACCATTTTTCTTTTTACATTTTCTTCAATGTACAATGGAGCTTTCTGACATATTTTTTTTTCAACTCAACTTAATCAGAACTATGTTAACTTTAAATACACGTACACATGCACTAAAATAAACTTGCATGCCTCTTTTGTTATTTTGTTTCCAGTGCTAAAATATTGATGTAAATATGAAATTTTTGTGTTAAATCTATGAATGCTAAATTTTGCTATGAGTTTTAATGGCATGTAGAATGTATAGATATACACTATAGATACAGTGAATAGAAATGTGAAGACGATGAAGTCGACATCATGATCCGTGTGGAGAAATAAACACAATATTCTCTGAATTTTACAGGGAGGCTTAGTGGCTAATCTTGCCAGCTTGACTATCCAGACGGACCAAGGTGCGGACGGAGGATATTCGGAGCAGGATGTCAGTGACCAGGAACGCAAACTCAATTGGGAAAAGGGTCAGATGGATTATATGGGAGTGGACGCCTTTGAGAACATACAGAAAAAATTGGACGAGACACTACAAAGTCCAGTTTCTGAGGACACAGGTTCCACCACGAGTCCATTCTCGACAAAGTCAAAATCCTCAGACAAGGAATAGATCTGTCAGAGGTTTTAAAATGTATGGGATTTGGTGTACCATTAACACCTGAAGAGTAAAGCACTAATATTGGTATACCTTTATAATAACTTCAGGCATGGAATAGACCACCATTTTGAGTTGACATACCAGAATTTCTTGTGCATAATATAAAACAAGGTTTGATGTTGGACTTTGGGTGAGACAAAAGATCAGTTTCTAAAGTAACGCATTATTTCCATTTATATTGATTTACGTGATTGTGATTGAAAATACATTCATTAAAACGAAAGTAAAATTCAAACATTATTAATGATATTTTAGCTTCATTTGGCTTAAAGCAAAGGAAAAATTCAAGATTTAAGAAAATTTGATGGCCTAAAAATATGCTGCAAACATATTCTGGACTAATTTCCATATGGAAATAATGACTGCAGATACAGCTGTACATTTTATGTGCTGTTAATTAAGTTGTTATAAACAAAAGCTATAAAATGATATTAAATCGTGGTAAGGGCTTCCCCAGGAGTTTCTTGTAGGGTCATTAATACCGTTATTGGTTATTAAAAATTATTACAACTCTTAACAACTTTATACAAGTACCAGATGTGCATTTTTGTTCATTATCATCTATTTTTGTTTCCTGTTAAAGCATTTGATTACTTGTAAGTTTACATTTTGACAGAAGGCTATTTTGTTGGGAGTAATTTAGAGACAAAGAAATGTACTAGATTGTTCGCTGTTATTTTGAGTATGTTGGCTCTTAAAAATGCATTGCTTAGGCGTTGGGTTCTTAGTCTAATTAAACACTTTATTTATTTTATAATAATTGCAAAACAGGCTAAAAGCTTATAGTAATCTCTCTTGTTGACTCGGTTAGAAGCATGCAAGGGAGCTTACTCTAGGATGTCTAGCTGAAAAGCAAGTGCACTACCACTGCATCAACAGACCACCCTTAGTTTAGAAAACTGTTTGTTAAAAGATGCTTGATTTAAAAGAAATTGTAGATGTTAGTTAGGTGATATTAATGTCATCTGCTAAAATTCCATAACTATTATTTACAGAATAAAAACATATTGTTCATGTGGCATGTCATTTT
Organism: Ylistrum balloti; assembly: GCF_031769215.1. NCBI lineage: Eukaryota > Metazoa > Mollusca > Bivalvia > Pectinida > Pectinidae > Ylistrum > Ylistrum balloti. The sequence goes on along the minus strand of NW_026782542.1, from coordinate 188,229 downwards.
CTGGTAATTTTATCATAAAATGCATTCCTGCTAATATGTCTTGTGGAACAGTATCATTATTGATATGCCTAGCACTATGTTATAAATTTGTTATGGACAAACCCTGACAGCAATCTTATCTAATTCCTTAAAAAGTGGGGTTAAAAAGTGGGGAAGCATAGTACAGTACATTGTTACCATCATGTGTATTTTTTGGTTTATGTTCTATTTACCATCTCGTCATATATGTTCGACCTTAGAGTACACGGCATTAAAGTACAGTCAATAAAGTTGGTTGATTCCTTACCATCTCATACACTACATACATCAGTGCTAATACACTCCATACTGGTCATTTGTCTGATGAAGGTGACTGTGTAGTCATTGAAATGTCACATTCAAATCTTCCACTGGTTTTGTTATAAGAACTTCTATCCAGTTTGATTCCTTCAGTTTACTATAACAAATGTTAGGAAATATTGATGGACATTACCGTGGGATGAGATAGACAAATTTGATTTCACTGGAATAAAATATAAGTATTTGATTTCAGTGGCATAACTTTAGTGTTCAAAAGGCTTGTTCTCATTATAAAGAATCCTGTACATTAGTTATGTCTCTCTGTAAGACTGATGTTTTGTCCTGTCCAGACTAGTCTGTAATATACAGTCCAAATTATCTCTGTGTAAGACTGATGTTTTGTCCTCTCCAGACTAGTCTGTAATGTAGTCCAAATTGTTCTGAAGTTCTATAGACTTTTTCCGATTGATCTGGAGTCGACTCCAGTCGACGTCAGAATATTTCACACCATCTGTGATGGTACCCTAAATGGGTGCTTCTACTAATGTTGTACAGTAAGAACACACATGGCAGGGTCACCTACAGATTGATTTTTCTGTAAGAAAATGATTTATAGTTGATGTTATTAATGAAAACATGACCAGTCACTGAAATGATTGATTAGAAATATTTGTTGACATTATGGTTAAGTAGGACTAGAGGTATGATGGGTTTTTTTTCACCTTTGTATAAATGTATGTAAATGGACAGGTGTGTATGTGCATTCTAAAGGATATCAGCTCTACTGGGAGTTTGAAGTATTGTGTTAAACATATTCATACTAAGTTACAGTGATTTTTAAGGGAGAATGTTTTTGAGAAGGTTTTGTTTTATTTTTTGGTGTTTTTTTTTAAGGAAAAGTGGTTATTTAAGTTCATGTTAAGTTATATCAGTATTTTAGGGGGTTGCAGTGAATTGATCTATTAGAATGAATTATTACAACATTTAATATAGTAGTATGTTAAGTTTTGTAAAGTACTTCCACAAACTCAGGAAAAAAATAAAGGAAATTACATCTTGCTCAAAACTTACACAGGATATTTAACTTTTATACTGACTGGGCAAAATTACTTCCGCAAATTCAGGAAAATTTGAAAAAGAAAGGAAACTACATATTGTTCTCTGTAAAAATATTTTTCCTACTTATATATAGCAGTGTATTTTATTGTTTACTAATCACTAAAGTTTATAAACGAGAAATTTTTTGTATTGGGTTACGTTGTAAATCTGTTTGATATTTTGTTACTTCAATCCATAGTAATCTCTCTGGTATGAAAAAAACATGTGGGTTTTTAGTTAAGAGCTGGTAGATATCCAGCCTTCTTTTGCTAGGTATTTTTGAATGGTAATTTTCAGTATTATAATAAAGCTTTAAAAACCATTTTATATGTATTTTTCTACCCTAAGTCCCATTTCATCTTCCATAACTTTGAATTAGTTGCTAATTTGTAGTTACAGGTCAGTTAAAACTACTTATATTCTTATGAAATGGAACCTTTAAGGTACTTCTATCAGGTGAGATTTTCTCTTATGTGTTTATAGATTATAGTTTAGATTCTAATTCCATTCTCTGTAGATGATATTTTTTTATCTGTTCTAGGCTAAATATAGATGTTTTTTCTGCGATGAGAAAAACACATGTGACTCAAAATGGCATGTACATACCTTACTCACATAGTACAGTAAAAATGTAGACTAACATACCTGACTAAAGTTTCTAACACAGGTCCAGACACTGTTCACCTAGTACAGTGAAAATGTAGACTAACATACCTGTTCTACAGTCCTGATGTTTCTAACACAGGTCCAGACACTGTTCACCTAGTACAGTAAAAATGTAGACTAACATACCTGACTAAAGTTTCTAACACAGGTCCAGACACTGTTCACCTAGTACAGTGAAAATGTAGACTAACATACCTGTTCTACAGTCCTGATGTTTCTAACACAGGTCCAGACACTGTTCACCTAGTACAGTAAAAATGCAGACTAACATACCTGTTCTACAGTCCTGATGTTTCTAACACAGATCTAGACACTATTTACTTTGAAATGTTGTAGCTATAATTCAGTATTAACTGATCGAAATGGAATCCATGCAGAACCAATCAAAGACTAGATATGTGTTAATCATTTTGAAACATTTACAATCTATTATGAACAGAAAAGAATCTGCAAGTATTTAAGATGGTCTTTTTTCTAACCATTTATAACTACTGGGGAGATAACTACTCATTTTATGCTTTTGCCCATTTCCATAAGAACTCTTGAAGTATACTTCTTCAGAAAACATCTATACATGTAAGAATATAGTAATAAGGAGACAAGTCTGATTACATATGAAAAAAAAATGTTCAGGGAGACAACTCCATAGTTTATTCACTTTAAAGTAATGCTGTGTACAAGAAACATTTTAGAATAAGAGAGCACTATTAAGGGGCGACAACTCCGTACTATAAGGTAATGTGTGGGGACATGATTCATCTTATAGGTAAAATTTATTACAAAATGCATGTTACATATTATTAAACTATTACAATTATACTTATATTTTCTAAATAGTATAAACATATTCTATATTTAACTCTATATTTGTGTTATACATATTTATAGTTATCATCACCTATGCATTGTATTTTTAATATCTTGTAGATTAAACTCTTTGGAAACCAGTTCAGGTCATTGTTATAGAAATTAGTTCAATAAAGATTACTAATGCCATATATTACCAATGTTTCAAACTTTTTGCTTCCTTTGGTAGAGTATTCTACTTTGACCACTGGATATTAAGGTATTATTGACTATTTAGTCAATCTTTGCATGAACAGAATCATAATTGATATTATTTTTAAGTTTCTCGAACTTATTTAACACAAACTGAGGCAGGGATTTATATTAGCTTTTGTTAAGTTTTCATCTTTCCAAAAACTAACTATGGTTTAAACAGCAAACCCAGATTAAGTTGAGGTTAAGCAGTCAGCCAAGATTAAGTTAAGGTTAAGCAGTAAACCCAGATTAACTTGAGGTTAAGCAGTAAACCCAGATTAAGTTGAGGTTAAGCAGTTAGCCAAGATTAAGTTGAGGTTAAGCAGTAAACCCAGATTAAGTTGAGGATAAGCAGTAAACCCAGATTAAGTTTACGTTAAGCAGTTAGCCCAGATTAAGTTGAGGTTAAGCAGTAAAACCAAATTAAGTTGAGGTTCAGACGTAAGCCCAGATTAAGATGAGGTTAAGCAGTTAGCCCAGATTAAGTTGAGGTTAAGCAGTTAGCCCACATTAAGGTGAGGTTAAGCAGTAAACCAAATATTGATTTAAGGTTAAGAAATAAACTCAATACTAAGTTAAGATGTAAACCAAAGATTAAGTTAAGGTTGATTAGAGATTCAGGTTAATTGGTTGACTGTCCAGCATACACTGGGACAAAGTTTATATTGAAATATGATGCAGAATATTAAAGAGAGTTGTGTTCTATTCTGAAATCCATGGTTATCATGATTACATTTTGTATATGTATTTCTGTGTGCAATGCTATTCACTAAGGCAAATATGTTTTTCTTAACACGCAAGGCAGAAATATTTTCACCAGATTCCAGCAATGTCTGGCTGCCTTTGTAGTGTTAAAAATGTTTCGCATCTGGTAAGGGCTTTTTTTTTTAAGCGAAAATATAATCTCCTCATTTAGTGTCTGGTAGTATGACTAAATCACAGGCTAATGAACATTAGAGGTGATTGGTGCTTCAAGGATACGGCATTTGGTGCAGATGTCAAATTTACATTATGAGACTGTCAAATTTGTTTTATCACCGTCTAAATATATATATCACATTTGTAAACGCATTGGGATTAATGCAAAATGTTTTCAAGAAATGTTTAAACAAAATATTGAATTCATTGTCTTGTTAAGTTTATCAAGGATTGGGAGGTCTGTATATATGCTTACCATTAATTATGAGAAATATTTGTTGTTTAAAAATACATACTTGTGTTGTTACATTACCTAAAACTTGCAATCATTCAGTTGTTACTAAAAATCAGTATACTCCGATTAAAATTGTAGAAGTTATGTCTTTAATACATTAATCTTTATTTAACTTTTGTAATGTATAAAATTTATGAATTTGCATCAAGTACATTATAATCTTTATTTAAACTTTTGTAATTTATAAAATTTATGAATTTGCATCAAAATATTGCCCTCAATTGTATACAAGCTGTATGTTGTGTTTTGATGTGTGGATTCACGGAGAGTGAACAGCAGTGTATATAGAGAAATGAAAAAATGAAATGATTTAAGGATACATTCAGCTATACATAAGTGAAAAATCCTAAATTTTTCATCGAGAAAAATCTGAGACATTAAATTTCTGCCATAGTGTGATGTGATCTGGAACTAATTATATTGTAGATTTTTGCTTTTGGGTAGGATTTTACTACTCAATGATGAAAATGTCAGACTTGTTTATATTTAATGTTGAGACAGATTTTTTTTCACTTCCGCTAAAAGTCTCTCGATAATAACCACTGCCGATCAATGTTAACAACTGGCTTCTCTTGCTTTGCACAGTTTCATGGCAATCAGAAGCAATATTTTGGTTAACCTAGCCAGGAATACACTGGTCAGCGACTGATTTACAGGTCCTAACTTGGCTGTAACTTTGTTGGCTCAGTGTCTGTTAGTTCATAAGTGCTACATAAATGATGTGTGTTGATGATATATATAAATAGGATTGTTATTATCAAAATAAAAGTATTTACATATAAATGATTATTTTTGTGATGTTTTTGGTACGAAAGTTTAGATTTGCTGGTACATAATGATACACTGAGAGGAAGAATAAGAGGGTCATGGCCCTTAATGGACATTTGACAATTGATGAAAGGACAGACAAACCACAGAATTGCAGATGATGGTCTGACAAATCTGATGAATTCCTACGATGATGGTTTAAATCCATTCAAGCATTGAGGAAAAATAGTGTTTTCAAGCAAAGTCATTGACTAACTTTCCCATTTGTGGCCCCACTCCCTGGAACCTAGGGGTCAAATCAACTTTCTGAACTTAAGGATTAATTGCCCTCATCTACTGATGTTTCAGAAAAAATTTGAATGAAATCCATTCAAGCATTAAAGATGAATAGGATTTTGAAACATTGTCTATTTTCTAATGTTTCTGACAAAATTTGAATGAAATCCATTGAAGTATTAAGAAAAGTAGCATTTTGAAGCAAAGTATTGTCTAACTACCCTTTTTGGCCCCAGCCCCTGACAATGCTGACAACAGGTTGTCTTGACTCTTCAGGTCAGATGGCCTAGCAAACAGAACTTCAAATTTACTGTTTAAAAAATTATATTGATGGGTGGTATGCTTAAATTTGAAATGCAATAGTTAACTTCCGATATTGGACATCAGCCTTCAATTTTTAAACAAATGAAGACTTTATTAGCCTGCCATGAATTGGGGTACCCTCATGTACACAAAGATGAAGTAATGGCAGTTGTCAGACCGATCCCTTATATCTTGTGTGCCCCTCCCTGACCAGCTGCAGCGTCTCTCTTTCTGCATGAGTTCTTAAGGATATTGACTATTTGTAGAGGAATGTCAATTCTGAACTTCCTGCCCAATCTATAGCCAGTCCACCCCAAATCAGTCATGTTCTAAAACACACATATCTGCAAGACACTCTCCTCGACAGTGATACACACGTTGAATCAAGATTCATTGATGTAGAGCATGGAACTCCCAATGTTTCATAGGATGACTCATGGGCACTGTTCTAACATGTAATGAGTCAAAATGTCTCTGTGTGTTTTGTTTTGATGATAGAATATGACAATTAACTTTCAATGAGAACACATTATCCTTGGGAAGAATTTCTCGACAAAATCAAAATGCTGAAATAAATGTCATTTTTGGAAAACAATTTCATATCATCGTTACAAAGCCAACAGAGTTTTGAAGAAACTGGTTAAAAACTGAGGAGACCTCTAGACAAGACATTAACCATGAAAATAAACTAAACAAAGGGCTATAACTCTCCCAAAACTTTTTCTTCTAAATGTGGGAGAAAGTGTAAATTCATGCCATGGTGATTAAGCTAAAACCAAGATTCAAATACTTTCAATGTACTTAATTTGTAAGTGGATTATCGCTTTTTGGTAAATTAATGCATAAATAAATTTGTGCATCCACCCATAGTAATTGCTATATAAACAACAAAGTTGTAATTAACACAAATGGTTATCAACTCTGAGCAGATCGGCAAACAATATTGAAAGGGGCAAAAACTCTCCTAAGAATGGTTGAATCAAACTGCCATTCAGGAAATCATAGCTGTATTTGAAAGGGATTAGTTGAAAACTACCAAAGGAAAATGAGAATGAACAAATGAAAGTTTACAACAGATATGACCATAACATGAATGTCCTGTCAAAACTAGACCATTGTCGAGGAAGGGCCCCGCATAATACCTACCCCTTGTGATTGAGTTTCTTAATATTAAGAAATATATGGACAGGTGTCAAGTATTGAAAGCAACTTTCATCAAAATCCAATGAAAATGAACAGATGGACAGATATATGTTTACAACAGATATGACCATAACATGAATGTCCTGTCAAAATTATCAATGTTTGTAGGAAGACTCAGCTTTCTGAGATATATTCTGATGTTAGTCAACCTTAGCATCCCCAAAAAGATGTTCTTTTTTTGCAATCTTTGTTAGGCTTCATCCCTGGAACCTGTCAGCCAAATACCATGCTTTTGTACTATTTGGTTCAACAGAAGAAATCATTTAAAGGTTTTAACAAATTTGGCTCCTGTGACCTTGAATATGAATCAAGGTAATTTCTTTTCACAAAAACTGTTGGGTTTCATCTTAGTAAATGTCCAGCCAAATACCACGAAATTTGGTCTTCTGATTATTGAGAAGAAGTTGTTTAAATGGAAAAGTTGGTGCCAACAGAAATGCAGAAGTATCAGCTCACTTTGCCTTTTGGGCCCGGTGAGCAAAAAACAAAAATATTCTTGCTGATTGAAGTCGCTCATAACAAGAAAACAGGATATCATTTCCTTACTCATTTTATTGTTTACAAATCATTGCTGACTGTGAAAAATGTAAAATTCTGAAATGTTGTTAAAAACAACAGAGATCAGATTTGACAGGATGCCATTGAGTCTGCATGGAGACTCTGTAGTCATATAAGTATATAGATTATAGTAAACTTGTACGATGTAAACATCTGAATTTGTTAAAATTTACTAAATTATGTCAATTGATACAAATTCAATATTACCATACCAATATTCATAAACATGGTAATTCATTTATATCATATACAACAGAGTTTATCTCTCAAAGAAACAGCTAAGTGGTTTACATTAAGAGCTGGTCCAGTTGGAAAATTATCAAAAAATGTTAACACACATATACAGGATGTGACAGGATAGAAGTTCTTATAACACAACCAGTAGAAGATTTGAGTGTGATGTGTCAGTGACTACACGATCACATTCATCAGACAAATTCTATTGACATTACCAACCTGAAGATAATGTTCCAAAATATACAGGACATGGTTTGATGTAACAGTCAGAACTAGGATTGTATTATATTTCAAAATTTCTATTTCATCAAATGAATAACGATAAACCCAACATATTCTTCACTTCAAAATTCTTCATAAAAAATTGTACACAGAGCTTGCTTGATGTAGAAATTTTATAACTGGAAATTAGAGATATTATTGTTAATTCGATACACACACTGTTTGTTCTGTATATCAGGTAGCTTATCATTCTACTCTATACCTGTTCTTGTATTCTAGGTTAAACCAATACACTATCATAAAGAATAAAGTAAGCCTACCTTGAAATAAGATTCATGTCATTAAGATGTACTGGATTGATCTTAATATTTATATAAAAAAGAACTTCAATGTTCGTTCATCAGAATTTCTTGGCCTTTCAAGATCTTCTTGATTTTCTGAAATTTTCAAAACAAAATGAGTTCCATGGGCCTGTATCCCTTACCTGGATTAGTTTGCCAAAATTGATTAATCTAACCTAAAGGGAAAACCTTTTCAACACTATCTATTTCCACTATTAGGCCCCCTCCTCCCTCCTCCTCTTAAAGGGGTTTACATGCACTCTCTTCACCAAAGGATGCTTCAGATCAAATCTGGACAAAATCCAACCATTCCTGAACGAGGAGTAAGATTTTAAATAATTGGGTCTATTCCCCCTAATGTGGGGCCCCACTCCTCTGGCTCCAGATGGTCAAGACCCTCTGTTTATCAAAAATGATTTCCTTTTTTACCCAAGAATGCTAAACTTGATTTAGACAAAATCTGAAGACTTCTAAAGGAGTAGGATTTCACTGGTCAATCAGACCAAGTGGGCTATTAAATTGAAGATATGAAGTCATGACATTTCTGTGCTGGTATATATTAACACACACACTGGATCATCACTAACATGATTTTCTGACAACCAGCACTACAAACCTGTAAGGAATAATTGTCAAAAATACATGGACCTCAAAAAATCAATATGTCAGCTTTAACTGATTCTTTTTACATGTATTTTGTAAACAGTTTAATATTCAGGAAATGTCCAAAAATTTACTCATGATACACAATAAAATAAAGGCAACGAACACAATATGGTTTATAATGAAAATAATGAAGTTATACATATTTACAAAATGATATTATATAATGGTATTTATACAATGAAAATGATGTCTGTCATTTCTATAAAACTCAAAATAAAACCTAACTGACATTAAAAAAGCTTATTAAAGTTATGTACACACAATTCATATTACAATATTTTGTATCAATGCTGCCTCTCCACAGAAAGTAAAAAACATTTATACATAAATTTTACATCAACTCTCTCACTCAAAAATCACTCAAGTTTCGTCAACTATTTTTCAATTTTTTCTTTATAAGGAAATTATTCCTGATTATTTCCTCTATGAAATATCTGTTATTGTTGGATATTTCTGAAATGAGATTTGCAGTTTCAAAGACTTCTGAATTAGCAGGTACATACAGTACAATTTGCTAACATATTTTGATAATTTTGAGATTATAATCCATCCAAACAAACAAGATAATATAGTATAGTCTTATTACAAGATCAACACTACATTAGATATGAAAAAGCATTATATATGATGACAACCCTAATGTGATAAACAAAGGGAGGTTATCCAGTATTGTCATGCCATGAAACACTAACACAACACACTCGCACATATACACACTTTCATAGTCACTTTTCTGAAACATCATTAAGATATAGATGTAATCAACAAATGCAATGAAAATCCTCAAAGCAAATTATCTTTTAACAATATTTGATTTGGTACACAAAATTTCACAAGAAATTTGTACCTAACTAATCGTCAGACTAATTGGTAGCAGAGTTTCATCATGTTCCCACACTGACAGGGGTATCAAAGGCTTTTCTTTAGTCATAACATACTAGAATCCACATCTGAAACACAAAAAAAATACAGATTTTATTATAAATTATTTAAACTTTATTTTGATCATGTCTATAGCAATGTCTACATCAAAATTGATCCTTTTCCAACAGTGGAAGACTTCTGTGGAGTAAAACTCTAATGGCTGGCTTGATTTCTTGTCTAAAAATGTTGTTGTCATCTATCAATCATCTGTTTTACAACTACTATCAAGAATTTTTAGTTGTGAATGCAAAAAGGAAATCTTTATCACAATTGTATATCCTTATAGTCACTTCCTTTTGCAGCAAAGTATTTATTCTGTTTTGATTTAGTTTGTTTGTTGGGTTTATCACCACGTCAACATTTATAGGCCTTTCAGGACCTGGTGACCACCTTACTGAACAACATAAGGGAGGCCCATTACAGGCTATCAAGAGCAATTAGGTCTGAGGTGCAAGAAAAATGTATCTCCTCCTGTGTAAGATTAAAAGTATATTTTTGACAATATAGGCTTCTCATACAAGCTGAAACAGTTACTCTAGTTAATAAATTACTTAACATGTAATATTTAAATTGAATACAAAAAAGTATGACGACATATCTGTTTCTTGAATTCTACTTCGTACCTGAGTCAAACTCTAATTTCTTAGAGGATGATGAATCACCTTCAATATCCACATCACTTTCGGGAGCATTCAATGCACTGAGTGTCACATCTGAAAATTAGACAATAACCTGAACAACGCTCGCAACAATAACAAAACTGAAGTGAAATTAAAAAAAAAAGTAATAATAAAAAACAGAACAAAAAGGGAAAAAAAGAATTCCAGTACAAACCATAAATTTTAACAAACAACAGAACAAGGAAAGTGTATATGTCACAAGTTAGAAAACATTTCTGGGATCAATCCATGTCATTATGAAAGTGAAACATGTCTAATCTACCATCCAGCAGTACACAACATATGATAATCAACTTTTGCATAGTCAGAAATTTATGTGAATTATGTGAAAGAATGCCTGAGCTCAGAGTTTGAGCTATTATTGACGATAATGCGTAAAATCAGAATTAAGTATTTAAAATGGTCCTAGCAAGGCAGAAAACTAGACCGAAAGGTATAATGGCACTTTCTGAAGCTTCAACAATTATTAGGAAAGTACTGGCATCATTACCTTATCAAAATGTGATAAACACAGTTGCTCTTTGACAATACCAATGCTAACATCCTGAGGCCTGTGCATACTGTAAATCACTTGAATTTCATAAATACTTATCTCACAATCTCATCTCTGCAGACATATTCCTGAATATATGATTTCATGAACAGTAATATAAAAATGACTTTAAATTTGTGAATGATGATTTATTAGAGACATGTACTATGGAAAGCTCCTATATTCAGAGTTTTATCATGTCTGATACAGACTAACCTGTCTAATCTGTGGGACAAAGCATATTTCTCAGATTAACCTGTGTAATCTGATTTAATTAGATGTTTGTAAGATTACCCTGTCCAGTCTGACATCTAACTGAAAAGCAATCAAGCTGGAATAGATTAAATACTAACGCTAAAACACTCAGATGTTTATTAAAAAGACAGATCTCAAGAATAGAGATTTGTTCTCATAATCCTTACCATCACTTTCATATTCACCGGTTGTTGGCCCTAATGACCTTTTATGTGTTGATGGGCCGTTAGAACAGTAATAATAATAATAATTTGCGGATCAAAATTTTCCCACATTTGTACTGACCAGTGTTCCCACATATCTCTGTACTTTACATTGCTATTAGAGTATTAGAAAAGACAAAGACTGATCCCTACATAACACCTGTGGAGTTCACTTAGTTTACCAACAGGAGACATGTACACTAAATATACATCCCAAAGATGCTCACCATAAATTGGATTCACTAGTAGGTCATAACTCTGTCTAAAATAGAAAGTTAACTTTCTGCAGAATTCTTGTCATTGTGGAAACGATACTTAAGATCGAAGAAATAAGCAAACATTAACACAACCAGGCAAACGTTGATACACTGATGTGGCAGGTAATTCTATTAACGATATTTCAATATATATAAGTTTTTCTTTCCATGTTAAATTAATTTATATGCCTCTCTTATTAATCTGACAACCCCATTATGTTAATGCGAACATTTAAAATATAGTGTCTAGACGCGTAAAATCAATATACAAAATAAAACACAATTAACTGACTTAACTAGCACATTAAGTCAAGACTTTACACACCTAACTATTAAATGATTTACCTGAAACCAAGTTTTGTTGAACAAATGAGCTATCTATATCATATCATTTAAGTCCTTCTAAATATTCTGATGAAAAATTTCATCAAAAGTTATGATTATTAGTCTACTTCTGACTAAAGTAAAAAAAAAGAACAACATGATTTTAAAAACGTGATCTGATCTTCCTAAAGAGAGGTTGATATTAATGAAAATATCCATCACATTTTATACAAATTTTTGTGGCTGTTTTAGAACATATATCTATATATCTACTTCTCAGTATAAGATCACTGAGAAAGGATGAATTTATTTTAGTTTCTCCATCAAAAGTAAGAAAGATGACTTTGCAACCCACCATTCTTCTGTTTCTTGGCCTGTGGTTCCCCACCCACAGCAGCAGCAGTGGGCGTGGTAGTTACAGTCACAAGCTTCTTATCGATCACTACCTTCTTGGGAGAGTCGGTGGGCTGGGGCAGACCAGCATCCTCATAAGACTTCCGTTTCATTTGTGTTCGGATCTGAGTACTAACATAGGAGATACAATCATATATTACCAACAAAATCTTAAACTTGTATCCAACTCAATTCCATTGTGTGCACTGTGGTATACTGTACATGATGACAATTGAACAGTGTATGAGCTTTGAACAAACAATATACTGGATGCTTGATTAGGTTACTTATTATGTGAAGTCTTAATTTTCATTTTTCCTAATTCCATTGATATCGAACCTAGATATTTATGTACTGCTAACACGAATATTTAGGGAAATCTTCGTCAATCAAAATAAGTATTTTAGGATGAACAACAAAGAAACATCAAGGCATACTAACGAGCATCAAAAACATCTAACTTCTTATCACATGCGATGAAATCTTTTGTTTAGGCAAGCTTAAAGTTCCAAAGAATTTCCTTCAAAACTAATATAATGAAATCTAAATGTTAGAGTTTTGTTCTAAAATAAATTCAAACATGTATATGTAGTCACATGCAAAATAATAAATATCATGTTTTAAGTTTCAGTTCCAGACAAGATTCTGTACTCACATTGTCCTTGTTTTAATAACATCACTTAATTTGTCCAAGTCATCACCAAACCTTTTCACAGCATTTCTCAACAGATCTATTTCCTGTTGTGTCCACTTCCCACTGTTCCAAGGTCAATAGTACATACAGTACACACAAGCTACACTACATTACCGTCAAATACACTTCTATAATCAAATTTCTCTTAATTACCTTTATTACTATAAAGACAGGTGTGTGACAGGGGGGCTGTATGTGCATCCTTGCGTTCTACTTTAATCTAATATTCTTTCCCAAAATAGCGTTAAAGCACATTCTTACTTGAAACTTGCTTAAACAGAAAATTTTCATAGCTGTCAGTAAAATCTTGATTTCACCCAGTAACTTCACTTCAGTAAGATATTTTTTATGGAAACTGCAGATATCATTAGAAATTTCAGTAAATCAACAATAGAAAAAAAGTGACTTTTTTTCCTGTAGGAGTGAAAATCTTACCTTGAGGGACTTGGCTCTGCCGTGGGATGAAGTTGCATTGTAAGATCTCCTAGCTTACTAAAGGCTGCTCCAGCCGCTGTGAATATCTCACCCACCTACAAAACCGCATGATATAATACATGAATATCAAATTTTCAAATATCATTACTTCATCTGCTACCAGAATTTATATAAATATACATTAACAGGAAATGCTTCATGCCATGGACTTAGTATCCACATAGGCAGCAACAGTAAGATTTGTTTCAGGATTTGCATACCCGATATATGCTTGATTATGAAAATCTCAAAATTTTCAGCTCAAGAAAGCCTGTTTTACATTAACAGCCCTCAACTGACATGAAAAACTGAACAAAGTTACCTCCTTCCAATATATTGATTTGATTTTGAGTTTTAACAGTCCGTTAACAAACAAAGTCATTTATGGCCAAACATGTTTGTTGAGAGCAAAACTGTTCAGGACTTAAAAAAGAATATTTTTAAAGTCAATAGCCAAAGATAGCATTATGTTTTGCACATTAAGATAACAATATAAGAAAAATCAACAGCATATTAAAAACATGTGTTTCTTTTAAGGACATCATGTGTATAACATTATTTTTCAACTAGTAAAAAAACTAACGCCATACTCCAGTTGAAAAACAGACTTAGCATATCATTAATCCAAGATGTTTGTGGTTTTCTTTGAAATTTTCAGTCAAGAAAAAGACACTGAAACTACGGATCACTGTGGAGAGTGTATACACATCTCATGTCATACTTTGTACAATTATTCATAGAAGAGTTGGAGACTGTAAATTACTTTCTGTTGAGAGTTATCTCCCTTAATTAGGCATTCAAAAAACATTGGTTGCTGTGAGAGTGACTTGTAAGTTAAATTTGAATGCTAATTAAAATAAAATAATTATTAAAGCCACAATAATACTCAATGCTACCAGAATATATCTCATTTTCTTTTAAAGAGTTGGCACAAAGTGTATGGATAAATAGCTTTTTATATTGATTTTACTTTTAACACATTGACTGTTGCAATACATACAGGAACCATACATTCCATAGGCAAAAAAAAATAGGCCAGACACGACCAACACAGCATGGCTTCACTGTTTTGTCTTGTGAAAGGGAGAGTTCTACTTCAGCAGATGTGGTACAATAGCTTATACAGGTCCTTGTGGAAATATTGATTGGAATTTACTGAGAAATCACTTAACAATTAATATTTTAATCAAATAAACAGTTGTAAACATTTTTGTCAACAAGCAGTTACAACTAGACTTTCAATTTTCATCAAAGCTCACAGTACTATCAAATCACTTTTAGGATGCACCTATATCAAATCAGTTGTAAAACTTCAATACCAGATGTTCTTTTCCAGCTTTGCCTTTTGTTATATGAAATATCATTTGAGTCAAAAACAACTTCTTAATCTACATTTGCCACATTGTTCCTTCAAGGAAATTATGAAATGTGTTAAAGGGTTTAAGTTCCGTTTACAACCGAAACCAACAACAAAATGAAATTAATATACAAAAAGTCTTTTCTTCAATAACCGACTCATTTGCCAAGGTTTTTTTTCTGTCTGACGCCAATGCCAATAAGAAATTCAATATTTTGACTCACAGAGCAGACATGTGATGCACATGCACAAAATGTAACTAGATAAACATATGTCGCAATCAGATAAAAAGACGAAGAACAAATAACACATAATAAACAAGAACCAATATATAGCATTGACGATATGATAACATGTACACAACCCAAAAACCACAGCAACAAGACAACTCGTCTTGAAATATTCAATGTACCATGATATGGCGATTTGTCTTCTTAAATCGGTTAAATGGAATTAAGTTACTTAACGGTACAGTGCACACATTGCGATATATGCATAATTTAAAATGGGACAATAAACTTAAGTACCTTGCTTGCAGAACTCATGATCCTGCAAAGCAAGTATAACAGATGAAATGATGAAAAGCGCGAAGCAGTGCGTTCTTTCTTCTTCTCAGCCGGGAAACACCGGATACAGTAAAGTTTACAACGGAACAAGCCGCATAGTCTTTAAACAAAAGCATATAAAGCACTTAACTTTTTAAACACTAAAGTATATCAGCTTAAGTTATGACAAAAGACTTTTCAATTCATTTTCAATGTAGTCTTTGTATTTTATTATAACTTAAGTGAGCAAAAATATAGAAAACGCAAAATATTTTCCCTAGGGTATTTTTCTATTTTTAGTCAGTCTCGTGATACACCACCTGGTCAGAGAAAGTAGTCACGCGAAGGAAGCAACCAAAAAAACAAAATGTCAGACGCTGAGAAAACTCCACTCCTCCGCTCTAAAACGGACGATGAAGAAGAGGACGAAGAATTGACGGGATGTGGAGCGACTCTGGCCTGTAATCCCCGCCGATTTCTGCACAGATACCTCATTTTGATTATCATGTGTTTTCTCAGTTTTGGTGAGTTTTAGTAGTCATGACACTTTGATCAGCTGACGGTGATTGTCACAGCAGTTAAGTATCTCAACTACTATGGAGACTACTTACTCCGCGACAGCGCTTTTTACTTTTTCTCGGGATGTTTTCACAGCCCATGATCCACTGTCAATGTCAGGGTTTTATCAGCTACGTTGGGAAAGGGGCCCTGAGCAAAAACATAAAAAAAACATCAACATTTTTCACGAATTGAGAAAATACCATAGACATTTCAAAATTTTTTGGAAAGAACTATAAAATTGAAAAAAATAATTAGACAATTTAAAAAATAAAACAAGTAGAATAACATAATAACAATCAGGGTAGACATTTAATTAATTTCTACAAATATTCTATAAATATTATTAAAACAGCTATTTTAAGACAAATTTTGAATCATTTTCTGATTATGTATGCCCTTAAACCATTTTCTACGTGTAGTGATGTACAGCTGCCTGT
Organism: Ylistrum balloti; assembly: GCF_031769215.1. NCBI lineage: Eukaryota > Metazoa > Mollusca > Bivalvia > Pectinida > Pectinidae > Ylistrum > Ylistrum balloti. The sequence continues at coordinate 171,722 of NW_026782542.1, read as the reverse complement.
GTCTCTTTTGAAAAGTTGGCAAATAATAAATGTATGCAAAATAGGATTGTTTTCATATAATTTGTATTTGTTTATTGTATTAGGACTGGTTAACAAAGAAATCCAACAATAGGAAAAAATACTGTAACTAAAATGTAAAACTAAAATATCAGTACAAGAAATAACATAAAAAAATACTAACAAATTAGCAAACACTAGAAAATAATTTCAATTGTTGATTAATTATTTTTAATGCTTATGAACAATTTATCATTCAGGGCTCTCACACCCCATTTTGGGACTGGGGTCCGGGGCCCTTAGAATTGGGGAAAATAGCAGCATTTTCCTTTGAATTGGGAAAACTTGGGGTCTAAATTGGGAAAAAAAGATACTATTTTGCATTGTTCGGCCCCAAAATTGGGAGATCAAGAGCCCTGTCATTATTACTAAAATCCCTTTTTCGCAATTCTTGAATTATGTTTCCAGTGGTCTGTCCTTTGAATTGGGAAAACTTGGGGTCTAAATTGGGAAAAAAAGATACTATTTTGCATTGTTCGGCCCCAAATCTGGGAGATCGAGAGCCCTGTCATTATTTCTAAAATCCCTTTTTCGCAATTCTTGAATAATGTTTCCAGTGGTCTGTCTTGATTATAAGTTAGATATGTATTGCATTTTCTACTTGGTAAACTGATAGTGTCTACAGATTCCAATAGATGTTTGTATTTTAGTTTTTCTGAATATCTAAAACGAGCGTCTGAATTGATATGTCTCCCGCCTTAGTTCCACTCCCATCTCTCTCCAATTCCACAGAAACTTAAACATATAAAGTTGTTTGTTTCTATTAATTTCATGTTTGTTTTGAAGGTTGTTAAAATTCATTGCAGAAGGTCCATATTTTCCAAAACAGAATACATACTGTAAATGTAGACAATGTTTTAACCAGTATCCCCCTTCGGAAAATGCAAACCGAAATTTAGAAAATACAGTGTCAATTTTCAAATGGGAATTGGTCTGTACTGGGCCCTATGAATACCAGAGTCTGAAACCCTGAACACAGGGGTAACACTTCTCCAGATGTAAAGTAAAAGGAATATCGTATATTTTATCTGGTTGTTCCTGGTGCAGTAGAATAAAGTAATGGAAAAGCCGATATGGTTCAAACTAGCAACCCTTCAGTCTTTAGCAGGACATTCTACTGCTTGGGAATTCCCTTTGAAAGGCAAGACTATATGATAATTTCTTTGTATTTTACAACTTAACGCACCGTAAGAATTTCTTCAAGATTCTATGAAAAAAGAAATCTGTAGTTGTATATAGAAAGAGAGGACTTTGTTACTTGAACAGTTAAGAGCACTTTAGACAACTTTGGTGTGACTGATGGCACAGACGTTGTATTGTAAAATGATACAATATATACATGTATGTTAATATTCATTTCTACTCATAGTTATATCTTTTCTTATCAGCTTAAAGGCTAGGCTTTTCCATGGATAAAATGTGTGTAAGGAGTGTCAATTTTTAAACAGCAATTTTAAGGGAAATTAGTGTATTTATGAATATTACCTGTTACTATTGTAAATAACTCTGTCATCTTGGTAATGGTCATTATCATTACAGGGCTCTCACAACCCATTTTGGGACTGGGGCCCGGAGCCCGTAGAATTGGGAAAAATAGCAGCGTTTTCCTTAGAATTGGGAAAACTTGGGGTCTAAATTGGGAAAAACGATACTATTTTGCATTGGGAATGGGGCAGAATATTGGCCCCAAATCTGGCAGATGGAGAGCCCTGCATTATACACAGATAATGATTGTTTGTGTAGTAATATGACATGATTATAAAGGACTCCTGCGTAATGTCATTATGTTACACACTGTACTAGCATTTTGAGCATTTTAAAATGCCTCTGTTAAATAAATAATGGTTGAAATATTGAAAAACAGTTCTTTTGCCAATTATTGGACTGGGCAGTTATTCAATTATCTGATTGTAGTTATAAACTGATAACCTAAATAAAACACAAAGTTCATTCTTATTTGGTTGTATCAACAAATTTGTTTACATTTTGGTAAAAGTGATGTCTGGTATGTAGGAATTAAGCCGAACCAGGAAGAATTAATGAGAATCTGCTATTGTATTTGTTCTAATTTGTTTTTACTTTTATTTTGTACAAGCTAGAAAACTCAAAGTAATATGCGAACAGAAATGTAAATATTCAATAATGTTTTAAAAAATTGAAGAAAAAGATGATGTTATTGTGGGACTGTTTCCTGTGTACCTCCTGTAGTTGACAGACTTTCACGTGAAATTGGAATCATCGGTTTTTGCTATTCCATCAGTTTTTGGACTGTTCCTTTGGTGCATATAATGACCTATAAACTACAATTATTGTTTAAATTGCATAAATAAAGAAGAAAACTACTTTATAATGTAAATATAAGAAGTAATTTTTGTTTTTATTTTTGTTTACTAGTGTAAAATTGCATTTACATATATTTCAACATAACACGCATCCTTTTAAAATATCTGTTAAAAAATGCAGCTTACACCATAAAGAAAATTTTTTCTTAATTTCTTGTTCGTTATCAAATAAAAAATTACTGAAAAGATCTCTCTGTAGGATGCTTCAATGGCTTCATTTTCACCTATAGAAATATATTGTATAGTGTATATTATAACTGACGTATACAGTGCACAAGTTGTATGATTGATAAAAGACCTTCAAATGAATGACTGTACTTGTACTTCAGTCTCTGTGTAACCACAAACATGGCCTGACTACAGCAATTGTAAATAGTCCAAAGGGCTCTTGACTAAGATCTGTGATTTATTGTTTTTTTTTTTTTTTTGTGTGGTTGACAACTATATGACGGTGTTATCTGAATTATTCAGGAGAATTCAGAATAAGCTTATTAAATCCTGAATAAAAAACAAAAGACATTAAATAAGGGAGTGTTGATGTCACTTTATTGACTTCCTATTGATTCTCATGTATCCACTTAGAGTCACTAAGTGGTCTACCAACATTTATACCTACCTTAAACATACATGTATATAAACACAGGTATATATGTAAGCTCAGGAAGCTGTTGATAAGTCTTTCTTTGTTCAAGTTTTAATTTTCTCACAAAAAAATCTGACAAAAAATTCACATTATCTCAACTATGAAAAATCTTATTAAGACATGTTTTCAATACATTGGCCGATATCAAATAAAATTTTCAACTTAATTGTTCCTATGAAAAGTAGTTTTAAACACATTTTCCTCTTCGTATGGTCATTAATAGCTGTGTGTTTTCATGCCACAGCTCCTACAGTATATATGGTATCAAACAGTGTTTTGGTAATTTTAATTCATTCTCTGTAAAAGAAAAGAAAACAAAAAAAAAAAAAAAAAAACAAAGAAAGGAAATGAAATACATTACAGAAGCTATATTTTGACTGTCATACCCAGAATTTATATTGATCATGGAACAGGTATATTTATACCAATTTAAAAAAAAAAAAAGAAGTCAATCATGGTTGATGTTACACTCCAGTATTGAAATCCTCAGATAACACTGGTCATCAGTTATGAAAGTTTAAAGGTTCAAATGTAGAGAGGCCATCAGGTCACATTGACCCCTAAAAAGATGAGGTGTTAGGAGTATTTTATCTAAGAGCTCCAAACTTGCTGTCATGAATAATTTTATCTTGCAATTGAAAGAAATTGATTAAAATGTGATCTTCTTAGCAAGACTAATTACTGCTTAAAGTGTCTTTAGTAAAATAGTATGTCATGATTCATTATTGCAAGCTGATCTAGGTCATGTTATTCAACTATTATAATCCATGACCCTTCTGATAACACACCCTGATGACAGGCATATTGGAATCAAATGTGTCACTGATGTTCATATACTATTGTCAGTTTAGAAGATGTTTTTTTCCGTATCTGCTTCCTACCAGGGTTTTGCTCACTCATGATGTTTTTTTCATAAAGTCTGTCACAGTATATATGCAGTATCACTGGAAATGCAATACAACAGCAGACAACACAAAGAATACAAATTGTTATTATTAGTGCCCAAAGGACTTTGGTGTTCTTTGCATTTCTTTTGTTTTGATGTATATACATGTTATATCCAAACCGAGCAAGGGGACAATTCTGTCTTATAAGTTCTGAGGCATCATGGGAACACTCTTTGGCAATAGCACCTCTGTAATATGACTGAAACTTGATATCGCGGCGAGGAGTGATCATGAGCTTGTGTGCCACAATACCTAGATACACATCATCAATAGGTAAGTATTTAATAAAAGGAAAAGCAAGATGGAGTCTTTCTGCAACGTCATAAGAAACAACATATGCACCTCCGCCAATGTATGGAGGATACTGATCAAATGCATACTCCTCAGCAGTAACATACCAACGAGTATTTCTGTCTCTGTATGGCACTCCAGTCTTGGAAAGTGACCCCCTAAATATGTTGTAGCGATTTTCTTCAGGAATTTTTCGGAGATAGTGAGCCAGTTCTGATAATTTCAAATAGTAATCATCATCCATGAAGAAAAGGAACATTAATTTGGTACAGAATGTTAATGCCCAGTTAAATCCCATTATTGTTTTAAAAGTATTGTTTCTGTAAACATCCACAAAGTCTTCCTGTATTATATCACCAAAAGTTTGACTCTCCATGTTAATCTGGGTTTGGTTGATCCCATCGTAACCCAACAAAAACACCTTTTTAATGCCTGGATCATTACAAGACCTCCATATTGAACGTAAAGCAGCACGCAGTCTGTAATGTCTTACCGCAGATTTTACCAACACAAGAATTGTTTCGTTTTCAGTTAAACCATTTTCACCCAAGCTGAAGTTGCATGCATCAGGAAGATTCATGTATTTAAATGGATGTGGATTGATCTGTTTATGTGGAATTGAATTATTATACTGAATCTTTTCATTCACAAGATAAGCAATATCCACGTCTAAAGGATATGAGAAATTCTTTCTGTAGGATAAAAATTTTACTGGTTTAGTGTTTTCATTTTGTTGTGTGTCGTTGGAAATGTAAAGGTCATCATCAGGATGGGATAAATTCCGTAACTTCGAAGATAAATACAGGATCTGTGAAAAGAGTCCAACAATACCGAGTATAAGGACAGCATACAGCAATATTTGAAATAGTTGTCTTTGACAGTGCCTGTTTCCCCAGACAGCCATTTTGTACTTTACATGCTGCAAAGACTGTGTGTATATATATAAGATGTAGCAGTTTGCTTCTTGTCCAGATCTATACATTCGTTTTCAGTCTACCTGAAAAAAAAAAATTTAGTTGTCAGAAACATATTTATAGAATTATCTGTAGATAAGAATTTTTGATAATTATTTGAATTAAAAGGCAGGCTGAATGTGTAAAAGAGTGGGTCTTAATGGCTTGTATATACATTGTGTGAAATATGATATGCGTCACTTTGCTGGTAGAGCATACTTTTTTGGCTCAGTTGAGAGAGTTGGTCATTTATCACACCAGAGACCTGGGTTGGATTCCTGATTAGAGCACTTAGAAGAATGTGTATTTTCCCTGTTCTATCACGAAAATCCCACAGATTATGGTATTTGGAGTCTCAAATTGAGATTTAGGAAATCTCTAGGAAACCAGAGGGAGTAGTATAGGAGGAGGGGTAGATGTGGTTAGTACATCATGCTAAGTACAGTCTCTGTCACTCAGCTGCCAGAGCATGCTTCTTTGGTGCAGGCTGTAGAACCAGTTGATTATCATGCCGGGAGCCCAGGTTTGATTCCAAGTTGGAGCACTCGATAGAAATGCGTGTTTTCCCTGTTCCTTCACAAATGTATGACTAATATAATTATTAAATTCCAATACATGGCCTAAATTTTAGTATGTGTGATAATGAAGGATTGCCTCTGGTAAATCTTCTAATGTTAAATACATAACGATCTTATCACTTGATTGTGTGATCGACCGGAATGGTGTGTGACCTTTATATTAATAAGGCTGATAATGATGTGATATTATATAACTTGGCAAAGGTACATAACGATGTAGTTAATTTAATTAATGATTTAATCAATTTCACGTTTCATGATACATAATAATTATCAGGTGATTTTGAACTGATGCATAACCAGAAATGATAAATATACATGATATATATATCTGCCTGTCATACTATAACGCTGTAAAAATCACATATCTTTACATGAACAGATAATTGTATTTCTATTTAAAGATTTTTGATATATGATTAGCAAACACTTACTTATCTACCTTGCTGGTAAAGAAAAATGAAATGCACAGACATGTCTGGGCTTCTTTTTTAGTGATCAAAGCACTATGTTGTTAAGTAATTTAAAGATAATTTGAGCTGGAAATTTTCTGCTTTTTTTCATACAATTCAATTAATTTATAAATTCTACAAATTTGAGGTTGAAAAATATGTAAATTCTTTGCCTACAAATTTGTGGTAAAAACATGTCAGCTTGCCTGTTCCTGTGACATAAAGGTAATTCACTTAGACATTGTACGTTGTAATAAATTATTGTTTCAAACTGATCAAAATTTGTACTTACCACAAAATATCAAAAATTAAATTAAAACGAAAATCTGATCTATTAAACATCTGATGGACAAAGATGTGTAGATATACTGTAGTCATTCAGGAGAAACCAGTAGTTTACAGCTGTTTAACAGAATCACAGTTTTTCACCTTTGGATTATATACATGTGATTCATTTTACAGACATTACCATGGAAAAGAATTATGTAAATCAAATGCTCACAAAATCATATTTATATTTAAACAATAGAATTCATTTGTAAAACATATTACATTGTATATTTGAGGTTGACCAGACTTTGAACGTGGGAGTCCTCCTTCACACCCAGGATCAATAGTAGTTTACATAGTTTACCACACTCCTGTCTAGGTCCTTCCTAGTCTGTATGTATTATGCCTGTAGTGTTGACGAACTTCAGTATACTCTAAAACTACATTCACATGAATTGTTAAACTACACTCACAATATTCTAAGTAAGTATTTAAATAATGTTGATCGTAGAACAGGAAATTAAAAATTGTACTGTGTACTTGTCTTCTATTGATGTTGTCCTGGTAACTTCCTCAGTCCTTCTAATGTCCACATACATTTTGAATTATTGAAACTCTTTTGTCCATTTCTGTTAAAACTCCTTCAGTGTTTACATATGTCTTGTTCTTCAGCCATGTTGTCCTTCAATAATATGTAATTCATTGCTATCATTCCAACAGCCTGAATGAAGAATAGACAATGTTACACATTTGCACTCGTATGACGTGACAAAACACATGTGTTGAAAGCATGTGCTTTTGAATTAAAGAACTGTCCGTCTGTGACTATACGTTGAACATACAATCTCTTTAATAAACTATGTTCATGAACTCATTATTTATCAGATCTTAATTGTACTATAACACACTCCCAGACATAGTCAAACAAAGCCTAGTCAACTTCACTCTGTATTTATAGTGAAATTTTCATTACAAATTTGTGTTAAAAGTATTTGAAGACAATGTACAACCGGGGGAAAAAGTCATATATATCATTTTCATTTAATGACAATTCACCAATTATATAGCTATATTTGTTGATAATTGATAGTTTTTCATTTTAGTGATCTTGTGTCTGGTAAAACAGCTTAATACGTTTTTATACATCGATCACTCAGATTTATTTGGTAATAAGACTGCTGATATTTAAAGCTTCTTTCAGGTAATTGTTAATCTAGTACACTACAGTGCATTGATATGGAAAGTGTACCTATAATAAAACGTTGTAGAGATTTAGATTTGAGATTCAAAACTTCCTAAATGTTTTATAGACATGAAACTTCAATAGAATGTTAGTTTAACATATTTTTGAGAATTCTGATTCTGCATGAATGTTAACCCCCATTTTACTGATGTTTAATTATGTTTCTGAAGTTAAGACAAGTAATGTCAACAACAACAAAACAAAAACAATAAATGAAGTAAACAGGACATTTAATGAACATAATCCAAATTTTCTTAAATTTTACTTCTGGAAATTGGTAGTCTTAGATAAGTGTGAAGTAAATATCCTGTAATATTTGTCTTTGACATCAGCTGACAGGCTGTATGACTAATGTCATCAGACAGATTGTAGATTGTTTTTCTGGATCAGTGATCGAATACCTAAACTTTTGTATGGGTGAATGAGTGATTGAGATATAGGATTGACTGGCTCTAGTAAAGACTTAATATGCATGAAATAAATGTATTCATAGTCTATAGAAAATTGTTTCAATGAGTTTAGACCTTGACAATGTGTCGATGGGTGAAATATCAGAATGTAGGTGTAAATCCCTTACCATCATGAACAATGTGTATTTTTTTGTTTCTTTTTTTCCTTTGATTAGTGCTAGCCATGGTGTAATGTGTTATATACAGGCATCCATCATTGTATCAGGGATTTTTTTTATTTGGTTGAAAAATGATTTTCTCTAAACCAGAACAATTATTGATCATAATTGATTTTGTTTACCTGAGAGAAGGATACATTTTTGGGTAAAAAGCATTTGCATGGGCTTGGCTTTATAGAGATTGTGTAAAACACTGTACACAAACACATGTTTTAAAAGGTCATATAATTTATTTCAATCATTTTTAAATGTATCTTGAGTGATCAATAGCCTTATTGTCAGGATAGTTCGGTATTAATAAGAGGAAGGGTTGTGAAACTGTACAAATAAAACCAGGAGGTAGAGTTATCATGATGTACAAGTGATAAATATCAGAATTGTAATGTAGCTTAGAAATCTACTTTAAAGGCTGTAAATATAAGCTAAAATAAAGTTATTTATTTAGACAAATTTAAGTAATTGGGTCAGTTACTTTTATCACACACTTTGTGATATTTGCTCCAGACATAAATCGCTGATTCATCAATTGATGGGTGTATATTTCTCGGTCACAATGTCTGGATATTGGCCAATTTTTTGGCATCACCACTGCAACTTGTACCTAGATATTGTTGCTAATATTTAAATGATTGATATATAAGTTGTCTAAAACATGACCAGAGAATAATGTTATATACAAAGGATGTATCTATCATATGTTCCAACTAATATTTATATCCAATGTTTCAGGAAGCTACTTCTGTTATGACAACCCAGCTGCCCTTCAAGACACCATGATAAAGGACCTTAACCTGTCCGAGAGCTCCTTTATGGGGTTTTACTCTTGGTATTCCTGGCCTAATGTTATCCTGTGTTTCTTTGGCGGTTTCCTCATTGATAAGGTGTTCGGTGTACGACTTGGAGCCATCATTTTCAGTTTGTTTGTCACTGGAGGACAGGTCAGTACAGTGAACAGTCTACTGGTCAGATACATTCAAACTTGATCTCCATTTCTTAAGAGTTTGTATTAATGTCATATGAAAAATCGCATATTTAAAAAGATTGCATTTTAATTTATATCACTAGTATTTGAAAACACAAAATGATACTTTTGGAGACAATTATGATTTGATTGCTGGTTTTAGTAACGTAAGGTTTCATAAGTCTTTAATTGATAATTTTTGGTAGGAAATATACCACTGTAATGATTGCACTATCATGTTAATGGTGGTTGTTGGTGATCAAGCTCTTGTTGAATAACTCGCCAATGGTCTGTTATCATGTTGAAATTTACAGAAATTTTGCTTCAGTCAGCAAAGCAAAAATACCATCTTTAGCTAAAAATGCCAAAGTTGGTGATTTTGTGTGAAAAAATACCTAATTATGTCCTTTGTACAAAATATATATATTTACCAATATGCCCGCCTAAATTCACTATTGTCTAGTAGAATTACATAATTTGTATAGCCAAATACTGATCTATATCCTATATAATAAGCCTACCCTATGAACCCTGTGACTTTCCAATCAGAGAGAAATCTATTGGCTCCCTGGGCTTATTGTAGGATAACCATGTATTGTCTGTGATGTTATATGATAAAATGTGAGATATAAACTTGAAGTAAAATTCAACATATGAATCAAGTGACATGAGTGTAAGGCAGGGGACAGTGCTTGATCCTTTTAATCAAGTGACAGGAGTGTAAGGCAGGGGGCAGTGCTTGATCCTTTTAATCACATGACAAGAGTGTAAGGCAAGGGGCAGTGCTTGATCCTTTTAATCAAGTGACAGGAGTGTAAGGCAGGGAGCAGTGCTTGATCCTATTAATCAAGTGACAGGAGTGTAAGGCAGGGGGCAGTGCCTGATCCTTTTAATCAAGTGACATGAGTGTAAGGCAGGGGGCAGTGCTTGATCCTTTTAATCAAGTGACAGGAGTGTGATGTAGGGGGCAGTGCTTGATCCTTTTAATCAAGTGACAGGAGTGTAAGGCAGGGAGAAGTGCTTGATCCTTTTAATCAAGTGACAGGAGTGTAAGGCAAGAAGCAGTGCTTGATCATTTTAATCAAGTGACTGGAGTGTGATGTAGGGGGCAGTGCTTGATCCTTTTAATCAAGTGACAGGAGTGTAAGGCAGGGGACAGTGCTTGATCCTTTTAATCAAGTGACAGGAGTGTAAGGCAGGGGGCAGTGCTTGATCCTTTTAATCAAGTGACAGGAGTGTAAGGCAGGGGGCAGTGCTTGATCCTTTTAATCAAGTGACAGGAGTGTAAGGCAGGGGGCAGTGCTTGATCCTTTTAATCAAGTGACAGGAGTGTAAGGCAGGGGGCAGTGCTTGAACCTTTTAATCAAGTGACAGGAGTGTAAGGCAGGGGGCAGTACTTGATCCTTTTAATCAAGTGACAGGAGTGTAAGGCAGGGGACAGTGCTTGATCCTTTTAATCAAGTGACAGGAGTGTAAGGCAGGGGGCAGTGCTTGATCCTTTTAATCAAGTGACTGGAGTGTAAGGCAGGGGGCAGTGCTTGATCCTTTTAATCAAGTGACAGGAGTGTAAGGCAGGGGGCAGTGCTTGATCCCTTTAATCAAGTGACAGGAGTGTAAGGCAGGGGGCAGTGCTTGATAATTTTAATCAAGTGACAGAAGTGTGATGTAGGGGGCAGTGCCTGATCCTTTTAATCAAGTGACAGATGTGTGATGTAGGGGGCAGTGCTTGATCCTTTTAATCAAGTGACAGGAGTGTAAGGCAGGGGACAGTGCTTGATCCTTTTTAATCAAGTGACAGGAGTGTAAGGCAGGGGACAGTGCTTGATCCTTTTTAATCAAGTGACAGGAGTGTAAGGCAGGGAGAAGTGGTGGATCCCTTGTCATTGTGATAGGAGTTAAACTTATGACACCAAGAAATGTAAATTCTGTAATGTTGTTGATAGACTAGCAAAGTTTTAATGTTTTCTTTCAGGTTTTGTTTGCCCTAGGTGCATTTGTCAATAAGGTCTGGTTGATGGATTTAGCAAGATTTATATTTGGGTAAGTGTTTGTATCAGGTAAAGGAAAGAAAACAAGCTTAGAACATACATCTTATGGAATTGACCTTGATATATTAATACGATGTATGTATGTGTACCTCTACTTCAAGGCAAGGTAGCATTAATTCAGTCAAGAACACAAAAATATCAGGTATCACAAAGATATCAGGCCCCACTTGTATAAAACATCTTAACTTGAGATTTCCTCATGTCGAGATTTTCCTCAGCTAATATCTCCTTGAAAATATCTTGTATGAAAATTCCTCAAGGAATTTCAGGACATCCTAGCCGATGACTTCCTCCTGTTCCTTGAGAAAATTTTATACAAGCCGTTTTTGAGGAGATATCAGCTGAGGAAAATCTCGACTTGAGGAAATCTCAAGTTGAGATGTTTTATACAAGTGAGGCCTGGTCACATTCATAACCCTTCAAAATCAGTTCATTTGGTGAAGTCAGTGCATTTTAGTAAAATTAGTGTATTCAGTAAAACCATTGTATCAAGTGTATTTAGTGAAATCACTGTATTTAGTAAAATCAGTGTATATTAGTAATACATGTATTGGTGTATTTAAGTGTGTTCGGTAAAATCATTGTATCTAGTGTATTTAGTGAAATTACTGTATTTAGTAAAATCAGTGTATTTTAGTAATACATGTATTGGTGTATTTAAGTGTGTTCGGTAAAATCATCGTATCAAGTGTATTTAGTAAAATCAGTGTGGCAAGTGTGCATATTTAGTACAATCAGTGTATTTAGTATGGAAAGCTCGCATTTCAGTTGATTGACTACGGGGAACATGGTTGTGGAAATTGCTTGTTTCATGTTTCCTTCTCCAGGATATAGGCAGTGTATCTGTAGATATAAAATTATTCTTTGATTATTGTGTTTCTCTCTCCAGGATAGGTGGAGAATCCTTGGCTGTAGCACAGAACACCTACGCCGTCAAATGGTTTCAAGGGAGGGAACTCAACATGGTGTTTGGTCTTCAGCTCAGCTTTTCTCGTGTGGTAAGAAGTGATATACTGAATGTCCTAGTTACCAATCTGTCTGACCTCAATACATCATTAAAGTAGATACTGAAGTGTGAATGTCCTGTTTTTGTATTCATGTTTCATGTGGTCCATGAAACCAGATGTATTGTTATTCAACTTCTTGTATATTAATTATTTCATTGTCTATAAAGGCAATTTTTGATTAACTGAGTTTTTTCATTCATTTTAAAACTGAACAGGAACCACATGAAACGAACTGATAATGATAATAGGTTGTTAATATTTGACTTCACTGTTCTGCATTGCCTGTCAATTAACCATCCTTTAAAATTTTTCATGCCATCATTTTTCTTAAGAAGGAAAGGAACAGTCTTTTACAAATTTCAGACATGGGTTTTCATTTGGTCCCAAGAAATCTCATGTAAATAAACATGCTGATATAACTTTGCTGTTCATAAGTATTCTCCTGGTCTAACTGTGGGTAAAAAAAAGCATTCTGATAGTCTTGACTATTGGTGAAAATAAGCATTCTGATAGTCTGACTATTGGTAAAAATAAGCATTCTGATAGTCTTGACTATTGGTAAAAACAAGCATTCTGATAGTCTTGACTATTGGTAAAAATAAGCATTCTGATAGTCTGACTATTGGTAAAAACAAGCATTCTGATAGTCTTGACTATTGGTAAAAACAAGCATTCTGATAGTCTTGACTATTGGTAAAAAAAAGCATTCTGATAGTCTGACTATTGGTGAAAAAAAGCATTCTGATAGTCTGACTATTGGTGAAAATAAGCATTCTGATAGTCTGACTATTGGTGAAAAAAGCATTCTGATAGTCTGACTATTGGTGAAAAAAAGCATTCTGATAGTCTGACTATTGGTGAAAATAAGCATTCTGATAGTCTGACTATTGGTGAAAAAAAGCATTCTGATAGTCTGACTATTGGTGAAAAAAAGCATTCTGATAGTCTGACTATTGGTGAAAATAAGCATTCTGATAGTCTGACTATTGGTAAAAAAAAGCATTCTGATAGTCTGACTATTGGGAAAAAAAAGCATTCTGATAGTCTGACTATTGGTGAAAATAAGCATTCTGATAGTCTGACTATTGGTAAAAATAAGCATTCTGATAGTCTGACTATTGGTGAAAAAAAGCATTCTGATAGTCTGACTATTGGTGAAAATAAGCATTCTGATAGTCTGACTATTGGTGAAAAAAAGCATTCTGATAGTCTGACTATTGGTAAAAATAAGCATTCTGATAGTCTGACTATTGATGAAAATAAGCATTCTGATAGTCTGACTATTGGTGAAAATAAGCATTCTGATAGTCTGACTATTGGTAAAAATAAGCATTCTCCTGGTCTGATTTTGGTAAAAATAAGCATTTTCCTAGTTTGACTATTGATAAAAATAAACATTCTTGTGGTCTAACTATTTGTAAAAATAATAATTTTCCTGGTTTAACTATTGGTAAAAATAAGCATTCTTCTAATTTCACTATTTGTGAAAGATTTGTTTCTTCATTTGCATGTGATACAGACTATTGAATACATATCAGATCTAAGCTAGGTTGGTAAATTCACTAGATAACAGGCAGATTATGCAATAAATACATATCCTGAATATGTGTTTTTGTGACTTGTAGGGCAGTACCGTGAACATGAATGTCATGCAGCCCCTGTACCAGCTGATCGCAGACCATGGAATGACAGGATATAAGTGTCTTGGCATCACGTTATTTATCGGCGGTATTATCTGTATCCTGTCACTCCTCTGTGCCTTCGCTCTTGGCTTCTTCGACAAGAGAACCGACAGAATCCTTCACAGGAAAGCCACTGCGTCAGGTATTGAAAATCAAACAAGAACAATGCTATAATTATATCATGAATGATATGATTTAAATTGTACATTGATTGTATTTTTAAGTAAAACAACAATAGTGTGACCTGTAAAGTGTAAGATGACAATATCTGTGTTATCTTCTCGTACATAAATCATGTTTTGATTGTATTGAGGACACCAGGTGAAGCTCTTGTTAACTGGGCTCCTATTGTTCTCTAGGTACTGTGCAACCGTCAAAATGAGAGAAAAAAAATGTTTTTAACAGGTTCTTAAAAATGGTAGGTGATTGTATGATAAAATGCAGAGTTGCTTCATGCAGTATTTTTTTTTTCTTTTTTCTTTATTTTCTAATTTTTTTTTTCAGATAGATATCATGCCTTGGCTTATCAACTGCTTTATTAACTTTGGTTCAGTTGTTTGTTTTGTATAACCACTAAACATCCCATGTAGGCACATCTTAAGGAATATTTACCACAGATTGTATCAATATCGGTCACTGGTGACATTTGTTTCATTTTTCACAATGACGAACTTCTGTTACATGATAAGCTTAGCATTAAGATTCATTCGTGTGGTTGGACCCAGCATTTAGCTCATCACAATCAAGGTACAAATCTGTTTAGGCATATTTATGTGAATATTTATACAAGCCTAGTTTAACACTTTCAGGTATATTTATCATTTTTTAGTTTGCTTGCATTTTCTTAGATAAAAATGGTGCAGAATTTTCAGGGTGAGATGACATGTTTCAGACAAAGAGTCTTTTTCTGTTTCAGATGAGGTGATCAGGATTACAGATGTTAAAGATTTTCCACTTGCCTTCTGGTTAATGTGTGTGATCTGTGTTGCCTATTATGTTGCTGTATTCCCCTTCATTGGCCTTGGTCTGTAAGTATACCCACCCCTACATCAGTCTGTGTCTATAAGTACACACCCCTACATTAGTCTGTATCTATAAGTACCCACCCCTACGTCAGTCTGTGTCTATAAGTACCCACCCCTACATCACTCTGTCTATAAGTACCCACCCCTACATCAGTCTGTGTCTATAAGTACCCACCCCTACATCAGTCTGTCTATAAGTACCCTCCCCTACATCAGTCTGTGTCTATAAGTACCCTCCCCTACATCAGTCTGTGTCTATAAGTACCCTCCCCTACATCAGTCTGTGTCTTTAAGTACCCTCCCCTACATCAGTCTGTGTCTATAGGTAGTCTCCCCTACATCAGTCTGTGTCTATATGTACCCACCCCTACATCAGTCTGTGTCTATAAGTAGTCTCCCCTACATCAGTCTGTGTCTATAAGTACCCACCCCTACATCAGTCTGTGTCTATAAGTACCCACCCCTACATCAGTCTGTCTATAGATACCCTCTCCTACATCAGTCTGTGTCTGTGTGGCTGTAAGTATTGTGTTTAAATAACCACTTCATTCATCAGTATGTGTCTGTAAATGTACACCCTCCCTCATAAGTCATTGTCTTTAAGTAACCATTGGTCTGTGTCTCTAAGTACCCTCCCCTTGATCAGTGAATTCATAAAAGAATTGAAGGATCAGTTTTAACCATCATTGTTAATGAACTTACTATGACATATCTAATCATAATTATATTATGACCACCTTGATGTTTCAGAGTTTTCTTTGAAATGAAATGGAACCTAAGTCCCAGTGCTGCAAATACTGTGAACAGGTACAGAATTGAACAAAAACCTCAATTAATTTTACTGCCAATGTTTATACTTCCAAAATACAGCTGAGGGTACACAAGCCTATTACCTAATCGAGTCAGGGGGTCAAGTGGGAGATGAAATTTGTTTAATATTGGAACTATATGTGTTGCTGGATTTAATATCAGACATTGGCTTATTGTTAGATAGATGCTGAATTCTTTTATCTCTAAATTTTAGCAACATTTTATTATTTTCAAAACAAAATTTTTTTTAATGATCAAATATATCTATAGAAAAATATTTGAAAATTGGTTTATTGATGTGAATGGTTTCTGTGATCTGATCATTGACTTAAAGATTTATGTTTTACAGATAACATATATATATATATATGCTATTATTTCTGTTTAGCCTTGTGTACATCATATCAGCAGTTGCCTCCCCTTTGTTTGGTTTCCTGATTGACAGAAGTGGAAAGAATGTATTCTGGATAATTTTGGGTACCGTAGCAACAATAGGATGTCATGCCCTATTAGCTTTCACCTTCCTCAACCCCTTCGTTGCCATGGTAAGATTATTCTCTTTACTATCTGGCAGTGGTTACAAGTTAATATTGTGTTTGAAATGCATCATGATGTAGATATTTAATTAGCATAGCTTTAACTTTAAAAATAACTATGAACATTTCTTCTGGTGTATAAATATGTATTTATGTATATCAATTCAAAAGGCTTTTGAAACCGTGCTTTATAAACAATTCTTATAGCATATATTTTTCCTATTGAATATTGAGTTGCCAAATTTTTAGGAAGAGTTAACATTCTTTGTAGGTTTCTTATCTTGACTTTAGTTTGTCTCCTTCAATTTTGTTTTACTTACTTTGGAAAGTTTTTTGACATAAAAAGACATTTTGATAAGACAGGTATTGTTTTATTTGGTGATTCATATTTACTTCAATTTCTCCTTAGCATGGAATAGGTGTATATGTTATCTGTCTCGCAGCACTCATGTTACATTTATTATGGGAATGAAAACTCTACCTCGTACTACAAATTTCACACCATGGATCCAACTTACAATGACCATATATTGCATGTGGAATTTGGGCACTGTGGCCTTGATGTTGATTTTTGAACATGATCACTGACTTACTGAGTAATCGTTAATTTTCATGGGGATTTTATTTCCATTTATTTCCTTGGTGTTCTTAATCAAAGAATTCATAAGTCTATGAACTGTTAAAATTAGTACAAGTACATTTATTGGGCTGTAATATTTATCCTCGAAATCAAATGTCCATGAAATAATAGTTTTTCGAACACGAAAACCCACGAAAATTGAGCACCACAAAAACATCTGATTTGACAGTAGCTTGTAGATATACCGGTATCCCCAAAATGATTATAATGGATTACTGTGACTTGTTACAAATACTTATGGGTATGACATTTCATTACAGATTTGCATGGGTTTAGCTTACTCTATATTAGCCAGTGCACTCTGGCCCCTTGTTGCTCAAGTCATCCAAGAATCACAACTTGGCACTGCATACGGAATGTAAGTAATGTACAGTCTTTTACCATGAAGGTACTGTAATATCCCTGTAAAATATCACTGTTTAGTGTTGTTTATTGTGTAGGTACTGTGTAGGTACTGTAATATCACTGTTTAGTGTTGTTTACTGTGTAGGTACTGTAATATCACTGTTTAGTGTTGTTTACTGTGTAGGTACTGTAATATCACTGTTTAGTGTTGTTTACTGTATATCACTGTTTAGTGTTGTTTACTGTGTAGGTACTGTAATATCACTGTTTAGTGTTGTTTACTGTGTAGGTACTGTAATATCACCGTTTAGTGTTGTTAACTGTTAAGGTACTGTAATATCACTGTTTAGTGTTGTTTACTGTGTAGGTACTGTAATATCACCGTTTAGTGTTGTTTACTGTGTAGGTACTGTAATATCACTGTTTAGTGTTGTTTACTGTGTAGGTACTGTAATATCACTGTTTAGTGTTGTTTACTGTGTAGGTACTGTAATATCACTGTTTAGTGTTGTTTACTGTGTAAGTACTGTAATATCACTGTTTAGTGTTGTTTACTGTATATCACTGTTTAGTGTTGTTTACTGTGTAGGTACTGTAATATCACTGTTTATTGTTGTTTACTGTGTAGGTACTGTAATATCACTGTTTAGTGTTGTTTACTGTGTAGGTTCTGTAATATCACTGTTTAGTGTTGTTTGCTGTGTAGGTACTGTAATATCACTGTTTAGTGTTGTTTACTGTGTAGGTTCTGTAATATCACTGTTTAGTGTTGTTTACTGTGTAGGTACTGTAATATTACTGTTTAGTGTTGTTTACTGTGTAGGTTCTGTAATATCACTGTTTAGTGTTGTTTGCTGTGTAGGTACTGTAATATCACTGTTTAGTGTTATTTACTTTGTGGGTACTGTAATATCACCGTTTAGTGTTGTTTACTGTGTAGGTACTGTAATATCACTGTTTAGTGATGTTTACTGTGTAGGTATTGTAATATCACTGTTTAGTGTTGTTAACTGTGTAGGTACTGTAATATCACTGTTTAGTGTTGTTTACTGTGTAGGTACTGTAATATCACCGTTTAGTGTTGTTAACTGTGTAGGTACTGTAATATCACTGTTTAGTGTTGTTTACTGTATATCACTGTTTAGTGTTGTTTACTGTGTAGGTACTGTAATATCACTGTTTAGTGTTGTTTACTGTGTAGGTACTGTATATCACTGTTTAGTGTTGTTTACTGTGTAGGTACTGTAATATCACTGTTTAGTGTTGTTTACTGTGTAGGTACTGTAATATCACTGTTTAGTGTTGTTTACTGTATATCACTGTTTATTGTTGTTTACTGTGTAGGTACTGTAATATCACTGTTTAGTGTTGTTTACTGTGTAGGTACTGTAACATCACTGTTTAGTGTTGTTTACTGTGTAGGTACTGTAATATCACTGTTTATTGTTGTTTACTGTGTAGGTACTGTAATATCACTGTTTAGTGTTGTTTACTGTGTAGGTACTGTAATATCACTGTTTAGTGTTGTTTACTGTGTAGGTACTGTAATATCACTGTTTAGTGCTGTTTACTGTGTAGGTACTGTAATATCACTGTTTATTGTTGTTTACTGTGTAGGTACTGTCATCACTAAGTTCTGTTTATTATGTACATACCAGTGTTAGATATTAATGTATTATCGGACATTATAATCTGTGAGTTCACTTGTTAAAGGTATGTAATAGATAAGTATTTGTGTTGTAGTATGCAGGCTATTCAGAACCTCGGACTGGCTGTAATATCCATCGCTGCAGGCTCTATAGTCGATTCTAGTGGCTATCTTATACTGGAGGTCTTCTTCCTTGTTTGGCTGTGTAGTAAGTACTTCTTATTACTCTGCTAAGCATTTTTTTTTACCATAACCCATGCCCATCCAGTAATAAGATAATGCGTGATTATACACCCACCTATATCTATTGCTTGTAAAAGAATAACAAGCTTTTTTATGGCATATAACAACATCTGTCATCCATTCATCAAATTTTTTATACAAATACCTACTAGTTATGAATGACTTCAAGGATTTCGACCAGATCTGGTCAGGAGCATTCCAAGGGGAAGGGGAACACATTTTGTATAAGTGATGGGTCTCAGCTCCCAGGTGTCTGAGGGAAGGGGGCCAATTGGAGAAATTTTGAAATCCTACTCCTCCTGTAGAAATGATCAGATTTTACCCAAATTTGGTATAGAGCTTTGTTGGATGAAGGGGAATCAATTTTGTATAAATGGTAGGTCTCAGCTCCCTTGGGTGGGAGGGGTTTGGTGCTAAATAGGGGAAATAGAGCAAATTCTTTAAAATCCTACTCCTTCTGTAGGAATGTTTTGATTATGACCAAATTCGGTCTAAAGCATTGTTGGGTGAAGAGGAATCAAAATGGCCAGGTGAGCGAACAGATCCTTTAGGCCTCTTGTCATTATCATACAATAAGGCCACCATTAGACTTCAGGTCTAAATTTGTTTGTTGAAGAAATACTTAACATACTTTATATGTACATCTTTATATAAAATGAATTTTTTTTCTTTCTTTTTTCCAGTCGCCCTTGTTGCTGCAGTTTTATTGTATCTTTCGGACGCATCTAAAGGTATAAAAATTGGATCAGATTAGAAGTCTGATGTGTAGTGTTTGAACCAGAGATAATAAATATTAATATCAGCTGTGGTTGGAGATATATTTACTTATAGGGAGAAGGCTTATTTAAGCCTAGCCTATTGCATAATCCTTAAAAATATTGGTGAATAAGCCTATAGAATGCTGTAAAATTTGTTAACATGAAACTGCTGAGAATTTCGTAATTAAGAATCATAACCTAAGGGTCTAGTTTTCTCTGTTCACTTCGAAAAATGAGGAAAATTTTGAAATCTCCCAAAAAGTCTCTTTATACATCAACTGCCCAACGTTAACTTCAGACTTCATCCTACCTTAAAATGTGACACCACATAACTGTTTACATGTTCAAGCATTGGATCCAAGGAAAAGGTGTGAATATTTTATGATAAATAATATATAACTCCTCAGCCTCCTTCATGAATTCATTTATTTCCATCACCTTCTCGGTTAAATTTGGAAAATCATTGAAAAAACAGGCAAAAAAATACTAGTGCATTGTTCTGAAAAAATAGTGCAAGATGGTTTATTTTACAGGTGGAAAACTCAACATGTCTGCAAAGCAAAGAAAAATAGAAAAAGAAAAAGAAGAGGAGAAGTAAGTCTGGAACCAATTAAGCATTATTTCATATATGTAGTTATATGGTTTTCTCATGTCAAAAGTCTCAGGCAATGCAGAAATACCTGAAACACCAATAACAGGAGTGTTTAAGGCAGCGATTCTCTTGGAAGTTTCTGTATAACTTGAATGTTTGTGTGTGTAACTTTGTGTTTTATGATAGGATTTAGTGAGTAATTCATGTACTGTACAACGCTCGTGGACCTATTGTTATTAGGTCATCTGACCCGAAAGGTCTGATGACCTATTGCGATCGTCTTTTTTTTCTTCATAATGTTGAATTCAAATTATTGTGCTTAAAACATTATTTAACATTCAGAATGAAAGTGATCTGATTAATGAAAAAAAATTGTACTGAAATAATTTCAATATTTTGCTGTATATGCTTTCTTCGTTGGTTTGCAGGAAAAACGTGATCAATTAGACTTCCACCTGAATATTTGGACAAAATTCACAGTGCCAAAAAAAGGACTCTTGTACTCATCATTTTTGATGTTCTGAATGTGATTATGAACACATTTGTGATGTAATAATGATGTTTATCATTGGCAACACATCACACAGAGGGGCTACCTTCCAG
This sequence comes from Ylistrum balloti, assembly GCF_031769215.1. Lineage (NCBI taxonomy): Eukaryota > Metazoa > Mollusca > Bivalvia > Pectinida > Pectinidae > Ylistrum > Ylistrum balloti. The sequence goes on along the minus strand of NW_026782542.1, from coordinate 150,420 downwards.
TCAAACTTCTGTAATCAGAGTGTTTTCCTTCAAGTGATGTACAAATATTCCAAACACCAAAGTGTTTGACAGGAATGTGCAAGGAAGACATTTTCTTACTTATATTATACTCTTCTGTCACAGGCTTCACGACAGTATGCTGGTAGATATATAAATATTTTGCCAAAACATTTCTTTGGACCATTTTACATATCATCAGATTGTAATAGGTTATGAAGGCATGATTTTATAGAAACTGGCCAGTTGATTTTATATTATTAATTTCAAATTTCAAACTATAGTAATGTGTTCTTAAAGCCATTTATACATTCTGTTTTCATGGTATCATTTTTGAAAAATAAATAGTTTTAGTTTTTTTCATTTTTTTTTAATTGAAACAGCATGACCTTTCCATTTTTCATAAGGTGCATTATACATTACGAGGTATATACATTTTAGGCTTTTAGTATCTTATTTCAAAATCTTGACATTTTGCAAATTTTATGAATGAATATTTCTTTATTTTGAATTTTCATGCACAAGTTTATATATTTCTTAAGGAGTCACTTTGTGATTTGTGTTGTAGGACAATTTGAACATTTTACATTTATGTATAAATCAACAAACATTAAAAACTCAGTGAAAAAGAATTAAGTGTTGTAAATCCTGACTGTTGATGTGTCCTATTCATTATTAATATATGAATGAGATATGGTTGTTTGGAACACAAATATTCACATATATACACATATTTCATTGCTTGAAATATTTTACGATTTGTGTTATATTATACCATTGTGATATAATTCTGCTTCACTTCAATGTTTTACTCAGCTTCAGTGTCATGTTTTATTCCGATTCCTCATTCTGGTTTATTTAAAAAAATTATTTTGATAAAGTGGCATTAAAATATTTCAGTCTTGAACTCTTGTCATGCTCTGAATTGGTCATTTTGACTTTGTACAATTGTTGATAGCAATGACCTGCCTATCTTTAATACTTATCTTGTATTTACTCCAACAGATATATATTTTGTTTTTTATTTATTGCAAAATGCTTGTAGATTGGAAAAAAAAACAATAAATAATGGCTCATTTTATATCTATTTACTTTTGTGTAAAACAAAAACTGATGAAATATATCAGTATGTACTTGTACCTGATCAAATACTTGTCATTCACAATTTTTAATCTCAGTTTTCAAATTTGTTCTGGCAGTTTGTTTTGCTTGCATCGTTCTTGTTCGTTTAAATAGTACAAATACGTACTAGGATATCTATATATGGTTCGTAAATCTCTGGCATAAGTAAAATAGCATGAATTTTCTTTTTCAACAGTAAAAATAGCAAATTAGTAAGTATGACCCTGGCGGGTTTTATCACAATACTTTATCATTTTTGATCATTGCTGTATTGATTGCCATCATTTTAGATAAAGTTTTTGTAGAACAGGAACTTGAACCGTAGGTTGTCTTATTGCATGGTTTTACATTAAGTATTTGAAAAATCAGCAAGAGAATTAAATGTACGACTTTCATAAAACATATTTCACATGCTGTTGATCATTGTATAGTCTTTGGTTTATATCCATATAGCCCTATTTTAATATGTAAATACTTGTATCATTTTTATGAGATTACAACTTTCCCTTTTTAAATATCATGTATATTCGAGACAGGATTACAACTTTCCATTTTTAAATGTCATGTATATTCGAGACAGAATTATAATTTCCTATTTTTTTTATTCGAGACAGGATTAAACTTTTCATTTTTAAATGTCATGTATATACAAAACAGGAATTCGACTTCGTTTTTAAATTTCATATATTGTCCAGATTACAGGAAGTAAAATTTCAACCACCAGTTTAGACAACAATGTTGGTAAATAAGAAACTGAAGCAACTCTTGGCATTTTATTTGATATTGAACCTAATTAAATATACTGTGTTACAACTTTTCTTTTACATTATCATATGGTTTAAAGAAAGACTTCTGGAAATGGGTGATTTGTACGTGTCATTTTTTAAAAGTGATATTAATGGGACTTTCCAATGGTGCTTTTCACTGGCCATTAATATTGTATCTTATCTTGATACATATCAGGTATTCTCTCAGGTAGTGTTTCACCAATATAAACAATCACCAACTACTCCATGTCTGGTAATAAACTCACACATATTTTACAGTTTAGACGTCGGGAGTAAGAACAACACGAAGCAGTTTCAGTCCAATCCATGATTTATTCGTGGATTGGACCGGAACTGTTTTGTGTTGTGCCTACTCCCAACGTCTATTCTACTTATTTATAGTGGGTACTCGGTATCCTTTTGGATCCACGGCTGTTCCCTGAAGGAATTTCCTGCTTTCACTGTTTGCGGGACATTGCGTCTCCAACCTCCGTTGTTGATATTTTACAGTTTGTCAGAAGAAATGACAATGAGTGCTGTTCATTAGGCTTTACTAAGTCCATCCTTCTTCTTTGAATCAGGGATGATGTGTAGACACATCTTTGTGCTGTCACAAAAGTAAAAATGACCTTTTTTAGAGGTGAAACACCAGCTGCCAGCCCTCCTGTGTATCATGATAGATGTATAGTTCCTCTTTATTTATGCACATTCCTGACTGATATGTACATACTGTTTAAATATGATTGTATGTATTTCATTTCAACATTTTAAACTCGAGCTGTCACCCTGAGGATAACTAATGCTCCCAAACCCCTCCCCCCTCCCCTCCCCTCCCCCAACCTGCATATGCAGATTTAAAGAATTTTTACACATCGGTTGTTTTAGTTTTAATCCCAGTGACCTTGACCTTGATTTTTTCTAGTCATTTGCCATTCCCTTGTCATGTCAATTGCCATACCATATATGGTGTGTAAAAGTTATAGGATATTATGCAAACATATATTTATAGTGATCAAGTTATCAATGCAACCATATTTTTTTTTTTTTTTTTTTTTCACATCTACATCTAGCCCACAATATTTCTGTATAGTTTCACTGAAATCAGCTCACAGGTTCAGGAGTTTTAAGGGCAAAATTTTTTGGAACAGATTAATAAACAAATACCCCTAACTCTGTTGTGGGAGGGGGATGTGTAAGAAAATGATAATATATAATGTCATTGTCAGAAATTTTAGTTACATCGTGATTAATACAAATGCAATGTATTTTAACATAATTATGTCATGAAAACCTATTGACATTTGAAAATTTGTACATTGAATTATATTGAATGAAAATGTGAAACATTTTTATTGTGAACCTGACGGACACCTTATATATGACTTTCTACATCTGTTATAGAAATGAATGCAGATATTATTGGAAATACAAGCTTGCTGAATTTATTTATTAAGTTCTTATAATTTTGCTGTATTGTTTTATATAGACTGAAATAGATATTTTGTAGAACAATTAGTTACAATAACATTTGAATTTCCTATTTATTTATTTTGTATCGTAAAAATCAGTTTTTGCAAAAAAGAAATATTCAGCTGAATTGTTCCACTTATAGCTTATAAATAGTCTTAGTTTGAAACTGATTGTCTGACGTAATCTGGGACCAAATCTGGAAAATGCATTAACTGGAATTTAGTAATGAGAAAAGAAAGGTCAGACTTTATTATATAAATGTGAAGATGTGGCTGGGATGTGCCCAGGACCAGTTGTATTACCCTGGAGTCCCACATAGTTGATGAGTAGGAATGTGACTGTAACAGGATGAGCTCCCCTTTCCCCTAATCTGTGTGTTTAAGGGTGGAGGAAAGGGGTTAGAGTGAATTATTTAGAAAACAGTGAATCATATTTTGTATTTCAGTGATATGGGAGATTGTCCATTAAATATCTAGTTATAACACTGGGAATAAAGATTTCATTGACATGCTTAAGTTCCCAGGTCTTATTTTGTCAAATTTGAAATATATCAAAAAATTGTCAATGTGTTGTTTGTTTGTTTGTTTTTTCCTAGAAAATATCTAGAAAGGTGAAATTTTTCATTGTTTCTTTGTAGAAGTTGAGCGTACATGTCGTCTTTCTAGCCTCGGTTTGAGGGAATTTTCCTCTATTCAAGTGATACAGTGTACGGCTAGAGACCGGAAGGGTCGCTAGTTGGAACCCCAGTGGTGGAAGGGTATTTTTCATTACTTCTTCCTATTACACTTATACCAAGAAAGAAATTCTTTCCCCATTATCAGGTGTTTGGACGCCTTATTTATGAATGAACCAAAATGCATAGTGAGACAAAACTGTATTGTACTAACCAATTCCACAGAATTTCAAAAATAAATTCATTAAACAGAACATATACCCAAACAAAGTTCATCTAAGGACGACCGGACAGGTGATGCTAGTATATCCCAAATCCCTACCAGAGTGGTGTGGAGAAGTATAAAGAGATCGATAGAAAAATTAAAGCCTGTGATGTACAAAGTTTTAAAAAAATTTATTTGAAAACGGAGGGAGGAGATATCTTGAAAAGATTAAAAAAAAATTTAAATATCAAAGGGCTGTATCTCCAAAATTGTAAAATCGCTATGCTAGCAAAAAACTGGCATTTCATGTAAAGGGTATAAAGAATACGGATTCCCAGAGCAGTTGACGAAAAACTGAGAAAGGAGATCTTCATACAAAATTAAAATTCAGAAAATATATGTATATATATTCATTCAATTTCTGCTAAATAGGAAAACACAACTTCAGGTCCTGGGTAATTAAGTGTACAAAATGTGAAAGAATTTGATTCAAAATTCAGAGGAGATATTTGTGCAAGATTAATGCTATAAAAACAAAGAGCTGTAACTTCACCAAATACAATAATATGTCATTGTCGTTCAGGAAAACACTTGATGTCATGGTGATTAGGTCTACATCTAGAAGACAAGAAGTGGTGAAACTCAATGTAGGAAATTTCCTGTATCAATAAGCCAAGAAGTGGTGATACAGGAAAACAAATGATGCACTCTTTTTTCTCAAGATTACACATAATCACACCAAGCATGCTTAAAGGGGAAGTAATTGTTCTCTTCTTATTTTGAATTGTGATTATAATTACCAATATCAATTTGATTAGCCATTATCATGAACTTGGAATATTTGCTGTTGTGAACTGTAGAAATAATTATTGTCATTATCTTATGGAGTAACGACTAGCACTATTGGAACTGTACATAATTCTGTGTCGTGAACTTTTTTGTTGAACTTGCAGGCGTATTGTTTTAGAATAAGACACTGAAGCTTAATGAACTTAGTTAAACTTTTATAAAAGTCTTCTCTCAGAAAAGCAAGTTGTGGTATGGATTAACGGTTATTAATTATCATGTAAGATTTTGTTTTATTTTGTTTTGGGATGTTAGTTAATATTCTTTGTGGGGAAGGTAAGTAACAAAATTAATGAAGTAAATAACGATAAATTGGTGGGTATCATTGAGAGCAGAGTTTAGGTCAAAAGTCAGGTAATGCTGGACCAAGGTAAACAACCCCGTGAGAGACAGTTCGTTTTGCAAGCCTGATATCGGGAGGGGCGTGTACTGTGTACCCCATTGTTGAAACACAGGCTAGATGCAGCTGGTGTGATTGATTAAATGATTAGAATGCTCCTTCCTCCCTCTCTCTCTCTCTCTTTCTCTCTCTCCAACGCGCCTGGATGAGTAATGAATACTAACTGCAAGTTATATCATTGAAGGCTATCCGCACAATGATGCACATGTCTTTTTAATGATATACACACAGGGGCGTTACATATACAGCGTAGTAGTTTTATGTATATATACAATGTAGTTCAAGAGGTAGGGAGAGTGACAAAAGGCAACGGACAAGGGAGAGTAAGAAAAAAAGTGGACAGGAAGTTGAAGTGTCAGTTAAGAGCATAGAGGACAGACTATATGTAACAATGCAAAGTACAAATAAACTGGATAGTGGACAATTAAATACCATGTGTTGTATTGCGACATGTTGCTGCTTTCAAAAGAAATGCCTTCAGGATTTTTTTCTAAAGTGACACTGACTTTTATGTGATCTGCATATTTTATATGTAGATTGTAGGTGTGTTTCTTTTAATATTGTAACCTAACCACAAATTCATAATTGTTTGTGATATCTGTTTATATGAACTGTATATGTTGATGAAAGGTCACAGAGTAAATTAGACATACCTAAATGTTACCTTGGATAAATAAAAAACATTATTGTTGTTAATTTTTTATGACGTTATTGGAAAACAACAAGAACAGAAAACGATTATCCATCTATAGTAGTCTCTTCTCTGTGACGTCATTATTTATTCATTTAGTGTAATGTTGAGTACGATGATCAGATCTGACAGTATTAAATGTGTTGTTTTATCTAATGTTTCCCAAAGAATTCATAGGCTCCGAATTCATAAACAGTTTAATGAAACATAACCCTTATGACTTTCAATTTGTTTCCATATATTTTAATGGAATCAGTCGGTATGTACAGAATTTTATATCGGAAATGCTAGCAAATTGTTTAGCACATAAACAAATTTAACTATGAACGATCAAATACCAGTAGTAAGCTTTATAAAAGTCGTACCTGATTAAAGAACAAGATTTAATGAATTCCAAGGAATGAAATAAGAGAGTTTGGCATAAATGTCCATTGGGTATTATTAAATCATTTGGAGATAAATAGAACATATAAAACGATGAACAGATGGAGATGAATCCTACATTTCTTGACTGACAGTATACACTGAAATAAACATTATGCATATCGGTACCAATTTCACAACAATATTCTATACGTCCGAGACCCGATACATTTCGAAATACGGTGTAGTAATAGCTTTCAAAATACTTAAAGGTGTGGACAAGCTAATTTAACTGTAAATACGACAATCTACTGTTGAGATAGCCTAATGAGAATATAAATTCATCATCCTTGTTCCGGATGTTTTTTTCATAGCCTAAACGCAGAATAGAGAGGAAAACACACAAACACATACTCACTTCGACGATATTTCATTTACGACAGAATTAGTCAGGGTTTGAGTGAGACGCTCTCCATCGGCGGAGGTAAAATTGGTTTAGTTCGTATGTTTGTCAACATTGGAGGAGTGACGTTAGAAGGATGAATTCCACTTCGGACTCTGACTGTCCGATATTTCCAGACCAACCTGGACATTGTGTAAGTCTTCTTCTTATCTATTGACATTGTTTAATTGATAACACGTCTGATTGTCCTATAAATCCATATCGTACAGTTTCTCTTCCAGTCTAGTTATAGTAAGGTGATGTACATCCTTGTCCTGGCTGAACCTACAGAAATACTTCCTTATATGTCTTTCCTTTTGTCATTTTGTTTATATCAAGGATTGAAACATAGATTTTGTTGCACGTGGTACGCATATTCATACTTTAAACATAAATCTTTGTATAAAACAATGACAACATTTTTTTAAAAAGCTATTCATGAAAATGATGTCATCGTTTCAACTTCAATGATGTTTGTTTTTATCCCCAGGAAATAAATTTTGAAAATTGCTAAAGTCAAATCACAAATATGAAGGGTCCAAACATTAATAAGGTAGATATATCCCTTCAAACCATTGAGTCAAAAAGTAATTTTAGGGCCTTCTTTAGCTTTGATTTAGGCCTAATGAATGCCATAGTTGGTAATATTTTTCTCTGCTGTGGTGATATTATATATGGATCGCTGGTAAAAAAAAAACCACGCAAGTATCTATTTTTCATACCTAAATGTGATCTCTCAGTCATACAGTACATAAAGTGTAATTTTATGCTCTGAAGAACTAGAAAATAACGTTTACAATTTTACATTAAGTGCAGAAGCATGTACATAATGATGATTTTGACATAATAAATAATGACTTCATTCTTAAGGGTTCAACTTTTTCACTCAGTTTAAAAGTCACACAATGATAAAAAATGGAAACATCCTCATTTTTTGTGATAAACAATTACTTGTTATGTTGGGGTAATCCTATATAATGATAAACAGATATACCTTGATCTCCTGCAGCTTCACCAAAATGGATATGACGATGATCTCAGTTTTGTGTTGCTGTACGTCTGTCCACTCACCAATTAAGAAAAATGGATGTTTTCTTAACAAAGTGTTCATGTAATACAGTGTATATACATAGATATATAAAAGACTTCACCGTAGTTTCAATGCATATTTTTCAAACAAGATGTGATAAGTTTCATATTGATTTAAGTATTGCAGACCTTGAAAATAGTGCTAAAATACAATGTTCACTTAACACCTGACATTAAAAATGATTTTTTTTTTTTGTGAAAAATCATTATATAATGTCTTAAGAAAGTGTTAGGTGTGTAAGGCGATGTACAGGTAGCACTATTTCTACTTGTAAACATGATTATGATGGTGATTTTTCATCTCCGTGAAACCCGTTCTACTTGTAAACATCCAAGGAAGTTAACATATCTAGATCTATTTCCATTCTGAAAACCAAGGATTCTCATTGGTCGTTCATTTGTCTTCAATTCTGCCACTAGACACATACTCATTAGAAGTGTTTATGGAGGCTATGATCATAAAATCGTTTATATTTTATTTAATCAACACCATAAAACGACTAAGAAGTAAACTTTTTTATTAAACCATATACCAGGAAACAGTTTGAGCTTCAGAGTAGCTAAACATTGTACAGTAATGATAATTACGGCAATTAATCATATCCTGGTTGGCTGATGCCAACAAAAATTATAAGCATACAATATTTTGGTGAATAATAAGGCAAATTTAAGCTATTTTTTAAACTTCTATTTGTTTACTGCACATCTATATTTACATAGAAGTGATGACTGTTGTGTAGCTGAAGAGAATATCGTTCTATATAATTTCGTTCATTTTGTGATGTTCATCCTATACTCACTTAGAGGAAACTTTCTTTGTCTTAGAAATAAAAATTGTTTTAATGCAATATTCATTACATTATTCATCTCTGTAAAGTCCCAAATTCCCCGGGTTTCCTGAGCACACAACTGTCCTTCATCAGAGAACTGCCAGTTGGAAGGGAATAGTGGTAGTGACAGGACACTAATTACTTAATTGGAATCTGAATTCATCTTGATAAGGCAGCAAGACGGACAGTTTTACCTGTGTTACTTAAAGGAAGGAACTCTTGGCTCACTTTTTGATAAGATAGATCAAAACAATTAGCTATGTTTTTTGTTGGCAAAAAAATCACCAAACGCACTATCCAAAATGTGATATTCTTTGCTGTTTTACTATAGGTCTCACCATTCTTAGGCTTTTTGGCAGATATTTGTTACATAAATATATTGCTTTTTCAACTGATGCTTTGGCTTTATAATAATGGACATAATAGAAAATATTTAAACAATATCCACTCTCTAAGTCTGCTTTACCTGTATGAAAATATACAGGTAAATCAAATGTCTTGAGACCTGATGATGACACTGGACGCACACCTGTTCTCAGGTGTGTCAAAGTGTTCATCCAGATATATGTTTGACATGAAAGGGATGTCTGCACCAGCTGATATTGATGTGTGCCATCCAGTTAACTTAATGGGTATACATAGATATTGAAGAGTTCTACTGACTGTTTCTTTCCTTGTTGTTGGTCTCAGCTGTGTTAGGTTTCACATTTTTTCCTTATCATTTTGTATTTATGAAGTTCACATAAATAGTTATGATTTTTCACCAGTTTTATTATACTTCTACACAACACAATGTACCATCAATGCTGAAATAAGACAGATTATAAACCTATCATATGATATAAGACTTTCACTCAGTGTGTTTACACAAGTCACTACCGCCTGGCGGCATGACGTCACAGATTTTATGTGCCAAAGATTCCCGAAAGTTACTGGGAAAAAAGCAGAAGTGCAGACAGATAATCAAACTCACCTATAGTCGAAAAACATTCGGCTACAACGGTATTAGGAGATGAAAATTGATTCTAGTTAGGTGATGTCTATCTCAAATAAAGAGACCTGCAAAATATAGTGTTGTCGATGAGTTTTATGTAACATCAATTCAGTAAAAATTTTTATCTTAAAAATATTTCCAGGAAGTATTTCTAAGATAAAAATTTTAACTAAGTAACATTATTACTACTTAAGTGGTTTAAAACACAAATTCCTCTTGTTGATAAAGACATCTCAGGTAGTTAACTTAAGCGAGTCATCAATTGATCTGTGTGTTTATTAAGGAAGGAAACTTCTCCATATCATGTACACAAAAGTGCTGGGATAAGGAAGCAAATTTTATTTACACTTTAACGGAAATATTTCACACTCAGTGAGAAATTCACATAAGTTATGACTGGAGGACTAAAGGGATTTTGATATTTAATCCTAAAATGGTCGCCCGTGTATCCTTCTGTAAATATTACAGAGGTCGTATAGTATTTCTTTTGTAGGATATTTTCATGCATGTCGAGAGCACAATTTCTAAAACTTTGATGAGTTCCATTACTGAAAGTTATAGTGGGTTCTCAAAAGTTTGGTGAGTTCTCAAAAGTTTGGTGAGTCCTACAAGAAAAATATATGAGGCCATGCAGGACTGAAATATCGGAGTCCCAAAAAATTCATTTACGTGTTCAAAAAGTCAATGATAGTTTTTATCACTTTCAGAAGAAAACTTGACAAATAAACATATATAATTTGTTAAACTTTACCTTATCAGGCTAAAAACAGGCATATATTCCATGGAGATTATTGATGTTGTTGCTGCATTGAAACCAATAATGTTTCACTGTTGTTTGTATATAACCGTGTAGTAAGCAAACATAAGGGGACAGAATGAATGGTTTTAATTTCATCATTGACTGTACACGGTAGTATGGACCAACTACATGTTCAGTGATCACACTGCAATTGTATTAATTGATAGCTAAATAAACAGGTAATAATTCAGTTTGGAGAATACAGATTTGGATTCTGCAAGCTGTAAAATTGTGCCATAGATGTAGACAGATGCTGAATATATATGTCTTGTATTTCAGGATGTCTTGATTGCAATACGACGGACAACAGGTGCTTTATCTTTGGTGGGTTGGTAAGTACATGTAGAAGACAACTAGTGCTTTCTCTTTGGTGGGTTGGTAAGTACATGTAGAAGACAACAGGTGCTTTATCTTTGGTGGGTTGGTAACTTTCTCTTTGGTGGGTTGGTAAGTACATGTAGAAGACAACAGGTGCTTTATCTTTGGTGGGTTGGTAACTACGTCTAGAAGACAACTGGTGTTTTATCTTTGGTGGGTTGGTAAGTACATGTAGAAGACAACTGGTGTTTTATTTTAGAAGACCTAGAAGATAACTGGTGAGATTTTGTCAATGGGTTTAAGTAAGGTGGATGTCAACCAATCTTCAGGTAAACAAAGTTATGACTGTGTAAATGAACTAAGATAATTTGTTCTGTGTATTATTTACAAATCAATTGTACCTGTTTTTCTGATGTGTGTTTTTGTCATTCAGTTGTCAGTGTTTAAACAGTTAAGCATGCATGAACTCCTGAAACAGACCTCAGGCCTTACGATATATAAATGCAAATATACAAGATATTCTATCAGGGAAACCATTAGTTAGCCTTTAGTGTTTGTCTTTAATGGATATATTTGTACAAATATATCAGATCTTAAACAAATTTTACATTTCATATATGAGTCTTGGAGGTTTTTGTTAATACGAGGCTGCTAGCAAAGGTTAAAACTTGGAGACAGTTTCATAAAAATGGCAAAAGAAATGAAAATGAAGTGCTTTTTATCGCAAACCTCAGAAAAGTTACATTTTGACAGATTTTTTTTAATGTTAGGTATAAATCAAAAGAAGGCATCCATTATCTTGCACCATCCTTAGTTAATGATGTAACTTTATTGCTGTCGATGTTATGATATCGTAATCATTTATGATAGGCACAGCCAATGAAAAACCTTCAAGGGCATATTACACTAGTGACATAAGAACAAAAAATATTACAGGGGCAAATTCCCGTGGTACCGTATAGGTCATAATGAATACTTGCTGAAGTATACTGGTTGATTGAATCTACAGGTCTTTTGAGTGTTTACATCATTTTATGCTTTATTAAGAGCCAAGTTCAAGGTACTATACATAAGGCAGTATATATATATATATATATGTGAAACATTTTGTTATTTCAAGTTTTTGTTTCAAAATTTCATTAATGAAAGTTAGTATACATTTGTTTCCTTGTTAATTATTCATTTGTACAAAAATGTGTTTTAAATTCTTAAAAATAGCTTTTAATTTATTAGAATTAAAGCTTAAGGCAGAAATAGACAAACAGAATTGTAGTAGAGAGAACAATATCATTGTTGCATATTTGACAAAAATTACAAAAAATATGCAGTGTGATAGTTAAAAGTACAGTGTTTGATGTTTTTACTTCTCAGTCACATCCATGTAAGTTTTAAATTGATGGCTGTGGATTTTCCTGAAAATGTCTCATTTATCAGGAAAATGCCAGGGTTTCATCAATGAGACTTTTTAATAGCAGCCTGCATGTAGTCGCAGGCATCAGAGATAAATAATTGATGAAGTTGTTGCCTCAGGGGATATTGTCTGAAGTGACAATATGATCATTCTTTACTGAAGCAGGCCTGCTTTATGTGCATGAGAGTGCAAGTTCTCATTATTTATGCACAAACCGAATTAGTGTTTAGAAAATTGTCAGCATCTCGTACACAAAGTATTGATTATATATTACTGGTCATTAGTAGTCATTATTGGAATACTCTCATGCAGTCTAATTAAAAATCTTAGTTAATTTTTCAGAAACTTTAGATATTCAAACATTTAAGTTTTCAGAAACCTTAGATATTTAAACATTGAAGTTTTCAGAAACTTTAGATTTTTAAACATTGAAGTTTTCAGAAACTTTAGATATTTGAGCATTCATATTATGATAGGTGGTCACAAATCTATAACTTTATCATGTCTTTCAGCAGTCTTTGATTTTCTATATTTTTTGTTTTCATAATTTTGAAGTAATTTAAAGTAATATGACTAAAATGATCGAGATGGTGGTGATTTCCTAGATTTGAACTGTTGAACTGACTTCATCATGTTTTTATTACCAAGGGAGATAACTACATTTGATAAAAATGATTCACTTTCAGTATCTTCATGATATCTGTTATTTGGCTCTTTAAAAAATATGCAGCGTTTTCTCAGGTAAGTAAAAAAATTAAATTTCAATTGAAATATTCTTTTTATTTTTTAAATTGTCAACATTAAAATTCATCAGTACACCTGTACTTGTATATTTTTTTTCGAACTCAAGAGCATTAAGAAGGGACATATTAACATCATTTTTTTTTTTAAAGATTTAGCACGAATAAAAGATTTAGCACGAATATTAACTACCTGATAAGTGGAAAAATCTGATAGCATTATGTTCTAATCAATAATGCAATAATGACATATTGTAAGACAGATTACAGTGAAAAGAACAAAAAAGAATATTTTTCATTTTGTAAACAATTTTAAAAGGCCAAAATATTTGATAGATAAAGTTACCTAGAAAGTCATAAGAATAAGAATTTTCTCAAATCTGCAGAAAGTTTAAGAATGATTGATTGCCTCTAATTTATATCCAACGATTGAATTTTAGTATACATATAGATACATATTTGTTTTTAGCGACTGATCATGTACCTGAGCATTGGTGCCCTGTTGAATTCTATATCCTATCTAATGGTAGGTTTATCATATTGTATGTGTCCGAGTACATGAACATGTATCGATTCAATATGGCTACTGATTTATCACTTTCATTTTTTTCTAAACATATGGCTCTATACATATACACAACATCATAATTTCCCAAGAAATAATAAATTTTTTTCAACATTATTGTAATATAAATTCTGAATTAAATTTGAAATGAGATATTCACAACTATAATGGGAAAGAGTTGATTTTGTTTCCCATTTACAAACTTCGTATCCATTACACAGAAATTTCACAAAACCAGTTATGTATATATTTATATTTATGTATATATATATATATATATCTATATCCTATGTTAATCTAAAAGCCATAAAAGAGATCGGAGAAAATTTTCAAAGGCACAAAAACAAAGTAAAATGAAAATAACACAAGATTATTACACCAGTATCAAGGATGTGATTGACTTATTATATTTTTACAGGGAGGGTTGAGACCAGATGGACCTTTGTGTGACTTTCAGGCTTGGTGGATGACCTTTTTTGGTAGGCTGTTTTTTTTTTTTTTTTTATTAAAAAAGAATAATTGTTTTCAACTGTAATTTGATATAAACAAATAAACAGAAATATCAGTCATTTGGAAGTCAGCTTGAATGTGTTGTACACAAAGTTGATGTAATACAGCTACAAATATTAAATAGATATTAAATGGTTTCCTGAAGCTAATCATGTAATATGTATATTTTTATGAACATGGCAAAATGACAATCTGGTACAATCTACTATACTCTATAAAAAAGACATTATGTTTGAAAAACGTTTTGTAAGTGGTGCTGGATAGTTCATTGAGTTATTTCCCTTTGTATGACCACATTCTTATTTTGACTGAAGATTTCATAAACATTGTGCATCGATTGGCAGATGTTCTCAGTTCCAATCAGACTTTGTATTACAATGAAAGTCTGTTGAAGGTGACATCAGCTCTGACAACTTGAAAATTTGCTATAAATACTGTGTTAATAGACAATACCATTAAAGAATGGGTATTGTTATTTACAGATTTTAATAAGATACAGACAAGAATATTATATGATGTAGACAAACAAATATGTAATTTAATCTGATGACATTAAGGTAGACTAAGGGTTTCTTCATTCCTTGACAGGAAGAGAAATTAACTGAGTTATTGAAATCTATATATTAGCATGCTATTTGTACCATGTATAGGAAAATACACATGTTGAATTGATGTATGGGTACAACGCTGTAGGAAAATATTTGACATACAGATATATTACCTCAGGTCTGAAAAATAGATAATAATAACAATGTTATTAATCAAATTTATTATTATTTCTGTACAGTGATGAAATGTACATAAGTTGTGGGTGTGTGCAGTGATAAAATATACTTAAGTTGTGGGTGTGTGCAGTGATAAAATATACTTAAGTTGTGGGTGTGTGCAGTGATAAAATATACTTAAGTTGTGGGTGTGTGCAGTGATAAAATATACTTAAGTTGTGGGTGTGTACAGTGATGAAATGTACATAAGTTGTGGGTGTGTGCAGTGATAAAATATACTTAAGTTGTGGGTGTGTGCAGTGATAAAATATACTTAAGTTGTGGGTGTGTGCAGTGATAAAATATACTTAAGTTGTGGATGTGTGCAGTGATAAAATATACTTAAGTTGTGGGGTGTGTGCAGTGATAAAATATACTTAAGTTGTGGGTGTGTGCAGTGATAAAATATACTTAAGTTGTGGGTGTGTACAGTGATAAAATATACTTAAGTTGTGGGTGTGTACAGTGACGAAATGTACTTAATTTCTGTTACAGATTGGACAGTTCTGTTGTGGGTGTGCTGTATAACCTTTAACCTCTACCTAAATGTTATCAAAATGATCACAAAGGAGTCACTGGAATGGTGAGTTAATAATGTTATATAACATCCCATAGAGTATTAGACTCTCAGAGTTATCTTTGTAAAATGTTGGTTCTTACAATAACAGGTTATAGTTCATCAGGAAACTTGGTATATACGTTGGTCATACTAAGCCAAGCTGATATGCAATGTACAATATTTAAGGTCTTTGACCCCTCAATTACAGAGTTGTTGCCCTTTGTTAAAAGTGTCAGGAACATAAATTTCCTTGTAATTACAGTAGGTTATGGAAACTTGGTATATAAATTGATCATACTAAGAGGATGTGCAGTGTACAAACTTCAGTGCAGTTACTCCCTAATTACAGAGTTATTGTCCTTTGTTCAAATTACTTTCATTTAACCTAGGATAATGAAACTTGGTGTATGCATTGATCATGCTAAAAAGAATATACGGTGTATGAAATGAATCCCTAAACCCCTTGTTTACAGAATTATTGCCCTTTGTTGAAACTTTGTGTCCATAAAAATCCTTATTGGGAAGTATTAATCAGTTTTACAGATACTCGTGTTATCGTGTGCTGTGTTGGGGCCTTTTTTCATTTTATTTTACAGGGTATATTATGTGTTGTGTTGGGACCTTTATAACATTCATATCAATCACAGGGTATATATATATATTAAGGGGTTAATATGCTTTGCAGAGTTTTGTATATCTACTTGATATTACATAATGAATTTTGTTTGCTTAAAGATGACAACATTCTTGATCTAATCTGTTAAAAAACAAACAAAATATCTCTTTCTGAAATTATTTTGAACACAAGTGATACAAATATTTTAATGAGAGAAAATCAACAAAAGCGGACATGTATACATTTTTGTTCTGAAAAGCCCCCCATTTGTTCTTAACCAATTATATTGCTCCATTCAACCATTGATGATGTAGAAACTTTCAACTGAAGTTGTTGATAGTGATGATCAGGGTGTAGGATGAGGCAAATACAAAGGCTTTAAATATTTTTCTTTTTGAATTATCTGTCAAAATGAATGTCCATATGAATTCCTGGTGTGCAAAGCTGAAATTCAGCACATGTTTCTGTGAGTGGCGAAGATAACGGTTCATTAAGTTAAATGTAGATTGATAAAATGGCTCACATGTACATGTAGCCTTTGAGCTTATAGTTGTACAATAGACAGGTGAATCATTGAAGATGCCATGGCAATGTATTGGTGGTTTGGCTTTGAAAATAATTTGATCAAAAAATATTTTACGTGTCTATCCCCATCATTTTAGAATAAGTACTTTATTGGAGATCATTTATTTTATTTACAGGGTTTGTATCATGTGACATCTTGGGGGTTTGTAATTTGTAGTCATTACTTGATGTTTCCTGTGCTGTGTAAAGCCTTATTTATTCATTGTTTACAGGGTTTACCATGTGCTGTGTTGGGGCCTTCCCTTAGTCTTATCATGTCTACCCTTCATAGGAAATCACTATGGCCCCGCAGGAGCTTGGTGGTAAGTATCGTCTTGCCTTAGCTGTGTACTACTTCTAGACTAGAGTTTGGCATCAGAACTTTCTCAACATGTAGTAATGTGTTGTTAGGTAATAACTTGGATTAGTTATGGTAGAGTTATGTATGGTGTGTAGATAGTTTGTATCTAAATTTAGACATATGTATGGTGTGGAGAGGGTTCTTATCTAAATTTGGACATATGTATAGTGTGCAGATTCTTCGTTTCTAAATTTGGACATATGTATGGTGTTCAGACAGTTTGTATCTAAATTTAGACATATGTATGGTGCTCAGATGGTTCCTATTAAATTTGGATAGGTGACAATGCAAGTTTTCTTGAAAACCATGTCATTATACTTCTGATCAGAAAGTCATATTTGAAATACAACACAGTGTCCATTAGCAAAATATTGTGTAGCTAGATGTCCACTAATAAGTTACTTATGGTCAGCTCTGTTGAGGTCTTATTGTTAAGAGGGCCAGAATCACATTTCAGGATCCAAGCCATGTTTGACCATCATCTTGAAAATCTTGGCTAGCTCTGTGGGAATTGTGGTATTGAGATAGGTCTTTCATTGACAAAGTTTTTGTGCTCTGTAGATGGGCCGAATTTACACCAGTGTTACATTCCATTTAGCTGTACAAAAATGTTTAACCCAGTAGACCACCTGTGTCTGTCAGATTCTTTTGATTTTTTCCTATTTTTTGTTATGATATGTTGTCAGATTTTAAAATGACACGAGGTTTGATCGTCCAAATTTCAACAATTAACCTGCCTTTTATATTTTTCTTTGTGATTCTATAATTGAATCATTGCTGAACAAACATGACTTGATCTGATTTTCTCTAGCTGGATAGAAGACAATTGGCATTGGAGGGTAGGAATGTAAGTATGATTTAATATTTTATTATAACTTTTGACAAATTTAAAAACTCCATACTGTGACATACATGCCTTCTTGTTTAGCTAACAAATTTTCTTGTGTAAAGGTATTTTTTCAAATTTTCACAAATAAAAAGCCATTTTTTTATTTTTTATTTATTTCCTACATTTATTTTAATATCAGTTTAATCAAAATTGTGTTTTGTATTAGCAGCATGCAGTATCTTAAATTCTGTATTGCTCATGAAAGCACAAAGCAGGCTGAAATGTTTGCTGACATTTCCTGTTCAGAAATTGGTTGATTTATATCAGTAATAGTTACAGAAAAGCTACTTCGATAAGATACTTAAAAGTATTGTAACAAGATAAGTCAGAAGCTGTATCTTATTACATACTGGTTCTGGTCAGCCATGTTTGGTTTTTTTTTCTGTCTAAATTTTTTACAAAAACAGAAAAAACAAGTTTTGTTAATGAAATGCTTGGCTCCAAATGTATCTGATCAAGGTATTGTAAATGATAATTACGGAGACCTTGGTTCAAACGAAACATATCCTATGTCACGGATACTGGTTCTGTACAATATATATTTTTTATAAGAACAAACATGGCTTTACTGTAGTTACCCAGTAGAATTTTGCAAAAAAAAAAAAAAAAAAACCTTTCTCGACAATGTTGTATACTTCTTTAACATTTCTTCATATTATGTAATATTTATATCATAAATTGTACAATTTTATTTTATTTACAGATGGTATGGACCACTTTTCCTGACAATATTCTGCCTGTTTGTAGTGTACATCTACATTACCTACATACTGACAAGAAAGGTATGTACTGTATATATAGGTATATATATATATACTATATATAGGTATATATATATATATATATATATATATATACTGTATATAGGTATATATATATGTATACTGTATATAGGTATATATATGTATACTGTATATAGTTATACATACACTGTATATAGGTATATATGTATATACTGTATATAGGTATATATATTTATTACGATAAGTCATTCTCAGTATTCCAGAGGTTACACTTACAAATGTTCTCTGCACGCCTTGAACATTTCATAGCAAATTGAAGGTTCCATGTGCGACACAATGTGGGTAACACAATAAGACTAGTTTGATCTTTTGATGTACGTGGTAGCATTACCATTTGTTGTACTAGCTTTTAAATTGGGTGTAGCTTCTTTGTAATCTTCAAAGGAGCCTGGTGATCTGTGATTGGTCAGTTATTTCCTTCTCTTGACCAATCAGATTACTTGCTTTTGCATTCAAATTTGTCAAGAAAAACGCTCCAGGGGTGCAAAAGACAATAGTTAGTGTAACGCTTGGAGTATTGAGGATGAGGTAAGTAGAGGTTAATAGAGGGATGATTCTTTAGGTGTTCTGCTGTTCGTTATTAGAAGAGATTACAAAGTGATTGATTTTATTTCTATCTTATGACTTCTAACTACTTTCTTTATTTTTTGTACTAAAGTGAAACTGTTTTACATACAACTTTATTTTTGGTACAAAAGAACATATAAGTTCACATTAAATTGGATATAAGTAACTGATACATGAGTTCTTGAGATATTCCGTTCACACTACAAACAAGGTCCATATTAGAGATTCTACATACCTATTTGGATTAACTTCAGGCATCATCATGGCAAGGGACTTATGATCCTGACACCGAACATCACAAAGAACTAATGAAAGAGGACATCAAACCGCTGCGTGCCTACCCTTGTATATACCTGGCTGTGTCTATATTTCCTCTAATTAACAGGTAATTTAAGCAAATTTATATTTCATCAATTAACTATTATCAATTTTTCCTCAATTTTAGTCGTATTTTTAATCTTAAGGAGGATTGTGGATTAAATTCTACAACTTGTCGTTGCTTTGTTTTCTTATGCTCTGGACAGCCGAGAAAACACCTGTTACTTACTTAGCATTGTTTTTGAAGGAAGAACTAAAAATTAACAAAGAAGGTAAAGAATGAGCTGCCATACCCAGTATACTTGTTATGAATATTGAGAGTAAACAAGATAATGTGTACATTTCTTCATAATAAATCCTTAAAAATCATAATGCTTACTCATCATTGAATATCAGCATTCTAACATTATTATTATATCATGTTTCTTTTTCTATAGAATACAGAATGCCATATCACCTGAATACCCAGTCTTTCCACTCATGGTGCTCTCAGCTCTTTCCTCTCCTATACAAGGTTAGTATAATCAGAATATTCAGTCTTTCCACTCATGGTGCTATCAGCTCTTTCCTCTCCTATACAAGGTCTAATTGGAATACTTTCCTCAGAATGGTGCTATCAGCTCTTTCCTCTCCTATACAAGGTTAGTATAATCAGAATATTCAGTCTTTCCACTCATGGTGCTATCAGCTCTTTCCTCTCCTATACAAGGTTAGTATAATCAGAATATTCAGTCTTTCCACTCATGGTGCTATCAGCTCTTTCCTCCCCTATACAAGGTTAGTATAATCAGAATATTCAGTCTTTCCACTCATGGTGCTATCAGCTCTTTCCTCTCCTATACAAGGTTAGTATAATCAGAATATTCAGTCTTTCCACTCATGGTGCTATCAGCTCTTTCCTCTCCTATACAAGGTTAGTATAATCAGAATATTCAGTCTTTCCACTCATGGTGCTATCAGGTGCTATCAGCTCTTTCCTCTCCTATACAAGGTTAGTATAATCAGAATATTCAGTCTTTCTACTCATGGTGCTATCAGCTCTTTCCTCTCCTATACAAGGTTAGTATAATCAGAATACCCAGTCTTTCCACTCATGGTGCTATCAGCTCTTTCCTCTCCTATACAAGGTCAGTATAATTGGAATACCCAGTCTTTCTACTCATGGTGCTATCAGCTCTTTCCTCTCCTATACAAGGTTAGTATAATCAGAATATTCAGTCTTTCCACTCATGGTGCTATCAGCTCTTTCCTCTCCTATACAAGGTTAGTATAATCAGAATATTCAGTCTTTCCACTCATGGTGCTATCAGCCCTTTCCTCTCCTATACAAGGTTAGTATAATCAGAATATTCAGTCTTTCCACTCATGGTGCTATCAGCTCTTTCCTCTCCTATACAAGGTTAGTATAATCAGAAAATCCAGATCACATCTTCTTTGTACAAAGTTAGTATAAAAATACATTTTTTTCTTCTGGAGATTGATTGTACAGAGAAAGTATTCTGTTTTAAAGCTGTAGAATGAATTAACAATATATAGGCCATCAGTCCTTCTGTTGATATCAAGTATATCAAGGATAATCCTCCTCCTTGTAATAAACGTTTCTAATCATCAGTTTTAGTTATGGTCAGGTCGTTACTTCACTTCTCTTTCCAGGAAACTTTTAATAGTTTATCAGGACTGTAATGACTTTTATTTGTAGGTGCTGTCAATGCGATAGTATTCGGACTTGACAGAGAAACTTTCAGTCGCTTGACTCCATCACAAATGAAAGTAAGTTCACCTCTATTCTAACTACATAAATACTAACGGTGGTGGGCGTTAGTGGGTGTACATTTTATGTGTCTAAACATTATATACTCATAGTGTTATATTGTATATCTTAACCCATATTTTTGTTGCCTGCTTGAATGACATATGATTTGGTAACAGAATGATATCAAAAATAAGCCGACAACAAAACTATCCTAGAAATAAGCTTGTAGCTTTGTATATAAACAAACCTGTATTTGCTTGTGACCTGCAGCACAGAAAAATTTAGTGTAGTATCAAATTTTGAATCATAAGATATTTATATATATTTCAGCGTCAACAATTTCAACACATAAAAAACATGTATAGATAGATATTGGGTTATAACAAAAAGCTGACTTGTTGACCCAGTCTGAAACCAAACTCAAAATAAATAAAACTAAGGTAACTTTTTGATGAGAGAAAAATCGAAAACTAAGACCTTGATGTTGAAAATCAAATCAAATCTGATGCTTTGGGTAAACATCTCTTACATGCTTCATCAATAACACCATCACGGAAATTTTTGTCAATCCTAGTAATATCTTATTCTCCATTAACCCGGTGTATATTGACAAAATAACACAAGGCATACAAAAATACTGAATACATATGGTATCACAAGGATACATTAATAATGATGGAGTTGTTGTATAACAAGGATACATTAATTATGATGGAGTTGATGTATCACATGGATACATTAATTATGATGGAGTTGATGTATCACAAGGATACATTAATTATGATGGAGTTGATGTATCACATGGATACATTAATTATGATGGAGTTGTTGTATCACAAGGATACATTAATTATGATGGAGTTGATGTATCACATGGATACATTAATTATAATGGAGTTGATGTATCACAAGGATACATTAAGTATGATGGAGTTGATGTATCACAAGGATACATTAATTGTGATGGAGTTAATGTATCACAAGGATACATTAATTATGATGGAGTTAATGTATCACAAGGATACATTAATTATGATGGAGTTGTGTGATGTATCACAAGGATACATTAATTATGATGGAGTTGATGTATCACAAGGATACATGAATTATAATGTAGTTGATGTATCACAAGGAAACATTAATTATGATGGAGTTGATGTATCACAAGGATACATTAATTATGATGGAGTTGATGTATCACATGGATACATTGATTATGATGGAGTTGATGTATCACATGGTTACATTAATTATGATGGAGTTGATGTATCACATGGATACATTAATTTGATGTATCACATGGATACATTAATTATGATGGAGTTGATGTATCACAAGGATACATTAATTATGATGGAGTTGATGTATCACATGGTTACATTAATTATGATGGAGTTGATGTATCACATGGTTACATTAATTGTGATGGAGTTGATGTATCACAAGGATACATTAATTATGATGGAGTTGATGTATCACAAGGATACATTAATTATGATGGAGTTGATGTATCACATGGATACATTAATTATGATGGAGTTGATGTATCACATGGTTACATTAATTATGATGGAGTTGATGTATCACAAGGATACATTAATTATGATGGAGTTGATGTATCACAAGGATACATTAATTATGATGGAGTTGATGTATCACATGGTTACATTGATTATGATGGAGTTGATGGAGTTGATGTATCACATGGTTACATTAATTGTGATGGAGTTGATGTATCACATGGTTACATTAATTATGATGGAGTTGATGTATCACAAGGATACATTAATTATGATGGAGTTGATGTATCACAAGGATACATTAATTATGATGGAGTTGATGTATCACAAGGATACATTGATTATGATGGAGTTGATGTATTACAAGAATACATTAATTATGATGGAGTTGATGTATCACAAGGATACATTAATTATGATGGAGTTGATGTATCACAAGGATACATTAATTATGATGGACTTGATGGAGTTGATGTATCACAAGGATACATGAATTATGATGTAGTTGATGTATCACAAGGATACATTAATTATGATGTAGTTGATGTATCACAAGGATACATGAATTATAATGGAGTTGATGTATCACAAGGATACATTAATTATGATGGAGTTGATGTATCACATGGTTACATTAATTATGATGGTTAATGAGGTTGGACATGGTTATTTTTTATAGTGCCTTAAGATTATTGATAATGTTGTAGTTTGTCTGTATTAAATTATATGGAGTTGTGTTGTCATTATCTAAACAATTGTTATTGACTGCTCTCTAGTTGTACCTGGTATATGTTAAGATAAATAATTATGTACAGAATTAGTCCTAATGCTCATATTGTGATTTTAAACTAGTTTCTTGTTTTATCAGATTACATTGATACATTTCTAGCCTTAAAGACCAAATTAATGTTCGGCAGTTAAAGTCATTTAAAATTTTGTTGATTTTTATAACTTCTAGTATGGTTTGTCTTAGGATGGCAGAGTGTCACGTACTGAAATTAGATCATTTGTTAATTATATACAACAGGTATAAACGGATACAATATGACATGTGACATGCACATATTTTTCCGCCCTTAAGTTTTATTGTACTAAAATGTTTTATGTAAAATATCAACGAGGACATTTTCAAATAGCATTACTCTTTCTTGTCATTGTCACTTTATATTAAATTAAAAGTGTAAAACCGTTGTTGAATATTCACTACTGTTCTCCTTGTTTATTACATGTCAGTCAACCCTGATTTAACCGATGCTTTATTTTCAGTAGGCATGCATTTTTTGTTATACATGTATCTGTTCAGGAAATCACAACAGCAATGGAAATTTTTTGAGATAAGATAAGTTGTCTCAGGTGTTGTATGACATACAAAAGATTAATTGTGTTACAATGAAATATTATTGTGCCTAATAGGAAACATCTTCCAAGTTCATTTTGACTGGTACCATCATGATGTGGCGTCACAGCTTCAGCGGTCAAATATATCATTTATAATAGAACAGACATGATTAATGGTTAAAACCGTTGTTAGGAGGTCATTTTTAAAATGGTTTGCATTTTAAAGGCGGGGCTCTATGATCTACTTTTAATAATAGTTAAAACAGCATATATATCCCTGATTGCTTAGTCAATAAAAATATATCGTTTAGTAATTATATCAAAGACCAACTCAGATAACAATATCATGCCCGAGTATCCTTAATCTTCCTCAACTTAAGGAATTTTTCTTACTTAGAATTGCACATAGGAAAGCATTACATATGTTAAGGAAATTTCCTCAAAGTTAAGTTTCTTTCTGAAACTTTGTAATACTTCTCTTTGATAGTTAAGATTTCATTAAACTAAGGAAGTTTCATGAAGTGAGGGCCTGTATGATTGTGGAAAGATCACAGTAACTGTCGTAATACAAGATGCATCTGATGCTGAGAGTCAAACCAATATCTACTTTATATCAATAGTGTTCAAGTGCTTGTAAAATGTATAACCTGTTGATTGACTAGGACTAGTCTGCATATCCCTGAGCTAGATCTGAAATTGGTCTTGTTTTGATACGTGACTGATGTGAAATTCGTCATCGTCGCTTTTATATGAATGAGTAGACTTTCACACATGCACTTTCATTTTGATATATGTTTGTTTTTAATGAAAGTGTTGATGTGAAAACTGAAAAGTTCAAGCTGTCAACAGAGAGCCTAATATAAAGGACACTTGACAAATACACAGTTCTAAAGCATGACACAAATTGAGGCCTTCACACAAACACCTTTGTAAAATATAGAAGTGAAACACAGAAAAGACACTATGAAACATAATGAAATATGAAGGAAAGTGCATGCACTTTACAGAAGTTATAGCAGTAGACTTAACAGTGCACAACTATGAACTATTTTCGAGGGAGGACTACTTGAAGTGATTATTAGCATTAAGGTGACATGAACAAAAATTATGATCTTAAAAGAAAGCGAGAAATTAGAAAAAATACAAGTTATTATTTTTACACTGAATAAAAAATAAAAATGGATATCATATTACACCTGTGTGTGTCATATACGGAAGAAAATGCATGCTATTTTAAACTCCTCAAATGGCCACAACTTGTATGAGTTTCATGAGAAGATAGATGACTGTATATAAGGTTGTATGTTGGGTGATATCCCATTATTTGAAGTTATTAAAACTTGGCTGAGCTCACGCTCTGAGATAAATCATTATGGTGAAAGCTTTGTTCAGTAGTACACTGTACCAGGTAATCTGGTGTTTGTGTCAAAATCCTTTCACAATACACCATTATCTATTATATTAAAGCGATTTGACTTTTGCACATCAGTAAATATGGTGGTGGTTCAATTTAGAAAAACACATGTATTTGCCAAATAACATTTTTTTTATGATGTCAATGTCATTCAGGCAGGTAAAAAAGGACTGGGTTTCATTATAAACAACAATAAATTGTGTGTGTTTGTAGTGTGTGGCTATCATTACCTGAAGCACCGAAACCATGGTACCAATCAACATATTGGTCATTGTAGACGCTATTCCACTCTTCATGATAGTGTCGACTGGTATATCTGTTTTAGCTATTTATTGACCAGTTGTGCCCCCAAATTTCCCCATAAATGTTCGATCAGTGACCTTACTATAACTGGGAAGGTCATCTCTTTTGTGTACTTTCAGCTTAGTCTCTATGACTTGAAATAGATACCTACTTTTACAGTAAACCTTCGATCAGTTCAAAAAATATTTATTAGATATTGTGGAACTTGTTTGTATTATAGGAAATTTGGCTTGTGAAAATAAATTAGAGTTTGAACTATCAGGGTAGACATTGCCCAAATTCAGGATTAAGTGTACTCTCTTTTAAGCGTTTCCTTGCTAGAATAAGGGTGTGATGCCATGAAGGTGCCTATAGATGATAATTCCCAGCACTGTATGCTGGTTGTGATAAAGCTGGCCCATTTTCATTCTCTCAGTATTGCAGATCATTACACAGCTACTTTGGTATGTCAGTTGACAGTCTTTTCATCAATTGTTGTCATTTCAAAGCTAGTTTGTAGCTTTATCAAAGTTTGAAAAATAAACCTAGTTTTATGGAACATCAAGACTCAATAAAAGATATTGTATTTGGGGCAAAAAAGGATTGGTCAATAGTGATGTTACTTAAAAATTTTACACGGTTGATTAACTATCATGGTGAGCGATTTTTCAACCTTGCTTAATTACTATACTTCCTGTGTAGTGTCAAGAATATGCATATACCATGAAACTTTGATGAATGTAAATTTGATGGTTGTGTGTTTCTATTCTTAGCTAGAATATATGCAATATATATCAATTGTAGAATATATATGATCAAATCTGTATATGCTTCTTAGTAAAATTAGTCGGGTTTGCTTGATTGCATGACGTTGGTGGAAGAGAAAAACAGAAGATGACGTCCTCCCTGTATATATGCTGCAATGGCATACACAGTAATTTATCTTTTCTAATGAGTAATTTTGATTGGTTCATTGCTCGGTTTGAAACAAATCTCATAGATAAGACATTATTATCAAAACAAATTTGTTTGAAAATTTTATTTTGATTTTTCCATTATTTAGTAAATTTAAATGTTTTTATGAATCATGTTTTTCTATAAATGGCTAAACTTTATAAAATAACTGAAACTTTAATCAGATTGATATCACATGACTCGCTTTGTTTTATATACATGCGAATAGATAAACCATTTCTAAATGTTCCCAGTAATTATAAAAAATTTTTAGAATTCGAAAATAATGTAAATTCAGCTATATTGTGGTTTTTATGATCAGTGTTAAATATCTTTTTGTGTCTGTTTGCGAGAAAATAGCTCAATTTGTGATATCAAATGTTATGAACAAATTAATTTTGTAAAACATTCACATACAATCAATATCAAAATGAAATCTATACAACGATTTTAACAAAGAATGTATAGATTTGACATTTTTACAGAGTAGAAGAAAATAGATGCAGACTATTATCTATGTAAATGGTTTCTTGAGTGACATGGTTCAACTACGGTAAAAGCATAGTAAAAAGAGAATTACAAGTTGTTTTGTCGTTTTTTAACAAGTTATGTGAAATAAGATTTCGTCTTTGCAGCTTTTGATTTCCGTCACACTTGGCAAAATTGTATCTACTATGCACCAATACAAAGGAGTGGTTTTTATTACTCACAAATTTTATTGAATTATCAAGGTCTTATTGAAAAATGGCTGCAATACAGATAATCGGTTAATTTAATTGGTTTACTGACATTAAAAAGCATATCATATAATTTTTGCAGAAAAATATTGAAAATTATCTGTATTTTTTATTTGCAGCACAGTTGACTTGTTTTGTAGATGTCAAACCATTTGTGTGATATTCAATGGACAGTTTCTGTAAAATGCATTTTTTTCATATATTGGTCATGTAAAGTGATAAGATCTGTAATGAAAAATCCCTCCATTGTAACTTGTGGTTAAGGGTTTCCACACTCTATATAACCAGCACTATCTTTCACTTCAGATGGCCTTTCTAAGCCACAACCAGGCCCCTCGGGTGAGGGAGTATCCCGTAGCCCTGTATTCCCAGGACACGCTCTCCTCTCCTCTGACTGCTGAACCCCCTCAACCTAGGTTTTCTAACGTGTCCTACTCCCGACTGACGTAATCACGCCATACCTAATACCAAGGACAAGGCTAAGTCCGGTACTAACTTCCACCACTTTCTAATTCAAGCACTCAGATATTTTGACCAGATTTCTTGAAAATATGAAATCTTAGTCCTTTGTTTTGTTTTTTCTACTGTTTGATGAATTGCTTTGATAATGCTTGTTTTGCAGACCGCATCTTGAATAATTTGTTCAACTTTGTGTTAACATCAAATGCATGGAAAAACCGGAAACTATTGCAACATTGTTGGTATTTTTTAAACTGATTTCAAATGTTCAAGGTTGAATTTCAGAAGAGAACAACACTTATTTATCAAATTGGAATGTTGAAAATTTGTGTTTCTTCCAATACGATAAATATTCACTGTTAATTACTAGAAGCTTGTAAGAATGACAAATCTTATCAGTGCGTTCCATTTAACACAATATTGCATGTGTCTTTCTTATCTAAATCAAGGATCATAGATTGATATACACCTCGCTGTCTTTGTCCTTTTTGTACGAAGATCAATTGTGGGATGGAATTTTCACTATCAACTGTTGTTTCTGAGACAAGAACACTTATATCTCCTTTTAACACACATTTGTGTGAGAATGCTGCAAGAAACAGTAAAATGATTGAAATGAGTATGCAATATAAAGGATTAGAGACATGTTTATTCGGATATATGTACTGGTATAGCTTCAGCATATTAGAATTGCAAACCTTTCTGATAATTGTAAAAAAAATATACCAGCTCCAAAACTTCTACTCTGTAGTTGGCTTTGATCTGTTTGTCTTGATGTACTAGCTGTAATGCATGGATTCTTGTCTTTTTAATTCAGAGAAAACATTTTGATATATTTTATTTTTTGTTGATTTTCGGACACTTTTAAACTCACAGTATTCAACATGGCTGACAGAATTCATTTTTATATAATTTTTTAAACTTAAGTAAATATAATTATATACAAGTCATATCATTGTTTAAAATTTATGTGTAAATAAGATGATAGAAGTTTTGTTATTATGGACGTTACTTATAAATAATCGTTCCTCTTCATTCTTCGTTAAAATTACCTGCTAAAAAGTTTAAAGTGAATGTTTATAATAAGATGATATCTCTTTATATGTTTTTGTCCGTTTGCCAGGTGGCTTTCTTGAAGAGGATCAGACGGGGCCCAGGTATCCAGGAATACCATCATCAGGACGTTGGGGAAGATGGAACGCCATATTGAGCAGAAATGAATCATGTTGTCACTTTGAAACAGACCTTAAGGACTGGATGAGAACATGTGAGCGATAACTACCGATACATATTCTGTGGTGCTGAGGCAAACATGCTTGAGACAGGATGGGCGATTACAATAGTAGAAGTTTTGTAGCATCAAGTCAGCTGTCATTAGGTCTATAATTGTTAGGATTAGATCCTAGCATAGTTCATATACAATTCTATATAAATTTGACTGGTTAATAAATAATGTACAGGTCCCACATCTGATTCATATGCGTCTTATATGTATCATTGTTACAGATGAAATTGTTTATGAAAGATCATATCACAAAAATCTTTGGACTCTGTAGGGTTTAAATCATGGTTTTATTCATATATATATTTTTTCAATATGACGATGTGGTTGTTTGTTTGTTATTTTTTTCTATCATTCTTTGACTGACGGCACCAAACATATATTTAAATCAGTTGCAAATTGGTTTTGAAATATTGGTAACTGACTTAGTTCTATATTCCGTAGTGAACCGAGAAAGGAAAATAATTATAACATTCAAGGAAGTTAATGTTCTCTGTTGTTTTGTCATATATATCAGACATGGATTTGACAAGTGCTTCCTGGTTCTTACAACACAATATTAAGATATTAAATTTGCGATAAGATCGTTCTGATACGAAAACTAAATTATGCAGCACAAGAAACATTCCAAATGAATATAAATCAATTTTGGATTAATTTTCTCATTTTTTGGACGATAAAAATTGTGTATTACTCATAGGTATAAAAACCCATGCATTATAATCCACGGTAACGTTGGGATCTACATATATGTATATTTAACGTAAAATAAATGAATATGTTTGCTTCTTGATGTGCACTGTATATTCATCAGCTGCTTCATCTCCAAAAACAGAGAGACAGATGTTTCATAACTTCTGTACACATTTCAAAGGATATGTAAAAGCCTCATTGATTGATACTGAATCTTGCATTTGAGAAATATTTCATTATTTCACACTCAAATACAACTGGTTCATGCAAGCAACATTCTCGTAAACATATCATTCCAATTTTGCTGAAGATAATTGTACCTATTGTGAGGTTGATACACAGACATTTTAACTCTATTCCAACAGATACATTTAAGGTATCAAATTTTTCCTTGTCATTTCAACAATCAAATTCATTTTTTATAGAAAAAATATTTTTGATAATGACTATGTATTATCGGATACTTCTGAAAGGACATATATGGCTTGGGTCATTGCATGTTCAGTCGATTACATACAATAAAGGTACATTTTAACAATATTGTTGTAGAGTCATTTTCAAAAAATATCAGTTTAAAATTATGAATTATATTTTCCTCAATCACACAAATATGAAAATATGGCTGATTATTCAATTATTTTGTTTATGCACCAATCATCACTTCATTTCTTACGGACATATTAAACTATTTTTGTCAAAGAATTCTTGAAAACGATTTACCGGTATTGCAAAACTGCTATTGAAATTAATAATCTCAGATAAATACTCTTTAAGATTTAACCTTTAACCTTTAATACATAATTAACCAGACATTTGTTGACATTATAATATTTTTTTCTATGCAATATACATGTAATGTTTATGTATGAAATAATTGTTGCAGGTATTTTAGACACAAACTCTCCTACTTGATTTTTTTTTTAATCTATCCATAATTTTTGTGTGATACATATTCTCTCTGTCATACACAAAATGTAATTTAATTATGTTACCAATTATAAGACACAATTGTTGACTGTAATGTATACAATATATGTCAGTGTTTAAGTTGTATATCCACTTGTTCATTTCCTGCCAATCATGCTTGTTGGGGATATTTAATTTGACTTTGTTCATTTGTACATTCATTTATTGACTTTTAAGGGCTGCCATTTGAAATCTAGGTAGTTTTTGCCTTTTACAATGGATTTGAGTTTGGTTTTTTTTTTTTTTTTTTTTATCGCTTTGAAAAATTATACACATTTCTAGCTAGTGCCCTACTGATGTATTTTGCAATTGTCAAAGTTTCAATTTTGATATTTTTTCTTTTACTACGTAAGAAAAAAAAACATTTGTAAATACAAGATATATTCCTTTTTCCAGACTACAACTTGAGAGCCATTCAAATGATCTCTATGAAAATTTGTATGTATATCATGCTTGTGTCCTTGTTGTGCCTTTAACAATTGGCAAGACGATATTCCCATATTCTATCTGTTACTATGGTAAAAAAGTAAGAAATTAATGTTCGCAGGTTTTGCTGGCGAAAACTTAAAAACTTTTGCTTTTCGCTACATTTACCTTCACATCAAGAATAAAAGAAAATGGATCTACATTAAAATATTAACATTTTCTGTAGGATGGATATGTGTTGTGTTTAGGTCAGTCTGAATGTTCAGACCAACCATAGGGCACGCATGATTATATGAAGCTTTCCAGCTCCTGGTGTTCTGGTTTGAGCAATTTCAAGATTTTAAAATGCCCGGTGTGATTAGTACAATATATTATTTAACAATATTATTAATAATATTATTAAGATAATATTTTATAATTTGATTATGTCATGTAATATGATTCTAGAAAATCCTTTTCTTTGTTGTCTGAAAAAGGCAGATAATTGAATAGTGTCTTAAAACCCAGTTTGAATAAAAGCTAAAATTCATGACTGATTATAAATTAAATGGCATCAAATAGCTGTTTCTGTCTTCTTTTCAATATCTGCTGAATGATTTTGAACTATTTTGTCTTTTTTGTACTTTACTTTAGTGTTTTTAAACCTCTTGCTATCTTATGAATTCCTTTTTCCTGTCCTTAGATAACTAACATGTTTTTATACAAATTATCGTGTACTACTTATGAACAAATCTAATTTCTTTAAAGAAAACATGCATGTGAAAGTGTAATGTTGATGTAATATATATGTTAAAGCAGTACCTGGATGTGAGTGAAATGGCTTCCTTATTGCGCTTTTTAATATACATAGATGCGCCCTTGCCATTTAATTTCTGGCCTTATGTTCAAATATGCAAAATTTGCAATATAATGCGAATAAAGAATATTGCTAGCCCGTGACCAATTATAGTTGTATTCTGAGAGAAAATTCAGTGATGTTTCCTTAGTTTGTAAAATGGAAATGTAAAAATTGTTATGTATGATTAGAATATTAATAATACTAGGTAAACTATTATTTATCAAGAAAACATTTTTTACTTTTTTGTTACTTTTTTCAAGAGATTATGAGCTGAGCTTCTGATAGAAAGAGTTGAGTATTATGAAGTCAAATTAAGAAAAAAACACTCTGACATCGGAGCTGGCAATGCACATTGTTTCTGACTTTTCACATAAAGTTATGCTCCTTGATTTCTTAGCTTAGTATGAAAGAACAAAGTGCAAAAAAAAAAAAAACCTCAACAAACCAGAAAAAAAATTCTGTCTTTGTTATGAAGCCATAGGCATGCTGGTGATGCAGGCTTACTGCTATGTTATCACTTCTTATTAATCAAACTCAACATTGTTTTTCCATTTCAAATTTAACCACCATATTTATTTTGTGTTTCATTGTCTCTATATACTCCATATTAAATAATATAATTTGGATGTTTTCAGAAGCCATTCGAGTTTAACATGAATCAGACGTTAGGCTGGACCAAACGAAATGATTCAAATTAAACGGGGTCTTTGAGTTATACAAGTTGAAGATAACAAGGCTCGACTGTAGTAAAACATTGTGTTTCGTTTATTAATTATTTAATATTTGATTATTGATGTGTATGATATTGACACAATTACGATTATTTTCAGACTGTTTGTGTTGTCTATGTCTCGTTAAGTCTATTGACACAGTGCATATCAACTAAGTTTACTCATTGGAAAAAATCAAACAATTTATGTTTGTATAATTACTACGAACAAAACTGCTACAAATGACAGATGTACGTGGTTGTCTCCATTGGCCTACATATGAACATTTTTAAAAAGTTCATAGTGACTTATTGCCATGGCCTTTCGTTGGTCTTCATTGGTTTACATTTTCAAATATTCTGCTTCTTCTCAGGAACCACTGAGTGGATTCAAACCAAACATGATCACTAGCATAAATGCATTGAAATTGTAATTTTTGATAAGTGTTTGATATTATTGTTATGTCAAAGAGTACATATGTCTCAAATAAAACAGCATATTCATAGTCTTTGGTTGTACTGCTTAGCCACCAGGGGTGGGGCAATTAACTGGTAGAACCAAAATAGTGAAATAACAATAAAATACCAATTAGTTTGAAAACTGTAAATGTTTTGTATAGGTTCATGCATTTTAAAGTGTTAGAAAGAAGATTTTGTTGGCCATGTTTCGAGATCACTGGGTCAAAGATGAAAGGTTATTAACTCCTAGAAGAAGTAAAACAGGCTATTTTCACCAAATTCTTGTTTTGTTTAGACAAATACTTTTAAAAGCTGTGGGAAATGACGCAAATATTACCTCGGACCAAGTTTCAAGGTTACAGTTCACACTGTTCAAAGGTCAGTGAAACTGTCATTTTTCTCTGAAATTTTATTTCAAAGAAAAAAACCATGATACTTTCTCCGTGTTCCACATGCGACTATCCAGAAAATATACCTGCTGACAATTTGTATTTTAACTCTTTGCTCCTTGAACGCAGAGACAACAAAGATTTGATTTGTTTCTTTATATTCGCATAGTCAGTTTCTTGTTATATATTGTTTTAAATCCATTTTACATACCGCCCGATTATATTTTTTTTCTCTGTGGTGGTGTAACTATTTCGTTGAGGTTAAACTTGAGCTGTGTTACTGGCATGGCCATGTAGATATAATATTGCTGAGAGTAATGATTTTGTACCATTTACAGGGTTGTGTTCCAGGGAAAACCCACTAAAATATGTCTCAATGAAGATAAAGCATTATAAAATTATTGTGATATATCAGAGAGGTATAATACAGTACTATCAAAATCTGGATGTATGTAGGTTATGGTACGTAACAGTATATAGTATTTATTTAAGTTTTGCTATTATTAACCAATATGTATTTGATTAAAGTTTCCATATATGTTGAAAAGGTCAGTACGGCTCTCAGATTGGATTGAAATATTGAAGATTTGGCTGATTTCTGTTTTCAAAAGTTAGAATATGGCAGATTTTTGTTCACAAATTAATTTTCTGTTTTCGAACAAAAGTATGTAAAATAGACATTACTAAGCTTGGGATTTTCCAGATGATATTGACAAATATGGATTATCTTGACTACTGTCACACAAATGACAATTATGTTTGGGCATTAAGGTATACAATTTTTATGACTCTACTTGTGTGCCAATAGAAGCTTTTATGTCAACTGAGACAGGTTTCAGGGTGACCTATTACGATATCCTTTTGTGCAGCGTCATTAACTATAAGCATTATTCAATTCTTCTGGAAAAATTCTTGAACCAATTATAATTAAATTTTACAAAAACTTTCCATGACAAAAGGCACAACAAAATTGTAAATTATATGGTCCTCAATTCTCAAGGGCAAAAAAGGTCAAATTGATTGAAACTTCAAAAATCTTCTTCTTAAATCCCAGTTTGGTAGAATCAAGTACTCACCTCTGGTAACTCCAGGGTCTCACATTTTACCCAGTGATGGGGTAAAATTTACAATATTTTATATAGGAAAATAATATTTTTGATCATTACTTGTTTATTTTTTTACTGGAAATAGTCAAATCTGGTTAGAATTATTAGTTTAAGAGATGCATTCATTGACATCGTCTGACACCTAGGGGCTGATGGGTGGGGCCAAAAGTGGGTCAAATTGACTCAGGTTTCAAAAATCTTCTTCTCAATACCAGGATAATGTAGAACCAAATAATATTTATGGATGGAAGTTTTTACGGTGCTTTATAACAATTGAAAGTTTCATGACCCCGGGGTCTTACATTTCTCCCAGGGGAGGGGGTAAAATTTGCTATACATGTATTTAATATAGGAAAATTACATTTATGAGTAAAATTTATTTTCTTTCAGAAATAATTCAAACTTAGTTAGATTTGAATAAACTGACTGTTTGATGAGATGCACATAATGATCTTTACTGACCCACAGGGATTAATGGGCTGGACTAAATATGAATCAAACTGACTGAAATTTCATAGATGTTCTACTATTCTTGGAAGATTTTATAAAGGAAAATTCAAATCTTGAGTGCAATTTCTTTCCATTCAGACTTGGTAAGAAGCCTTAGCATGGGACAGCATTAAATGTATACACAATTTACATTTGCATTATGTGTACAATATAGTATAAAGTTATATTACTTTTTAAAAAAAATCTATGTTACAAGAAGCATTGTGACTCAGGTGACCGTTAAGGCCTTTGGGCCTCTTGTTTATTCAATTCGTCACATTCTGGTTTTGTCAATATCAATATATTTCTATCAAAAAGAAACAGAATTCTGCTGCAATGTGAATGAAATATCTGGATGATGTGTTTTTCGGTATATCATAATAGCCTACTTCAAGTATTGCATAAGTTGTTATGTCATAAGGAACTTGTAATTCTGTATTCCTACAGAGACATATATATCACATATATATTTGTTATATATGTCTCCGATTCCTACAACAGAAAGTAAACCTGACAAACAAAATATCCTGTTTATCCACCTATATATGTTTTATTCACATCAGCATGTTCCAATTAAATCACATTTTTGAAATGAAACAGTTTTGTTTGTTTTTTTCTAAATCTGAAAGCTACCATTTTGTTTCATGTTAACATTACTATCAACGAAAACGTCAGGTCTGAAAATACCTTGACGTGAATATACAGGACACAAAATGCACGAACTTTCATTTTATGTTCAATATCGAACGCTGTTCACTCCACTAGTTATTCTTAATTCTCTACCTTTCATGGAAAGTAAAAATTCATTCAAATTGATTTAGACAGTAATTTTTGTTTCAATATAAAATGTGTTTAACAAATCAAATTAATGCAATATCTTTTGTAATGAATTTGCATGCTAATCAGTTTCAAATCAGTGACTACAATATTTAGGAAAATTATCGCCACATTTTGATGTGTGTGCTTTTTTGTTACTAATCCTGGTATGATGAAGTATGACATAGCATTTTTATATTGGCATAGATATAATTTTGTAACTCCAAGTGGCATGGCGTTTTACCTTGACGGAACAGTTGGTCGATTTCGTTGATCGAAAAACGTGCATTCGAAGTCACCGCGTCTAAATATAGAACATGTATGGCCGGAAGTGATGTGCCAATGGTGATTTCGAAAGGACAGCACAAATTATTAATTTGATATATGGTTACTGCATAAGATGTGACCTTTTATAATTCCAAAGATATATTGACCATTGAAATGACATTTTGTCTCCAACACTGTCTAACAGGACTCTGCCACCAGCACTATCTCTTAACTCATAGGCTGCATTCAAAAGTCGGGTATTTGTCATCCTCGATACACCAGGGGTTACAATCACCGCCCTCTGCACCCCTGGAACATTTCATGGCAAAATTGAAGGCACAGTAATTTGATTGGTCTAGAGCGGGTTCCAGGAGAAAAATAAAGCGCGACCAATCACAAGCTGATTCGCTCCTTTTGAAGATTACAAAGGAGCGACATCCAAACTTGGTTGGTGATTGGTTGGTGAAGGGTTTAACGTCTCCATAACAACTCCCGGCTACGGGCGTTGTTTCAATCGACGCATGTTGATTTTCGGGCGACGCGTCCTCACTTCATAGACATTATGATATACCGTTGTGCGACCTCGAGTTTCGTTTGATGTACATCAAAAGATCAAACTAGTCTTTTCGTCTTTTCCACAAGGTGTCGCACATGGAACCATCAATTTTGCCATGACATGTTTCAGGGTTGCAGAGAGGGATAGTGAGTGTAACCACAGGGGTATCGAGGATTGTCTCCCCTCCCCCGCCCCACCCCCTATGATTTTAGTGCATATTGCTTCAGGCAGCAACTTTCACGATTAACACCTGACATCTATTATTCCTAGTTTTAATAATTCTAGATTTAAATGATATATGTGTACCTTGGTATTCTCCGTGAGCTTGATAGTGCTTAAACTTACATATACACTGGCCGTTTTGAAATTATTTACTATTTATAGTCGGTAAAAGAATCATGGGTGACTGAATTCTGAATTGTCAGTCCCAGTAACTGAAAAAAACCCTGGAATATGTCCTCTTCATATCATCATGGTATTTTGGCTATTACATGCATTCATGATTGTGTATCAACTTTATGTTTTAAGTTTTTTTTTTTTTTTATAAAATCTTTTTTCTTCGCGTATGGACGTGTCAACTGTTCAGGTGTTGAGACAGTTGGCTCTTCGCGCACGATAAAAGAACAAACAAATGTTTTACCACATCAACCAAATGTGCCAACATTAAAAGGTTACACAAAAATGTTCTACTATACCCAATACACTATGAAAATAAAGTTCCAATATCAGAATTTCATTCGTTAAGTTTTGTACCAGTTCAAGTTCCCCAGGGAAGCGTTTTAGGTCCGTGCCTTTTTGTAATCTATATCAATGACCTTCCGGAATATATTAACGCAAGTACATATCTATTTGCAGATGATACGAAAATTTACAGTCATAACCATAACTCGAATCTTCAGGAAGATTTAGAAAAGCTTCAAAATTGGTCGGATACATGGCTCCTAAAATTTCACCATGACAAATGTAAAGTTATGCAGGTAGGAAAAATAAAAACATTATATACCATTACATTTATATAAAGACGAGGAAAGCGGAAGAGTCGAGGCTACATTACAGTGTATAACGAAAGAAAAGGATCTTGGAATCATAACAGATAACAACCTCAATTTCAACCAACATATTCACGATGCAGTCAACAAAGCCAATAGAATAATGGGAACTATCCGAAGAACGTACACATATTTAGACAACAAAACATTTTGTTTATTATATAAAGCGCTTGTACGTCCGCACCTGTGATATGGGGCCTGTGTATGGAATCCCTATATGCAAAAAGATATAAATGAGTTGGAAAATGTACAAAGGAGAGCAACGAAACAAATGCCGGGAATGAAAGACCTAAGCTATGAGAACAGGCTAAGGATCCTTAAATTACCATAATTGAGGCACAGAAGATTGAGAGGAGACATGATCCAAGTATACAAACTAACACTGATCCAAGTATACAAACTAACACATGGAGAATATGATAGTGCTGTCTCTGAGGGTTTACTGGTCCCGAACATTAACAAAATAACACGCGGACACAGTCTTTCTTTATTAAAAAGGAGAAGCAGACTGAATTTGAGAAAATACTCCTTCAGTGAGCAGGTGGTTAACTTCTGGAACGCCCTTTCTGATGCCGTTGTCACGTCACCAACAGTCAAAACATTTGAATCCCGATTGGATAAACATTGGAGTAATTCCGATTGCATTTACAATCGTGAAATAAACAATAACAAATTTATTCATCTTCAGGAAACTTGATAACTCAGATCTGGATGTATATAGGCTTTAAAAGCATGCGTCCAGAATTATTATCATTATCATTATCATTATTAAGAGAATAATTGTATTATCATATTCTCTTCTCAAGTCATCGTAAGCATTTCACATAAAGAAAAATCTTCTGCCAATACTTTGCAATGGTTTTAGGTGATTTGTCAGATGTCATCTCTTGCCTGACCAAAATATTTAATCCTATGTCAATAGTGACTTATCTACACCTCATAACAAGCTTGGCTTTAATAAGGAAATGTTGACAAGTAATTTACGATACAAAGCACGATTTCAGTGATAAATGAATGTTACTGTACATGTTGTTAATGACAAATCCGGAAATGTTGAATTTGGACTATATCATGTATAGTTAATTTTCAATATTGAATGGAAATGCTTTTATCGGAAAAGGCGTGTTATATAAAGTACATTTGCCGTATTCAGTAACCTGATCTTTATGGCTTCCCGCCGAAGATCGTGGAGTTTCTACTACTTAAATGTGTAAAATTGAATAATTTGCTATTCTACAATATTTACATGTCGCAAAAATGATACGGTATTTGAGGGCCTGTTCGGAAACATCTCGATTTCCGTGAAAGATGTCAACGACTGACATACATTTACAAGGCTTGGATTCGGGAGATACAGTTCAGCATCTCGTTATACACTCTGATCAGCATGAAGTTGACAATGACTAAGGGGAAGTTATATCGTAGCCACCATGATTTCATCGTATAATTTGAGAATATTCCTCTCCTTTTGCATTGAACAAAATCCACATAATTGGTGTCTTCTATAAACCAGACGTTTGCCCTTTCTGAGCACCTAGTTGTATTCGGTTACTTCCTCTGAGGCTGACTTGTAAACTTTTCCTTCAAAGTTTTCCCCAGTTTCATCGATATTGTATTTGAATTTAGTTTTTGTTAACCTGTCGATATCATCATTGACTCAACTATAAGTATGCAATTAATAATTCTATAATTATCTTAGTCAAAATATTATTCAGACTATATCTATACATTTAGCGAAATAACTTTAATATACACATAAAATTATGTTTCTTGACTCGTAACCTAGTAGGGAGTAATTGAATATTCATTAATCTATCTTTTTACTTGATAAATGAATAAGGGTTATGTTATTTCAAAACCTAAGAACGAGAGTTTGTGCTCACGCTTGATATAAGAAATCTAGTTAATGCAGTACAATAAATCAAAACGAAGGCTTATTATGTGTGTTTTAAAACTAGATATTGCCGTTGTGTTTATTAGTAATATCAATAAATAGTAGGCAACATCGTTTTGAAGGAATAGTTATCTGTTCAATTTTCAATGTACAAAACCTGTCTTCCATAAGACTGACATTTTTGTGTTAAATCAATGACCACTCAGTTTTGTGATGCGTATATTTCTAGACTGAGAGGAGAGTTCCTGAACTGAAGTGTTCGACATTGTTATTTCCAGTAACGAACTGAAGTGGTTGACTTTGTAATTTTCAGTACTAAAGTTTTTGACATTGTAGTTTTCAGTACTGAAGTGTTTTACATTGTAGTTTTCAGTACTTAAGTGGTTGACATTGTAATTTTCAGTACTGAGGTGTTTGACATTGTAATTTCCAGTAACGAACTGATTGACTTTGTAATTTCCAGTAACGAAGTATTTGACTTTGTAATTTCCAGTAACGAAGTGTTTGACATTGAAAATTCCTGTACTGAAGTGGTTGACTTTGTAATTTCCAGTAACGAACTGACTGACTTTGTAATTTACAGTAATGAAGTGTTTGACATTGTAGTTTTCATTACTGAAGTGTTTGACATTGTAGTTTTCAGAACTGAAGTGGTTGACATTGTAGTTTTCAGTACTGAAGTGTTTGACTTTGTAAATTCCAGTAATGAAGTGTTTGACATTGTAATGTTCACTAATGAAGTGTTTGACATTGTAATTTCCTGACATGACGTATTTGACATTGTTATTTTCAGTACTGAAGTGTTTGACATTGTAATTTTCAGTACTGAAGTGTTTGACATTGTAATTTTCTGTACTGAAGTGGTTGACATTGTTATTTTCAATAATGAAGTGTTTGACATTGTAATTTTAGTACTGAGGTGTTTGACATTGTAATTTTCAGTACTGAGGTGTTTGACATTGTAATTTTCAGTACTGAAGTGTTTGACATTGTAATTTTCAGTACTGAAATGTTTTACATTGTAATTTTCGGTACTGAAGTGGTTGACATTGTAGTTTTCAGTACTGAAGTGTTTTACATTGTAATTTTCAGTACTGAAATGTTTTACATTGTAGTTTTCAGTACTGAAGTGGTTGACATTGTAATTTTCAGTACTGAGGTGTTTGACATTGTAATTTTCAGTACTGAAGTGGTTGACTTTGTAATTTTCAGTACTAAAGTTTTTGACATTGTAGTTTTCAGTACTGAAGTGTTTGACATTGTAATTTTCAGTACTGAAGTGGTTGACTTTGTAGTTTTCAGTACTGAAGTGTTTGACATTGTAATTTCCAATACTGAAGTGTTTGACATTGTAATTTTCAGTACTGAAGTGGTTGACTTTGTAGTTTTCAGTTATTTTCACATAATTTCCTGAAGGTGTTTGACATTGTAATTTTCAGTACTGAGGTGTTTGACATTGTAATTTTGAGTACTGAGGTGTTTGACATCGTAATGTCTTGTAATGAAATGTTTGACATCGTTTTACATAATGCTTATTGTATTGTGAAGATACGAAAGAAATTTAAATGACGCTGATAAACGATGTAAAAATGATGAATATATGAAGTATGTTTGCCAATGATGACTTATTAGGCAATATAATCATTGACATCAGCTCTCTTTTTCCTATGACTCGGAAATTATTTGAGAAACAGATATCGTCTCCATCTTATCACCGGCCACTGCAACTTCTTCTTTAAGAAATTGTATCTGCATATATCACTTTAATCAGCACCAACACTAACATTAACATACGGGTTATTTTCAATAAGCTATTGTATCGGTTAGGCGCAGTATGATAAAACCTTGAGTCATCATGTCCATGTTAAAGTTTCCATCATTCGAAAGTACCACTGGCCATGCATGGTATAAAACATTCCGCTACCATTTAGAAAAAATTATCTGGATACAAAAGAAGTATATTTTCATGAATGTTGTCTTCTCTTTAGTGAAGTTCTCATCTATGATTATGTATACAAAAATCCCTGATATGTTACTCATCAAATATATTCATTTTTGCATTTTCATTTCCTCCATCTATGCAGCAATATGAACAGTTAAAGTACTAAAACGGCAATGTAACATAATGAACGTCTCGTTATAAATCAACAGAGAAACAGATATATATTATATTAACAATATGGCCCAAGATGTTAGGCGCCATGCATATCATGTAGGTAATATACATGTACATGCGAGATGAAATAAACGAAATGATAAACATGTTTTTTTTCTGATTTACAGTGGTGTATATGCAGATACGCATTCTGTATACGTTCACGGACGTTTTGCAATTCACTTGAAGTATATTAAGTTTGTTTTAATGCAGTACATAACACTACATGCCATCATTAATTTTGTAATTAACTCCAAGCGATATACAATGTAGTAAGACAATCAAGCTGTTTTTATAAATATTTTTTAGTCAGAATAACATATATATTGTAATGTTATATATTAAGGTACGATGACATCATAGATTTATGGGAGATCTAGCAGTTTATATAATTTCATTTATTATGCCATGTAACAATGTAATCGTTGAACTTATTATGAAATTTCATTTCTTATTGCGAAACATGCAGTGAGTGTACAAGACACGCACATTGGTGATATACTACGTCCAGTTTCGAATATATTATAATTGATATGTAGTAAAACGATTTATAAAACCGTTTTTCGATGTCTATTAGTAGAAAAAGTGAACGAGTGTAACCTTTGACCCTTAAGTATTGACCGATGACCACCGAACTCTACTCAGGTGATGAGCTGGTTCTAATACTATGGTTTATATATAAACTACATGTATTGAGGGTTTCCCGAGGTATCTTTTGACCAATTCATTCTTATCGAGATCCCTTGATCTTAATTTCAAATATGATCAAGGGTAACCTTTGACCCTACAAAACAAATGACCTATGATCACCTAAGAATACTCAGTTGAAGAGACTGGTGTTGTGAGTTTATGGTTTGAATATGAATATGAACTAAATATACTGATGACTTTATGAGGTATCATCTGACTAATCCTCTATCATCCAAATAACAAAATGTTATCAAGTGTAACCTTTGACCCTTAAATATCGACTAATGACTACCAAAATCTACTCACGTGTAGCACTTGATGTTTCGATACTATGGTTAAGATAAAAATTAGATATGTTGTCGTCTTCATGAGATATCCGCTGGTCAATTTTTTATCCAGATCTCTTTGTGTTAATATCAAAAGTTGTCATGAGTAACCTTTGAACCTGAGAATGAAAACTAAATCTGGTGAGAGTTTCGTTGGATATCCTGTACATGACCTTTGTAAAGAGGATGTTCGCACTGGCTCAAAAGGAAACTACTTGTAGCTTTTTTTAGTTTGTAGTAATGTAAAATATTATATCTAAATACGAGATAAACAAGCATATACGAAAAAATAATTTGATGACACGTGTAAAGTTGGTGCGCCTATGTTTTGAATAGATATGGTTTTATTATTTCATTATGTGAATATTCTAATCGAAATGACGCCTTTATCGCACATTCAGTGTCATAGATCATAAT
Source organism: Ylistrum balloti (assembly GCF_031769215.1). Lineage (NCBI taxonomy): Eukaryota > Metazoa > Mollusca > Bivalvia > Pectinida > Pectinidae > Ylistrum > Ylistrum balloti. The sequence continues at coordinate 106,763 of NW_026782542.1, read as the reverse complement.
ATTTATGAAATTAGACAAATCATCGACAGGTTAATGCATAAACACGTGTGACCTATCTTTAAATATGATGACAGATTACAACAGTCACAGAAGTTATATCATAATAACAAAACGACAACAACTGTTATATAAAACATTATATTGATTATGTTACAGTAAACCTCTATAAAACGCCTTGTTGAACATACATGTATGCAATAAATACAGACGAATATTTCCTCTCAAAATGATTGATATATACCTCCCTCAAGATATACCTCAAAAGCATTGGTATTTCACAATCTTTATAAATTGTGACATTTATCGTGATTGACAAAGAGTATCAATATTAGGAATGCTTTTCCTTATGATGACGTCAAATGGATATTGCTCTAATATTTAAAACATGTCTCATGAATGATATCTGATTTCAATCGAAGCTGACAATTAAAACAAACCTTCATATACATTTAACATATACATGAAAAATATGTATATCATTACGGATACAATTTGAAATATGTAAACCCGTCATTTTTCGATTTTTTCTTTCCAAGATTTCGGAGTTTATCTGGGAACGTATCATATCCAAAGAGAACGGCATCGACATACAAAGCTTCTTTCAGTCTGTCCATAGTAACTGGTGTAAGATTGCTGTAGGCTTCAAGAAGTGCTTCATGTCGGTTCTTTTTACGTTCCGCAGGGTCTCCAGACATCGCATGCGCATCAAGCAGAAGTCTTTTAAATTCATTTGGATGAATATTGTCAGCATAATCTAAAGGATACGGAAATTTGATATATTTGCTAATTATTCCTCTTATCTGTAGCTTCCGCCATGCCCTAAATAAGGCTTGAGGCAGCGTCATACACTTCTGTATTGGCCGACGCATAGAATACACATAGTCTACTGTGTCTATTATAGCATCTGTTTCAGTCTCGTTCTGAAAATCATTAAATTTAACATATTTTTCTAAATTAAGTTTCTTCAATATATGAAAAGTATCTTCTTTAAAAGTTTCCATTTTACCAATGTAGTCATATTCTATTTCACACGGTCGACAGTGTTCGAAGCTAGGCACAAAATGGGCGTCTCTATGTTCATTAGTACTCTGAGAATATATAAAATACTCCACAAATTCCTGGAACGTGATATCATGGCCGCACTCTGCGCTATGATTTGTTGGATTCTCACGAAATCTAGTAACAATGTATCGCCCAATGAAATTCCAGTAAGCAGCATTTGGTGAATACAGTTTATCGACGTACCCTGAAAGCAGTCTTTCAAAAGGTTCTCGTACGAACATAAATTTTGTTGAATGCACAAGAATGTTATAAATCTTGTCGAATGGCAGCCGTTTGGCCGTCTGGTACCCTTCATATGCATGGATCCCCTTTATTCTGAAAGGATCGGATACATTCTGCCAGCCACTGAGAATTTGGAATATTCTTTTCCAGAATGTGCAGCCAATCTTTTCAATAGCACAGTAGGTTATCTGGTTCTTACTGTCAACTACCAGATGTTCTTTAACCGCAGCTTCGGAATCCTGAACAGCGTAATATTGTTTAAGGTTTTGACACCCGTCATGTATTATAGAATTTCTCTGTTGAAATCGAGCAGCAATACGGCTATCTTGTAATGTCTGTAAGAAAATTATAGAAATAAAATAAGGATCACCTTATCGAATTTGTAATACGTAACATACAATAGGATAAAAGGCATTGCGATTCTTTGCATTTTACTTTGCCTCCATGCACATGTAATACAATCATAAGAAACAGAAACTATCTAGACTTAAAAATACTTTATCATATGTTCAATTTTTCCATAATACAAATTTTGATACTAAAGGACATTTTTGTGATATTTAAAATCTAACTTTAAAATGACGACACATTTATAACTTGTTTATCTAACTGGACTCTGTTGCATTAAAGAGGGTAAATTTCGAGCAGATATTTCGAAATGTGACTTTAATGAATATAAGTTTGTTTTACATACAAATATCCGTCACTAAGACAATTTATTATATCTGTGTACCAGTGAATATTGCTTGTTCAATAGACCATACATACCTCGTGAACATTTGATATCTGACTAACACGTGCGATAGGGTCGACTGCTACACTGCTGTATGTGATATTAAAATCTGTAAAACAAAAGTAATAAAATTTAACACGTTCAAATAGAGTTGAATTAATAATGAAAATGTAATTTTAAAAGATAGATCGGTTGCTTTAAATGACAGAATATTCATTTTTGATTTTATTGTTTTGTTATTCCGTCAATGTTTCCGAATTTATCTTTATATAGAGCAACGATCTGTAACATTTTGAATAATTTTTGATAGCAACATGATATCTGTATAATCGTGCGTATAACACATCGTTCAAAATCATTCAATGCCAAAATAATATATCAAATTACAGATTTGATTTTCCCATTTAAATACTTTCATTTTCCTGCTGACTGAATTTCGATGGTAAGGACGAAATTATATCTCAACGTACCATAAATTGAAGTCATTTGTACATTTTTAAACAACACTATTGGTGATGTCAACGTACTTTTTCATAAAAAATCACCCACACAGAGAAAGTTAATTTTTATGATTAATAGTTAAAATAACTATCATTGCAAGTCATCTTTGTGTGAAAGACATTTAACTGACTAGCACGAAAAGACAGCACAATACTGATTATTGTTCGAAAGTTGGCGTCATAGATATGTGCCTTATGATATAATTCATTTCACATGCATTACATCTAGAAGAAAAGGGTGTTTTTCGTTTAACAAAACTAATTAAACAAATTACAATGAACAGATTGTATGATGCCTTGTCTGAAAAACAAGTAGATTAGCTATAAGTGACAATACTATAATTGTTTGTAAGTTGATAGATACATGTTAAATAAAACAGTTGCAGGATGCAATTTATTCCACCATCTAAATTTATATTGATTTCTGTATCTTAAATAATGTCTTGTATATCGGTGTCAGCAGTTAACATTATTTTTGTTTTATTTTTTAAGTCGTCGCATCATTCTGTAGGATGAATCTTTCAATGACATCACCTTATTAATGACTGTTTTTATTTAATCCGAATACAATTAGTATCACATCTACAAAACTGCCTGAGGTACAAACATTCTTTCATTAAATTCAGTTGTGCCAATATCATAAGCTATATATGTATACATTTTATGAGTTATTCTATCATGATAGTAATCAAAGTCAGCTAAAACAAGATCATCTAATGGCTGGACCTAACAGAGACTTCGAATGTCCGAGTGATATATCTCATATCTGTCAAATTATCATATATAATTAGTGATACCCTCATTAGGATGTCGTCAACGTTAACCACACGCTAAATCATACTAATTATTACAAATCCTTAACCATCATGTGTCATACATTGTCAGCTTGACAATGGACCGAGATATACTGTATGTACACTTATGTTAAAGACCCTTTAAGCTATTTTAAATGTAAAATGATTTTTTGTGAGCACAATGATTACTTCCAAAACATTTTCAATCAACTGCTTTATGTTTTTCTACTATGGTAACGATATTCTTGCAAACAAAAAATTATCGAAATCTGTTTTTGTGACTGACATTTTAGTATAAATGTGATGTAAATATACTAAGCCACGGAATATACAAATGTAATAGTGGTAAAGGTGATTTGATTTAACTTGAGGCTCTACTAAAATTACGTTAAGCTTATCCTAAAATTAGCGTGATTTCAAAACACAAAACAATACAAAAATAAAACGAAAAAAAAAAGACTTTTTCATCACTTGTTATAATTCACTTTGCGAAAAAAGACATGTGCGTGGAAATGCCCCCAGCCCACCCCCTTTTTTTTAAGAATTTGAAAGAAGAATTGTAAGTGCTCAAAATGGATTGTATTATGCAACACATCAACACAGACCGATTTTTTTCAAAGTGCGTTGTCTAGGCCCTATTTTGACGAGATTTGGTAAAAAAAAAGGCAAAGTACGTTGAGTTTGTCTCAAAATTATGCGGTCGGAGTTTTTTTTCTCAAAGTGCATATTTTTTTCAAAGTACTTATTTTTTTCAAAGTTGGTTTAATAAAGTAGTATGCCCCGATTATGTCTGGAATAGAAACACTTCTATTAGTTTTGGATGTTTCATTTACCCTTGAAGTGTTTAGCCGTCATGTTTAATGTAAAGATATTAACCGTTTAGTGTTGAGATGTGTGCAGTGGTTTGTAGCATATATATATTTTGGCCAAACTTATTTTCTTGGAGTTCAGAAACAGATTCATTATTTGATAAATGTTCGTAAAACTGAAAATGTAAACGAAACAGATATATCACATTATAGCAACATATAAGATTATTCCATATAAATATTTTTTAAGTCGAAATAAGCTAACAGTACTTGTTTAAGTATTTTATAAAGCATTATTTCACTAACGAGGAAACCTGTGTCGTTGTTTAAGTGTTCACTTAAATGTGTAGTAGTAAACGTCATTTGTAAGTGGCAGACAGTAAAAGTATGATGTTATGTGGGGAATGTTGGGACATCTTTTCCGTCAGGTTGAACGGTTAACGAGGTATAATGTTTCTGAAGTGTCCCAGTTCTTCCTACTCTCCAAGTTAGAAAAAACAAAAGCATAATTAGTTTATCGGATACTTTTCTACAGGCAAAACTAAAGAGGTAGATGGTAGTGTATTATTGGAACGCGTGTTTAGGGAAAATATTTTATAAAGAATTTCTGGGAAGTGTGAAATGAATGGTCTAATACATAACATTAATTGTATATCTATGCCTTTATGACTTCAGGAAACGCTTCAGGTATGAAATGTGTTGTTTCCTTGGGACAAAAAACAGGTATAATTACTCGTATCCTTATAATATAACTTTCTTTACCAATATTCTATAGCTTTACATTTTGTTTAATCAAGCAGTGATTTATACAAGTTTATAATGTACAAACTTATAAACATTGACGTGAATTGACTGGATGTTAGCAGCTCTAGCTACATCTAAGATATGAAAGTATCCTCAACTATTGTCTTTATATGATTGAATCATTAGATTCACATGGGTTTTCTTTTTCCTAGCAAATTAGTTTACTAGTTAACTATTTCGTTTAGTTTGTTTGTTTGAATAATTGAATGTAAGGTTCTTTTTATCGTTGTGACAGATGACTTGTTATGGAGTCTTAAATGTACGTTAATATTTTTGATCAATTTCCTTTATTTTCGCCCAATGAATCTTTCAACATCTCTCATACCCTTGCACAGTAAACACAACCTCACTGGCATTCATGTAAACTAGTGAAATACGCACACCAGTGGACACAAGCAACGTCTTAATGATTCAGTATAGTAGAATGTCATCTCACTTTTTTCTGAAAGATCAGCGAATTCAAATAACACCTAAAGCAAGATTGCCATAATCAAATACCAATCTAATCCAAAACTTTCATCTACGGAAATAGAAATGTAGTACCATGAACACGTAAACTATGTCTAAAAATATACATTTCAACTGAAACATACTATGCGTCTTTCTGTCCATCTATCGTTATTTTTGGCATATTTCCCATTTTTGGTATTTTTCCCATTTAGCTATCTAACAGTAAATCACGTGCGTAATAATTATATATCGTCGTCGAAACAGTCAGTGGAAAAAAAAAGATAAAAAAAAAAAAAAAATACGAACAATTCGAAAGGACAATAAGGACACTATCATCCCTTCCTTCATGCATCAGGTCCATTGTCCCCTTCGTGTGAATGCGTACTAGTAAAACTGATCAAGGCTAAGAATCGGGCAACAGCTTTTTGTAGTGATAAGTGGTACAAATTACAAAACTGTTTTCAACGTTTCATTGCCTTAATTCTATATTACAATCATATGAATTGCAAAGGAAAACAGAACAAAAAGCAAAAAGAAAATACACATATTTTATAAACCCCAAAATATGGAATTGAGTAATATTCAAATAAAGTTGTCGATAAATTATATGAATATCAAATTATGCAAAGTCCTATGAACAACTCATTCATAAATTAAAATGGCGGAAGACCCACTTACTTAAATGTAATCCTCTTTTGTATCATTTTGAGATGTCCCCCTGTGATAAAAACTATGATATGTCTTTACTCATTTAACGGTCACCGTAATGTAAGAGTGTTGAAATGCCCCTGTGTATGTATGTGCATTTTTAACATAAATCACTGCTTTGAGTCATTTTTATCGTGAATGTACACATCGACTACTTGAGACTGTTTGTACAAATTCACAGATATCTAAACCCCAGAAGGTCCCCAATATCGCGCAATGTGTTGTTGATTCTGTTGTATTCGTGCTGTCGTAAACAAATAGATGTCATTTGTTCAGCACATCAACAAGTGGTTGATCGACAACAGGTATGTTTGTGTACATGTATATGTCTTGGTGTGATAAAAAAGCACGGATATGTCATTGTAATGTATCGTCATATCCTTACTGACAAAATAGTTAACATGTACACAATGTTGGCTATTGTTATGAAATATTCTATAGAAACCTCAAATTATTTGGATTGCTTTTACTTTGTTTTGTTTTTATGGTTTAAAATATTTAACTGAAAGATTGATAAGTTGTCCGATTAAACAATGAAAAGCACTATTTCTAGACGAAAAGACTAAAAAAAATCTTATCTAATTGTAAGGAGGTTTTCATAAATGGGATAATTATATAATTGAGGACTATCTATCTACAGTTTTACATGGTACTTTCGTTTTGCAGGATTCTCTTTTATTTTATACTTGGGCTGTTATTTTCGGCTTCAAAATAGGTATTTCTTGTGTTGCTTTGAAAGATAATTCGAGATTTTACAACTAGTTAACTGACAAAATATGTTTTTTACCCTGAATTATTTCATTATGCTTACATGTACTTTCATAAATAAAATCGTATTAAGTGGAGTTCTCAATGATATTAAATAAACAGTATTTTTGTATCGGTACTGTCATGACATATCATAATCAAGAAGCTTTCACTGGCAGCAAGTTCATTAGTACTAAACTACAGAACTAAACAACATAACACCAATTATCAAAGATTATGTGTTCCGTAAAACCACTCTTTTAGAGGTTGTCAGTTGTTTAATTGACCAGAGGATTGTATTAACACGACACGTGCCAGGTTACGAGTTACATACCAAATTATTTATCATATAACAAATTAAGTTATTTATATATGTATCCATTACATCACGCCTCACGTACTGTGTTCGAAAAAAAGGCATTTGTTATTTCTGCACGTAAATGTAGCATACATCACTCATTATTCAAGTACTCTCATAAACATTCGTGACCACTAGGAATTCAACATATTTTACTGAAGTAGAAACATATCACACTTATCATCGATCCATCACACTCGGTACCTGGTCTGGAAGTTTATTTGTTAATCATCTGAGATGGTAACGACTATATGATATCGGCTCTATTAGCATTAAGTGTTGTCATTGTCCTGTCCACAATTCGGAATGGGTTTCTTAATCGCTTCATCATACTTTCTGATGTCAATATCATCACTCATGAAACTTTCTGTTGTCAATATCGTCATTTATGATACTTTTTGTTGTCGATATCGTGATATCAGTCAAAGACCTCATACAGGGAAATCTAGCCATTGGATAGCATTGAATAAAACCTCATCTCCAAGTCACTGATGTGTTTACCTATTGTACATAAAAGTGATGCTTCTCTTGTCTCTACAAAACCCTTTACCAAAGTAACTGACAGTCGGGAATCATATGAGTTTTATCCATTTATATATAATCCATATTATCAGTGCATTATTAATAAAAGCATTAATTGCCACCAAAGAAAGTCATTTTGCAAGTATATGTAGTTACGGAACTCTCTTGTAAAAGAAACATGAGTCATTGTAAGGTAAGATGGATCCTTAATAACTCGGAAGTCTCGGTCACTTTGCCTTGTTCTACACATAGATCACAGGTGAGTTAACGAGATAGTTGACTAACTCTGGCCATCTCCACCTATTCTTCACCTGTCACCACATTAAACCACAGTAACGTGATAATGTCTTACGTCTGACTGTGGTGTAGTGTCAGCTAAGTGACCTGGCCCCGGGGCTCCAGTGTAAAGAACTAGTAAAGTGTTTTCTTCCGACTGTTAAGAGAGGAATGTTATGTTAATAATTAATGTACATATATGTGTACTTCTTTTATAAACTTCTCTAACTTACTTCACTTTTGTTAATGGGTTTACAGCCCACAGACAATAATTCTAGCATGATTTAAGACAACGGGCAACAACCATGTATGGGCTAGATACGGTGAAACACACAGATATATGTACTTGCAGTTGTATGTATCTTTTTAAAATGTATATTGTGATTCTTCCTAAGTGATAGAGAGGAACTGATAAAATATTTAATGTTGAACTTTCTAGTAGTGACAACAAAGTACCATCCAATCAATGCTTCGTCCCTCCCTTCTACTAATTGTTGGGGAAGGGCCTACTTCATACATCACTGTATAGTAAGTCGTGTCTCTGTGCTGCTGGTAATCATGCTCATAAAATCTAATATACAAATTCTATATAGTTGCCGATGAAGACCATTTAACCTCCGCTTTAGTTACATGCTTTGCTATATAAATTTGAATGGCTTATCAAAACCTTGTGTTGTGAGTAATGTCAACTGTCCGAATATGCATGTAAATCGTGATATTGGGAACAAGCCTTTGAATATCAAAATAAACAGCGACATGTAAACATCACTGCTGCTTTGGTTTGTATTTAGAAAAAAAAACCCCAAAAAAACACCAACACAATAGGCAAATCAAAACCATCATAAAACTTGTTGGAAGTCTATCCATACAGATTTCGTTGAAGGTTTTTTTCTCGACAAATACATTTCTTGAAAAAAACACTACATCGACAATATGTTTTAAAGTGACATTGTAATCTTAGAGACCAGTTTCAATAGATGCAGTTTGACGAAGGTCAAGGGTGAGATTTAAAGCCACAATAGCCATAACGATTTCCTTGCGATATATTCTACTTCTATGTGCGATATGTCGTAAAATGGACGTAATTGATGCCGGTTAATATACCAACTGGGCCTGTCCTTATTAATCTATTTCGGTCGACCAAACAAAACTATGCTTACCGTTCCAGAACACATGTTCTTATTTTCCTTGTATTTTTTCAATAGTCTTTATTTTGTTCATATCTACCACACTTTAATATAATTCTAGTTTGAATTAAGATTCTGGTTACTTGTTTCTTTGTTTTTGACTAACTGAACCCGCTTTTGACTGGTGGTTTATCACTTCAAAGTCATCATCTCCTATACTTTATGGTAAACGATTTGCCAACATCAATTGACAAAGAAGTATGGTAATTTTAAGGATGTCTTGAGGATGTAATTGGTAACAGATTTATGTTTGGAAAAATGCCGTCACTTATTTTATTTATGATTTATGTTATAGCTATATAGCTGTACTCTACAGTGTCTTGATGATAAGGTTAAAGGTGTAAGACCCTAATTAGTAACAGAACATTGACAGCTTGTTTGATGGATATGGTTATCGCTTGATTGACAGGTCAGTATTGTATGTAATATGGTCAGTCTGGCCCAAATATAACACTGACTTCATTGTGGTATTGGCATATGCAGTTAGTCTATCATGGCATCCTAAGCTGAGGAAAGAAAAAAACATATACTGTATGTATGAGTGCCTGATTGTCTGTCAGCTGTGACGACACAGGCCCTGGGGCACGGGCTAAAAATAGGTCAAGACCTTACAGAGCCAGATAATAAAAATGTTCTCACTTAAGCATAGATGGTAACGTCCCATGCCTGTCAGGTGAATCCCAATTAGGAGCCTGTGGTGTCGAAAATATGTTTTCTAAAAATGTATGTCATATCAAAATCGGAGCTAGAATACTCAACACTTCGTTAAGAATTGTTTTCAAAACGTCATATATTGCAGCATTCCATTTGCATTTCATAACAGTAAAATTTGTTTTGTAAATTAGTCTTATTTATTGTTTTCAACGTCCAGATTCATTTGCATTATCATTTTGTTATTAATTAGTACAGTGAAAAGAATTTTTATTGTCCATTAAGTGTTTGTAAAACAATTCATTCGTGTTGCTTGTCTTACATCTTATTTCAAAACGGATTGTATTGTACATAAAAAGGTCAAAAGTATTCCATGATTTTCATTACCATTGCGCCCGGGTTGCATTTATATTTAATAATGTGTATTCCGGTAATTTACTGCCTGACAGGTTGGGCCATTAAAGTAGAATTTGTTATCAACAATGTAGTTGTATAAAGAGAGACCTTGAGCTTTTCCCACTTCTTCATCTCAACGCTTATTGAGTTAATTGAACTGTTATTTATTGTATTGATTGCGCCAAGTGAGCTTTTCATAACTTTGGCATTAGCCATGATCTACCAGTTTTCGACAAGAGAAGTCTTAAGCTAATAGCACTGACGACATAATGTAAAGGTCTCCATACTTCTCACCAGTTGTCAGCCTGATATCCATATTTATAATTTCATGACAATATATTTGAGATTGTACCGAATTTGGTTTGTCTTGTTTAAGGTCCTACCAACAGATAGGGTATTTTAACTTTTTTAAGGAATGCCTCCCATGTACGCTTACGTAATGTTTTCTGCGTGTATTTTCATGAGTCTGTGATATGTACAAGTAAGCCCCATGTGATTTTGCGGTACTGATGACGACATTATAGTGTTCACACACTGAAATATACGGGTGAGCTTGTCTTTCATTACCGCAATGCTGAAAGTTAAGTAGAAAGTAGCAGCTACCATTTGTAAAGACTCTGGCATATATCAACCAGAGAATGGAACTCAACTTAAGTCCACAAGTGAGGAAGTGTCATGACAGAAACTAAATTCCAACAGAATCATAGTTCAAAGACAAACTCGATGCAACGAGAGCAAGAAATAGTTCACATAGCTATCCACGAATAAGATTAAGATTAAGAACCATTTGTCTCTGAAGGTAAAGCATCTTCTGCTTCATGAACGAAACCTACCATGTAAAGTTTTTGAAGTGTCACGTTCCCCAAAGAGAAAAATATTAACAACAGCCGAACAACCAGGTATCCTTACAAACATCCAGCACGACCACCGTCATATCACACAAGGAAATACAATATTTCTCCAGGAGATCATTATATCTACGTTAAAACTTCCTTATAACCCTTTTCAACCTACATCGCTTGAAACCCCGTGTAGTCAGCTTGTCTGTAAGTTGCTGATATCCTCCTCGAAAATCATAATACCCGAAACAAGAACTAGAATATTGAGTCCAATACGATATGTAAACATCACAAGTTGGGGATGTTCAGCTGATGTTATCCAGAAAATAAAAGTTGAAATCATCATCCTTAGCACACATCTTGATGGGAAAGGGGTACTGCTTGGGTTTCGTTTTGTGAAAGGACCAAAGTAAGTGCCTAATATACATATACAAATAATCCACACATGTCCTTGATGCTGTCTTAGAACTATCAGAAATATGAAAATTACCAAATATATTGAACTAAAGGGTTGGTGCCCGTCCGCATTTAAATTTTGATATTTTTTCGATCACTTCGGATTTTCCTCAGTCGCCTCCTTGTTTTCAAAATTTGAACCATAAAAATCACTGACGAGTCCTAGAATGACGAAAAAGTTGTATGCCTACGGCGTACCTGTTGGGCATCTTAGATTGTACAAAAGGGACACAAGTTTATATCATCTTCAATAACAGATCTAACTGCGCCAGACAGCTGTATCTCTCTTTAACTTGTCAGTAATAATAAGAGACGATATGTTTAAACGTAGGAGGTGACTTCAGGAAATCCAAAGTAACCGAAAAATGTCAACTTTAAAATAGGAAGGTGCACGGGTCAAACATATCTACATATTATACAGTTTAATGTATATGTGTATATTATATATACGAGTATCTATAACTAACAGCAGGAAATCTTTGTCTTTATAATTGTATTGCACTCAATACAACCTGGGTCATTTGAAGACGAGTGTTAAAAGGGACACCAAAAAACACAGGAATATAGAGCAGAAGGAGGAAAAGGAAATTGTCTGTTGGTGTTGAAAACCCCGATTTTGCAGGGGTCCATAACTATTTGGCTTCTATATAGAGCTAGATACAATAGAGGTTTACTTTCCCGTCTTGCACTTTCACTTAATCTAAGGTTTGCATGTTCCATGAAGGAAATACAGCTATAAGGTCGAATGGGAAAAATAATTATTCATTAATTCTTGAAAATGCAACAATGACAATGTTGACGAACGATCAACAACCAAAGTTTCTTATAAATCATATGTATAAAAAAATTCAACGACACCACAGCTCATATAAATTATCTTAATATCAGAAAGATATAAAAAATAGTATACTTAAAAAAGGATATCACAATGAAGTCCTGTTTAGTTTTTAAGATTATATACAAATTGAAATAGGTTGTTGCAAACAAAACACAAACACAACTTCGTCATCAAATTTAGATAGATTTTGCATATTTGATTCGATATAAGAGCATCGCGTATTAATACAAGATATAAAGATCCGTGGTTGTTGACTCAGTGTTAAGATACTACATGTACTAACACGACTATACCTGGTGTTAAGATACTACATGTACTAATACGATTATACCTGGTGTTAAGATACTACATGTACTAACACAACTATATTTGGTGTTAAGATACTACATGTACTAACACGACAATACCTGGTGTTAAGATACTACATGTACTAACACGACTATACCTGGTGTTAAGATACTACATGTACTAACACGACTATACCTGGTGTTAAGATACTACATGTACTAACACGACTTTACCTGGTGTTAAGATACTACATGTACTAACACGACAATACCTGGTGTTAAGATACTACATGTACTAACACGATTATACCGTGTGTTAAGATACTACATGTACCTACACGTTAATAGCTGGTGTTAAGATACTACATGTACTAACACGATTATACCTGGTGTTAAGATACTACATGTACTAACACGACTATATTTGGTGTTAAGATACTACATGTACTAACACGATTATACCTGGTGTTAAGATACTACATGTACTAACACAACTATACCTGGTGTTAAGATACTACATGTACTAACACGACTATATTTGGTGTTAAGATACTACATGTACTAACACGACTATACCTGGTGTTAAGATACTACATGTACTAACACGACTATATTTGGTGTTAAGATACTACATGTACTTACACAACTATATTTGGTGTTAAGATACTACATGTACTAACACGACTATACCTGGTGTTAAGATACTACATGTACTAACACAACTATACCTGGTGTTAATATACTAAATTACCTGGTGTTAAAATACTACATGTACTAACACGACTTTACCTGGTGTTGAGATACTACATGTACTAACACAACTATACCTGGTGTTAAGATACTAAATGTACAAACACGACTATAAATGGTGTTAAGATACTACATGTACTAACACGACTTTACCTGGTGTTAAGATACTACATGTACTAACACAACTATACCTGGTGTTAATATACTAAATGTACAAACACGACTATATTTAGTGTTAAGATACTACATGTACTAACACGACTATACCTGGTGTTAAGATACTACATGTACTAACACAACTATACCTGGTGTTAATATACTAAATGTACAAACACGACTATACCTGGTGTTAAGATACTACATGTACTAACACGACTATAGCTGGTGTTAAGATACTACATGTACCTACACGACTATACCTGTTGTTAAGTTTCTACTTGACTCTACCTTATGGGGCTCCTGTTAAGTGCAATATGTTGAAGAACATTTCTATGTGTATATGTTGTGAAATCTTACCTCACCCTCCAAAACCATCCATCATCTTTATCCTATCACCATAATATATTTAATTACGACGCGATTTATACCGCAATTACATGGTAATTAATCAACATGTAAATATATGCATATTATCTGCAGTATTTATATGCATCTAATTATAGATGTCGTAGATCGCATTAAAATCATCAGAACCGACATAAACGCACCTGCTAAGATATGGCTGGGGTTTATTGTCTGACAATATCCTGTAATAATGAGATATACTGCTGATGTTTTTGTAACTGATTCACGAATGTATTTTTATTCAAGACTTGACTATTTGTTTCACAAACTTATTGTGTTTACATGTCGCAGCTGATTCGAAATTCAAGGGCTCGCTTTCATTATCACGATTTTTCGTGCTAAAAGTCATCAACTGACAAACTTGTAACACAAGGTTTCAAAAAATGCAATTTAATAAAATTTATGGGAAAGTTTTACGGTCGTTATGCTGAACTCATTGAAAAATATTCTATTCTGGGAGGCTGTTTTACACCACTTAATGTAATAATTATTCCATTAAGCGCTGCGACTGCTACGCTTAGTATCATAAAATGTAACAATAGGCGATGTGCTTGTATATCTACATTAAGTGTTGTTATTACAATAGGAGTTGCAACAAGAAACATCAACATGTTAACATAATCATAATTCAAACTCAAAATCCATAAAACCAAGGCAAAATATGAACAAAAGAAAAAATTATACGGAGACACCTGAAAATAAACAAGGCGAATGAGACCAGGTGTTCCGGAAGTGTAAGAGTTTTCTGCTTCATCGACGACACCCACCATGTAAATATTGGTCAATCAAAGTAAGTAATGTCACGTTCTCAAATGGGACAATGCATACAACAACTTAACCAACAGGCAAACAATAACGAGCATCAAATGCATCCAGCGTCATGTGGCACAAAGAAATAGAATATAATTTATTGCTTAGATAAGTTACACTTGTGTCGTTAGCCTCCTTGTAATAGTCCGAAACTGATGCCGGCTTGAAGCACTAGTATGACACCACACGAGATCACGTTATGGTGACAAACGAGACAGAATCCAAAGTATTCCTTGCGTGGGATGATGCACAGATAAGGTCCAAATGTGATAGGTCAATGGCGACATTAGGGAAAAATAAAATACCCAACATTAAGTCGCCTCATACGAATTATGAAAGGGGACAGGATGTAAAATTCATATACCCTACCTGTAGGGTAAACAGAGCATTATCAAGACAAATTTAACATTGCAACAGACGAGATACGAAAACTAAGTATTACACAGGTACTGTTTGGATGAAATTGTGATGAGAACGCGGAAAGGCACATACAGTATTCTAACAAAAATAGATATGAGGGAGGAAGTAAAATTCATGTACCTTTGAGACAATATATACTGATGTTCAATGTAAAGAACAAGTAATCACAACCGAATTAGAAATGCATATCATTGCAGTACTAAAGAACTGCAGCCAACTAGACTTGTTAGATAGAGCTAGTCGTGAAGGTAAAGTAAAAAACATGTACGAACGAGAAATGAAGGCGGCGAGTGACACACTTGGGAACTGGAAAGAACCAGAAATGAATATAATGTAAGAAACATACATGATTGTAAAGAATTAAATAGGAAGAAGGTGTGCCCTACATGTGCGATTGTGAAGAACTAGATATGAAGATAATGTGAGACACATGAAATTGTATAGAACTAGATATGAAGACAATGTGAGACACATGAAATTGATATGAAGTAAAGGGATATACATATATATATTACTATAAAGACGCAAAGTTGAGCAGGGAGAATACTTCCGAGACCAAACAAGATAAACAAAAGTAATAATAATTCCTACATTGTAAAAACCTTTTGAATTCAAAATAAAATGTACCAAAATTCGAAAATAGTAATAGTATTAAGTGAACTCGAGAGAAACCATACATAGAAAAATTGATAGTGCAAGTGATAAGGAAGGAACTCGTGTAGAAATATTAATGTTTCGTATGTATGTATTTGTGACTCGGACTTTATACATTACGTAACAGCATATCAAATTAAAGTTCAATAGCAAAACACAATTAAATAAATAAATAAATAAAAAAAAAAAACAAATGACAACGTAATCATAATTCAAACTCAAACTCTAGGGCAATATATGAACAAAAAGAAAGATTTACACAGACTCCTGAAAAAAAGTACAAGGAGAATAAGACCATGTGTTCCAAAAGAGTATGCGTCTTCTGCTTCATCGACAACACCCGCCATGTACACCTTGGTCAATCCAACAAAGTAATGTCACGTTCTCAAATGAGAACAAGGTATACAACAACGGAACCAACACGCAAACAAACGAGCATCAAAAAATCTAGCTTCATGTTGCACAAAGAAATATGAAAAAATATTTCTCAATGAGATCACTATGCCGACCATCTTTTGAACCCTTTTGTTACGAGTTTGTCTGTCATTTGACGACTTCTTACACGAAAATAGAAAATCATGATAAGAGGAACAGGCCCTCAAAATTGCAGCATTAAATAGCGATATAACTTGTTGACAAAGTAAAATTGAAATCTTAATTAAACAGTTTTTGATCAAATGGCATTTATTTAATTTGCACATATCAGTTTAAACCGCGCCCAGCTTAATAAATATGTCAAATAATGCCACAGGGAAGCTTTGACGGTCATTTAGATAATAAGTTTACAATGCTTGAAATCTTAGATATTACAAAAAAGAAACATAAACACCATTAATAACAATCAAAATAAAATAAAAATATGAAATGCAATCTTAATTTGTTTAATTATAATTTACTTTATTGCAAAATTATCTCTTTGATGTGTGTATGTTCTTTTTTTTTCATTTTGACGAGTATTATTAAGATAAAGACATTGTGGATGTTCTTTCCGTCATTAAAATTATATATATAACAACACAGAGGAAAACGTTGTAATTACTACCTGCGCGTTAATTCATTGAGTATGTTGATACCAATGTGTGTTATGTGATGCGAGAGGTGTGTTGTTAAGCATACATACATCTGCATGGCTATGTCTTGTGATGTTATATATAATGTATTTAAGTGGATATACCAATTGAAATTGTAGATACATTTTTCGAGCACCTGTTGTAGAGGCCAAGTGTCAACGACTATTAATAATTAATCTTGATTGAAATGAACGAGTTTTAAATTTGAAATGTGCATGACATTCTATAGCTACGATGTACGTGTTGACAGATTAACTACACATCACAGACTAGAGACAAGCCTGGGGCTCTTATATCTTATCTGACATAAGAAGTGTTCAATAGGTGATCAACGTCACATTTACCATTATACAATATATCGCCCAAGGGAGAATATCAAACATACATCTACAAGTTTATCGGCATAATCCATACATTCCCAGAATGTGTTCTGTAGAAATTTTGACATCATCTTAAAAATCCCGTAGATATGATTGAAAACTTTCTTGAAGGTCATGTTTGCCGTCCGTTGAAGTTACAAATAAAAAGATGGTAACATCAATTGTCATTATGATATAGTGTATGGATTTACACTGCATTGATCTTGAAATGTCCTTCGGTGTGGAAATAAGATAATAAGCTCATATATCTATGCGTATATCCTCATAATCAGATCCGGATTGATGAGTTATGGCAAGAACCTGCCTCGGTAATATTGAAGAAACGATGGAATGAAAAAAAAGAAAAGAATTCGTACATTTTAGTATATGAAATATCTTTGATAAATTGTATTCACAAAAAGACGTGAAATGTGCTAATGTATTCGTAGAAATAACAATAGCACGCGATGATTAATGCAAGCTTCTCAGATAAAAGACTTGATTTTGGCGACAAATGTTTTCCACCTTGAAGGAGCTGGCGCCTAGACACAAACCATGCAACTTGTATAACACGTACATTAAGTCACATGATCAGGGGTCACAAAGTTTGGTACACATCTTTGTTATAACTTTGTAACTTTATATTTAACTTGCAATAATATTTCAGTGATGACGTGTTTACTTTTTTAAGAATTGATAATATACATTAATTACGCATTTTAAAACTGACTTAAACTATACCGTATCGATGATAGATTTCATCTTTAAAAGCACGACTTTTTGGAATTCTCTCTGTTTTCTTATGGATGAAAGAATAGGAGAGTTCCTTTCACGCCTAATTTGAAAGTCGTACATATATCTTTTGGTGTGCGTTGATAGGTAATTAAGAGTCGACGAAGTAATGAGCTCAGGTGTGGAACTGGGAATTAAACCTACAGAAGGTGTTACAATTAGCGAAATGAACTGGCGATGCCACGGACACAAGGTTTAAGTCGTAATTCATCTTTAATTTATTTTTACATTTTTGTTCAAAACATAACACATAATTTCTGGTCATGAGACGCTCGTATTATTAATGGTTGAAATGTTTCCTGCTTTTCTGGCAACTGTTTCTAAAAAGCGTAGCCTAGGTGAGATAGAAACAAGTCCTCGTGACACGGTTAAGATATTCACGGGCAGAAAAAGGTTAGAAGCTATGTAACACATTGCACATTGATCTATTGAGATGTTGATGAATGAATTTTGATGGAACTGACTACAGCATGATAATGCAGTTTTGTTATATAAGTTTGTGAATATAGCAATCATACAGTACATTAGGGGCGTTATTGATAGAGCATTACAGTCCACTACAATACTTCAACCGATATCATAGGGGGTCCGCAAAGTGAGCATCGAGGTCGACGGAACATGATTTACATACAAATTTGTACATTAATATGTCTTGTCAACTTTGTTGTTGTTATTGCCTTTTTCATGTGTATTTTCTCCTGCGTAAAATAGTATGTATAAATCGATTAAGAGATCTTAAATCACCCGGGTTATCGATTTCTCGGATCAATGATTATCAGTTATGTGAAACTTCAAGGATATTGATTTCATGAAAATCATTAAATACAACTTACCTTTGAATAGTTTGCTAAATATATATGTATGTAGATTACACGTGCATGTCATTAATAACAAATATTAAATCATCTAAACAGTGACACTTGCATGTTGATTGATCAAAATATTCCCATCAGTAATGACAGGATCCTATGGGGCCACCTCAGGTAAATTGTATACCTGTTGTAGGTTTAAAGCACTATACAGATTGCATACCAGTGGATATATATGACACTGCTGTAGAACAGTGATTTTGTAAGTGTAATCGAGTTTACTGAAATAATTATCGTGTTCGTTAGTTTTGTTTCAGAAAACAATGATAAAAATCATGAAGTATTTCTTACGATTTATCAACACCAAATACATTTATTCTTTGAAATAGATTCATCAACTATTCAAAAGATGATGTCCACACAGGCCTTGTGCCTTATCCCTCGGGACACAGGTCAGATGATATAAACATGTAGGATGTACAGTCATCAATCACATGAAAATATATATCACTACAAATAAGGTATACAACGCTACGGGAAAGAGCGCTTCAAGGCTACATCTATCACAATACAGGCCATGAACCATTTACACAAACCAACAGCCATGAACCATCTACACAAAACAGCAGTCATGGGCCATTTACACAAAACAACAGTTATGAACCGTTTACACAAGCCAACAACCACGAACCATCTACACAAACCAACAGCCATGAACCATCTACTCAAACCAACAGTCATGAACCATCTACACAAACCAACAGCCATGAACCATCTACTCAAACCAACAGTCATGAACCATCTACACAAACCAACAGCCATGAACCATCTACACAAACCAACAGCCATGAACCATCTACACAAACCAACATCCATGAACCATCTACACAAACCAACAGCCATGAACCATCTACACAATCCAACAGCCATGAACCATCTACTCAAACCAACAGTCATGAACCATCTACACAATCCAACAGCCATGAACCATCTACACACACCAACAGCCATGAACCATCTACCATCTACACAAACCAACAGCCATGAACCATCTACACAAACCAACAGCCATGAACCATCTACTCAAACCAACAGCCATGAACCATCTACACAATCCAACAGCCATGAACCATCTACACAAACCAACAGTCATAAACCATCTACACAAACCAACAGCCATGAACCATCTACTCAAACCAACAGTCATGAACTATCTACTCAAACCAACAGTCATGAACCATCTACACAATCCAACAGCCATGAACCATCTACACAAACCAACAGTCATGAACCATTTACACAAACCAACAGCCATGAACCATCTACACAAACTAACAGCCTTGGACCTTGTACACAAAATAACATCCACCATGAACCATGTTCCATCTACACAAAAAATAGCCATCATGAACTATTTGCCAACTCGAACATGAATCGTCCACTCGCAAAACAACACGTATGAATCATCTTCTGACATGAACCTCACAAACGACATCTACACAAATTTACAAAATAACGACCTAGACGAAAACCAACAATATTCTACACAAAATAATCATAAAGTGAACAAATAACTTAATACAGAAAACAAACGAAACCTAAATCAATTATCAAAAACATACACACCAATTATCAAACCCCTATCTTAATAATATAATTAACAACATTCTACACAAGAGATCGATTCGAGTTATCCAAACCATGTTGTCACACAAATGGAAGATTAAGAAAAAGATTAATCTGGTCAATGTCTGGAAACGTCTTCTGTCATCGTTTGTTTTCCATTGCCACAACAACCAACAGAAGTTATCAAGTCTAGAAAATACATTAGTTAATCACATTATGCAGGAATTCAATTTACCTCCCCGATATATATTAACTGGTTTACGAACTATGTTGATGAAACAGAAAACGTTTACCCCTCCGAAGCTCAGGATCTTGTATTTGTCAGGAGTCTCCGTGTAAATCTGTTTCATATCGTACCTTCACTTAAAGCACTGGAGTTAGAATAACGATCATTTTAACGTGTCGGTATTTTCTTTGTTGTTTTACGAGATAGTATCTTGCTGTGAATTATCAGTGTTTTGTTGACAGTGGCTAAAGGCGAGAAAGTGATGCATAACTTGTACCCTTAAAGAGATAATATGTGTCCTCGAATAATACCTTTCGTCACTTGATACCTACACCGATAATGTAATATGGGTTTTAATCTATCTCCAAAGCAATGCCTGCATAAGACTGTTTAACATTTGTGCAGCAACTAACTAAAGGATAGGGACGTCGACTTTCAATCGGTGTGGACAAATGTTTGCTAAACTATTAGAACTATAACGACAGTCTCGATGTGTTATGGACTTTAGAACTGTTCAATACATTAACTTAATAAGGATTCAGAGGTTCACACGAATTGCTAGTTAGAATGGTTCTACATCAATTATATCCACATTTCACATCTTGCAATTTTTAGTAAACGTTTGTTCAGAAGAATGCGTTATAACTTAACTTTTAAAAAAGATTGTTACTATCATGAAGGTTAGAAAATACCAAACAGGTGTAGTACAAAGCATTAGCTAACAATAACTATACTGCATACACAAACGTTACTGAAAACAATTACTGTTCAGTGATTGAGCAAAGTTAAGTTAATTTAATTCCAGATAAATTATAATGAAATAAAACACGTACAGGTGTCCCACGTACTTATATATGATGTATATATATAGCTGTATACAATTTAAATATAAATAAAAAAAATACACTCTTACCTAGAGCAAAGAACACGAAGAGAAGAACACATATAGAAAGTATAACAATCCACCAGCGAGGTTTAGTCAGAAGACGGCGGGGAAGACAACGTGTCCTCATACTCCTGGTGCTCCGGACACTCTCGGACAGTCCGGTCAGAGAGGAGAGTTGGACACTACATCGAGACCGGACACTGTAAGCCACAGGAGAATCATCACACTACATGTACACTGGCGGAGTTGTGCATCAGGACTTAGCAGTGATCTTACGGTCTCCGTCCTGGACATGACAGACAAAGACAGGTACCATTCATCACGGCCTAGGAGGGGCCCAAGGCGGGATAGCTCAACACCTTAAAATCCGGACACCGCCCATAAGGCCTCAGGTGGGAAATCTTATAACTTCATACCGGATGCTTAAAGATATTTAAAGCTAAGTGTCTTCTCTCACTGGTAGTATCTGGCTGTGACACACACGTTTCAAATTCGCTGATAATTTTTCGAATGTGAATCCTTATCCGAAGGAGTAGTGTATATTAATAAATACGATGTACTTGCACTTATTTTCCTCAAATCGCACTAGATCCCGCGAGATGACAGATGAAACATATTTCATTGTTACACATTAGAAAAACGTAACGTTATTCACCAGTTCTGACTACAGTATCACATTAAGCTGAAATATTCATGAAAACACTGATGTAATTATTGCAGAGTAAATCGCTTACCACCAAAATATGAATTATTTAACACATAATTTATTGTCTGATTTCACCTTCATTATATATACTTTAGTATGTAATATCTCCTAGATCAAGCTGACAAGATTTTAAAAAGCATTGAAGAAGAAGTAAGAAAAGTTTGAATACACATCACCAAATTTCGATTAAACACAAGAGATACGATATGATTGGTCTTTGCCATACACAACACAAAGACAAATTTCTATGGGACACAACAAACCATACATGTACCGTCAAGAACAGTGAATATTATAAATATCTCATAGCTAAGATGCAAATGATTTCGCATACAGAAACGTATGTTACAAGCTAATTTATCAATTCGTAAAGATTTGATTATTTTGTAATGTATTGGAAGCCACTTTCAGGTAAGAATCCTGTTTACAGGTGTTTATAGAACCTGTGATATCTGCAAAACAAAAACGTATAATATACGTATACACTGTGCGCCGATACTACTCACTCTCTATAATAGCGACAAATAATTGAGAATTGTAACAGCAACGAGTCTTAATATTGCAATAAAGAATTTAATATCTGTTTATAACAACGAGTCTCCATACAGATTTATGAGAGTTATTATTGGGACAAATAATTGAATATGTGTTTATAACAACGAGACTCCACACAGACTCGTGAGAGTTATCATTGCGACAAATAATTGAATATGTGTTTACAACAATTAGACTCCACACAGACTCATGTGAGTTATTATTGCGACAACAGATAGTATATCTATTGACAACAACGAGATAAATAGTAAAGTATTGTACAACATAACCATCACAGGATTCGACAGATATACATTAATACACAGGAGTATATACTATTGATTGGGTTAAACTACTATCAGAACAAGTGTTAATTGCATCTATGGTAATGAATGCCAGATATGAAGCTGACAAGTCTGAAAACGGCGCCGAAATACAGGTTTTAGTATATAGAACAGATTCAACGCACATAAAAGACATAAGAAAACCAGATTTACATCCAAAATATTCAGGTATATGAAATAGAATTACAAACAAGAAGGGAAACCGGATTCCGTTTTTGTATATGTTTGGAAGACTGTTTCAAAACCAAGGAGCCTAAAACGAGAAAGACGTGTCCGTATCTGCTCGTGTTTTCCTTTGTTGTTGTCTGAAATAGAGAATCAAGAAAATACCAACATAGCAAAATAGTCATACCTCAAACTCAAGATCAATAAAACTAGAGCAAATCATCAAAAAAAGAAAGATTTATATGGAGACTACTGAAAACGTTCAAGGAAAACAAGACCATGTGTTCCATAAGAGTAAGCGTTTTCTGCTTCAGCGACGAAATTGAAATTATATAGAAAACAGATCATGTACATATTCAGAGGAAATCTTGTAATCAATCTTAAATAGTTTTTACAAGATTAATTTCCAGTTTAAGATAATGTCATAAAAGAAAAATAATAAATTTTAAAACACGTTCCTGAAGCAGTTGCTTATTTCTATATATGCTTTCTATGCTTGTTAGGTGCCATACAAGAGGACAGGGGTAAAAATTATAAGCAAATGAATGATAAATAAATGTGATTATGTTTACATGTTGGTATTTTTAAGTTAATATTTTTATCAGGACGAAAATTTTCATTTTTTTCAAAACAAACTGTTTCATTGGTCAGTTGTTTGTCGTGTTTGTATAGAAATTTTAGTTACTGGTATAACCAGGGATTGTGATATGGTAGTACACCGTGTCTCCTGCGTTTGCGAAATATGCCTGGCTTTTATTTCAATTTTCGCTGTTTGCGCCCAGAACATCAAATCCATCCATCTCCCTACTCGGTACTTCCTTGCAACTTTATACAGTTCCGAAATCCTTTTGGTTTGTAGAGTACTATGTGTATTTATTGGTATCAGCTATACCAAATGTCCTCTCGTTTTCCTTCAGTGGTACCTCGGTTTGACGTTCCCTTCCGGCTTGTGCTTACCAGCGTTGTGTAGTCAATTTATTGAAATCATTTCCTATAATGGAAACTCTCGTTGTTTTTCTCTGGTTCAAATTCTTTGTTTTGTCAATTGTTCTAAGATCACCTGTATCGTTATGACATGTTTTTTTCTATGATGACATTGAGAATTTATTTTGAAACAATTTGATACAGGGTTAATGGCTATTTTTTTTTGGTTACATAAAGAAATGACATTTTTATTAATTCTTCGAGTCTAATACTTTACTTTGCCAGATTGGAGCATGAAGCGATCACAGTATATAAAAAATATCATTAACAAGATTATTTACAAAAGACACACAAGTGAATAGCAACTTTGATTAGTTATCACACAGCTGTCTCGTCCTTCTAGGAGTCTTCCCACAGAATTTTTAGTTTAATAAAACGCTTGGCGTATTTAAAATATGCTTCAGATATATTCATCAGAAGATGATAGTTCAAATTCACTAATGTAAAATCCTCATTACAATATATTGGTTGTAGTATTTGTCTTTCATTTTCATGTTTTTCACTTTCATTTGTCTTTGGTTTCATACCAATTGGTTTTAAATAACCTTTCTAAATTTAATTTCAGAATGACGTTATCGTAACGACGGATCTCAGCTGTGGTGAAAACGAAGTCCAGATATTTTGATTTGATTTCTGATGTTAACTCTCGGGATACTTACTGTTTACAACGATTGATTAATTAAACAAATTCCTTCACATACCTTAGAAGTCGTAATATCCCTCGCGTGGCCTCAATGTTTTGTACATGGTAGGGGATATATGTCCACTATCATAACGACTACATTCAACATTCATTACAGTTAAAGTATTTCCACTTGTATCACACCTACGTAATTTTTGGCGTTATTTATAGAATATATAATGCCGACGACACTGATATTTTTTTTCCTCATTTAGGGAACAGAGAGGTTCATTATCGTTACAAAAACATCAACTTTATGAAAGCAAAAAAAAAAAAAATTTTTACTCTAAATAATTAATTTACAGTGTTTATCGCGGGAAAACATTTTATACAGACAAAGATAAACAAGGTACGCACTGACCGATTTTATCATTGTTAACAGTTTAAATGAAAACTTCTCAGTTGCATCATGGGATCACATTAACTTAATCTGTCTCGGAGGAGTTTCTTAAGACTTCTATAACGGTATCTATCAATGATTACCGTTTGTTATTTGACTTTTTCTTTTGATAGACCAGCAACTCTTTTGACCTCAATTTCTTTGTTTTCCAACTTGGACTCCGCGGCTTTTTTTTTGTTTTTCATTTTATCTTTACTGGTTTCATTTTAATAATACAATCACATGTTTTAGAAATTCAACGAACGCTCGGATTAGTTTCCGAGGTATAACACATATATACTACTTCACAGTTACTCTTACTGCTGTTTTTCTGTACTTGTTACATATAAATGACAATTTTATATGATTTTCACACCGTATCGGCTTGCTGATGAAGATTTATTCAAGCCTTTTTCCGATCAAATTCTGATAATTTCGATTAACAAAATTGCATTTTTGTCATAAAGATTTATGTTGTTTTGAGATTCAGTGCGGTACGTGAGGCGATATGTACCAAGAATGGGTTTAATAATTTTGGATTTTCCTCAGTCGCCTAGGGTTTAAAAGTTAAACCTTTAGTATCACTGACGAATTCTAGAAGGACAAAACAGCTGTCTAATACAGTTGAATACATTTTTTTGCTTAATTGTGTCTAATTCTAGTTTTCGATAACCAGGTGTTATTTACGTGTGTATCTTAATACAATGTTGTTATAAATCTGTTTATAAACTGGTGTCTGTCAATACAGCTGTACCAAACTACGATTTTCTTATCAAGGACTTAATTATGAAGTTTTTCAAAACAGAAAAAAATATCTGCTATATTTATTTAGAGAACGTTTAAACCCTTCAACATTTGTGACGAGATATTAGAATTTTCAAATCCATTCATGTCATTTAAAAAATAATATTTTAAGTGGTGACCATATTGTGGGGTGAAAGCATTGATATTTGTACATAATCTTATCAGTTTTTGTATTAATTTCCAAACCTCTCCATTGAGAGACAGTGAAATGAGTAAGTGATATCACGTGCTGTTTTTTTCTTATTTTTTTTTTTGGCTTCAAAATATAACCTTATCATTATCACAATGAACAAGTAGATAATAGGCAGGTATCTGTTTTATTTAATATTTGAACATAAAGTAAATACATAGTTAGATATCATTGTGATTTTTGTTTCAGTCACTATTCAGCTAAAACGCTTGACGTTTGCATGTCCGTTTTCTTTCGTAAGATGCTTATGCCCTAGGGGTAGAGAGCGCTCACACTCGTTAAGGTCATGTCACCACTTTATGCGGTGTAATCACATCACAAGTGTAAGATGTCATTATTTCCGACAAAACTACCATAGGTCCTTTCAGTTGGTGTGGTGTACATCTATACAAAACACGACAACTTTCCAATACTGTGCTTTTGGAAAGTGCGACAGAAAAATCACTTTATACTCAGCCATACAACTTTATAAGCAGTGTGATAGAGTTTAGAAAACGCCGACTCTCATAGTGGCTACTAGCACATACAGTCCATTTGCCTCACGTCCAGACGTCCGTTTATAGTTTTTTACGTTGACCGAACAAATCTACCCTCATGTTTTGCCACATACTGCTACTATACTCATACACTACGTATGTCTCCCGTTCCTGGGCGTTATTGGGTCCCCAGTCAGGAGATGGTCTAACTAGATTCTTGATTCTCTGAAAACAAAAACACCGGTTCAGGTATTCTATATACAAAACACATGTTTTCAATAATGTAAAATTTTGATTTTTTTAGTTTTACACAAACGGGTTGTAATATTCCTCTCAAATCGTATTTATGACATTTCACTTGTCATAATTTATTCTTTAATTACAGCGGTTTTTTTTTTCAAAAGAATGCGTTTTCATTGCTTTATATTTAATAAACTGACTCATCTCACGAAATCAGTTAAGAGTGATGAAACGTCAGATAAACCAAATCTTGCAGATTAATGTGACAGAATGTTTACTTTTATGACAAAATAAAACTTGTATGTTATTTTTTCATGTTTGCCGTTAGCTGCCACAACATCAGACTATGGAAGGTACAGAAGAAACATATCGATTTTTACAGTTAGGTCACACCAAAAAATAAAAAATGCCAGATTTTTACCGTCTATAATATGCAACTCATTTTAACACGAGTTTAAATAATGAGAAAAATCAGGTCCAATCTTTGATTATATATTTGTATCTGTAGTTTAAATGGAATGCTTGCCACACAATTCTTATACTACGCAATATTGATAATGATGGATGTTTACCTGTTTTAGGGTGCCCGACTCCGATAGAAGCTGAGTAAGCATAAACAACGGTATAGGTAGAATGGGGAGGATTCCGATCATGTTACCCACGATTCCAATATAGCTCGGGTATGTGTACTCTTTAGACGAAGGGCTAGTCATGTTGGTCATGACGAGGATAAGAGATATCTAAAAAAAAAACCCATGAAAATTGTATTACATACCTACATTGTAGAACAAAAAGATACTACAACACAACCAGTAGAGATGACTTCACTACACGGTCACCGTACTGAGTGTACGAGATGGTAAGAAATCGGCCAACTTTTTCGGCCATACTAAAATTTCATGTACACTACTGTTAAGGGTAGTGTGACGAGATGGTAAATGCATTATAGACCAAATATACCCAAGATGGTAACATTGTACTGTAGTCAATTCGGCCACACTTCTTTTAACACTTTTGCACGAATTCCTAAACCACTGTCCATATATAGGTAACAGATGTATTCAACACTCGTTCTTCAGGTCCAGAATTAGGACAAAGCTTTGTGAATCGACAACATGACAACACTCAACAATATAATATATTTATTAACAGTGGATAAATTGGATTAAAAAAAAGATAACAAAGAACAATCACTTTTAAACCCATTCTCTCCGCGCGCTGTGAACACAGAAACCCTACATACGTAATTAACTTATCACTGGTCTACCCGTTAAGTAACCTATTAACAATTCCTGTGCTTCAATATCTTACAAAATGTCCAAATATATTTATTTATTCAACGGTTGTAACGGTCACTAAAACCTGACACACGTGGAAGAAGATGATGATGGTTTTTCGGAGATGTATGTAGAAAAGTGTTGGGAATTCGTTCCAAATCTATATCAATTGTAGTGTTAAATCAGGAATAATCTTTACAACCTCCAATCAGTTCGGAAAATCCATAGATGAAAACTTAAGTGGGATTATTAACCTCTGTTGAACACTATGAAGTCTGGTATGAACCGAGCATGGAGATACCAGTTATGAACATCTGTCCTAACATGTCACAGAGCAGAAGCCACGTCACGTCAATATTAGCCTTAGTACGACGTTATCTACAGTGAGTTAACGGCGAGATAAAGTTAACGGCGAGATAAAGACATTTAAAAACAACCATGGACAATTGTCTTAACATGTCACAGAGCTGAAGCCAAGTGGGAGACTACCAGTCAATCATGTAGTTACGTCAATGACAGCCTTAGTATGACGTTAACGACAGTGAGTTAACGGTGAGATAAAGTTGAAGACAGTGAGTTAACGGTGAGATAAAGATCACGTGAACATAAAGTTAACGGTGCGATAAAGTTAAAGACAGTCAGTTAACGGTGCGATAAAGTTAGACAGTCAGTTAACGGTGCGATAAAGTTAGACAGTCAGTTAAGCGTGAGATAAAGTTAGAGACAGTTAACGGTGAGATAAAGTTAAAGACAGTCAGGTGACGGTGAGATAAAGTTAAGGTAAGTTAACGGTGGGATAATCTTAATGACAGTGAATTAACGGTGAGATAAAGTTAAAGACAGCTAGTTAACGGTGAGATGAAGTTAACGACAGTGAATTAACGGCGAGATAAAGTTAACGTTGAGATAAAGCTAATGGTGTAATAAAGTCCTATAAAATTATAAACCTTACTTTTGGGGAAGATGTCCTTACCTCTCCTTACTGTTAACGTATAATATAACAATTTTATAATGTTAGATATGAAAAATAACTTAAAATCATAAAAAAAATCTGTACATAAAACCGTACGGTTCCATATGTACACTACAACCGGAAGTACGTACTTAATATACTAATGACTTTAAGGGTTTTTTTGTGACAGTAGGAGATGCATGCACGTAATATATTACACTATATATCTGATTCAGTAGTAAAACTGACTGCAAGACACACCTAGATTTCCACAAACACAATTAGATGAATAGTACAGAAAGGAACATCAGAACCACGTCACATCAAGGAATACTTACAAACATTGCAATCGGTACCAAAATATACCAGGACCATCGTATGAGTATGTGAACCGATCGTCCAGTCATTAGTTCCACGTCTCGGCTAAATCTCTCGGCACCTGTAAGGTAATTGAAAATACTACTCAAATAATTTCTCATGCACATATACAAATGATTATTACACTTTACTAAAGATTGACGTGATTTCTTCTAGTTAGAGAAACAAGTAAGT
This sequence comes from Ylistrum balloti, assembly GCF_031769215.1. Taxonomy (NCBI): domain Eukaryota; kingdom Metazoa; phylum Mollusca; class Bivalvia; order Pectinida; family Pectinidae; genus Ylistrum; species Ylistrum balloti. The sequence goes on along the minus strand of NW_026782542.1, from coordinate 76,873 downwards.
TATTTATAGACACATTCGAGGAACATGAATATACATTTCACCAAAAACCTTTCTCTAGGAGAAACATTTTATGGTAAAGTAAAGTAAAAGATTAACATTGCGCGTGAGCATGTAACATACATTTATTTACACATATTAAAGTAGATGCAATGAAGTTTCTAAGCATGTGATGCTCATGTAGACAAATGTTTGTTGATCTCAATTATCATATCATCAAAGAGAAAAAAACCCAATTTCATCAAAAGCATCCTTTTGAATTCATCATATCATGACAACATTTGAAATTTTAATTTAATTATTGTTTTAATTTAATTAAAAAGAAAGAAACTACTATTTCATAAAATATGCAATTAACAAACATTAAAACGTCTTTTAAACCATAAAATCTTTCACTTTAATTCATATCTTAATAATAATTTCCACATCAAAATGCACTTCTTCAAATAGCTGTATGCAATAAAGTGAGCGTTCTTCTATTTAATAACTCATTGTCCGAAATTCAGATGACGAGATTATTAACAATCAGTCACACAGACTTGCTTTCACAAAAACTTCTTCTCCCATAATCAATGGGCCAAATGTTTTAATATTTTTGATTAACATGTTTTCTTCGCTTGGTCTTTCGTGTAATCTTAGATATGATGACACATTTTAATAGATATCACACAACACATGCATATGGTTAGTAAGGTTGTATTAGAGTTAATGCATACATATATTTAACATAAAGCTCAACATGGAAAATGTCCTTTACGGGAACAGGTCTGTATTTCTTCAGAAAATAGCTAACCCAGACGATGGAAATTGTCCAACCATTTCTTGGTATCAAACATGGCCACATCAATGCAATGTAAAAGTAAACTGTTTGTACATGAACGGTTTTCACGGTTAAAACTTCAGGTTGAAAGATAGGATATTTTCATAGAATTTCAGAAAGTAAAAAAAAAATTCTACAAATTCATTATGTTACTATAGAATTTCTGTAAACCATTCATATAGTATTAAGGAAAACATGTATTTGAATCCTTGAGTTGAAAGTCACATTTGTAAATAAATTGGCCCTACATTGCAGTGTAATATCAGTGTCACCGTTCTTTTGTGACCACATGTATGGTATCGTACTGAACAGTAAACTCTGATATTACTATCACAATTTCTCGTGATTTAAACGTCTTGGTCTTAACACGTGATTAGTAGTATTACAACAAGGTTAGAAATATCAATACAAACGTTAAGCACATCACACAACATAATTGACGGCAACGTTCAAGTGTAATGTAGCCGAGGGAAGAAAAATATTGTCGATTTTATACTACGTCTGATATTAATAGTGACGATGGTGTCAGTTTGAAAAATAATACATACCATAAAGCCAGGCAATCACCACACACTCCAGGAGTGACCCAAGGAAAATACAGTAGGCTGCGATATACCAGTCTATGAGTTTGAACACGTATACCCCAGCCTGAAAAGAAACCATTCGGAGTAACGATATATCAATAAAAGTCATTGGGTTCATATTATTTTTATTGTTGTAACTGATATTATCGCTTACAAACAAACATGATATTAAGCGTTAGTGATAGGTCAGTAAAAAATCATAAGACGAAATTTAGGAAAGTTTGAAATAAAAATTTCATTAAATTCAGACTGCTATTTCACAAACATATCGATCTTCGATTAATCGTCAATTAGATACAAACATGTAGCCACATGTTAAAGCCATACACTTTCCCCGGCAATACTCGAGCGGTTTGAAGCACAAATAGAAGACTTTTCTTACTAAAATGTCTCTTTCGAATCTCTTGATTGAAAATTAAGGTGGTTTTTCTTTAGAAGTGAATTAAAAGAATGTTCAATAAGTGATCTTCCATCACGCATTCTATGTGTGCATTTTTGGTTCTACCTTAAATCTACACCTTTCCAATATGATTTTCATTGTTTAACAGGGTGTAACGAACTCGAAACACCAGAAAAAAAAGATTCATTGTGGCAAATATGTCATCGACACACTAGTAAATTCCAGTTCTGATTATTTTCTTCTTCAATCGTCTTTAAAGAACTGTTGTTTGGGCAAGTCACACTATCAAACAGGAAGTGGTACTTACCTGTGAGGCGAAAATCAAACTTGTGACGACGTAAAACAGGAACAATATGCTAAGCACGAGTAACTTGTGTTTTCCTAGCGTCTTCGGGTACATGTCAACAAGTCCACTGACGATGGTCTCCAACAAACCAAACTGTTTAACACCAAGATGTTTAAGAAGTAAAAAAGTAATCTTATAGAACTTTGAGAAAAATTTGCATTGTCAATGTCAAGTTCTGTAGACTTTTTTACAATAGTGTCGAACGAGAATAAAGTTTAAATGGAATAACGTAGTGTCCGTTGATTTTGCATTCGCACAAAATGTGAAAAGTCTACGCAATTAGATAGTCAAGAGTCAAGCGAGCGCTGTCAGGTAGTTTCGCGCAAAGCTGACAGCAGCTCCACGAGATCTCGCGGTGTCATCGTCGCATTGCGACAGTGGTGACAACAAGGGGAGATAATTTTCCCTGGCTTTCACTACATATTTGTGGGTATAGAAATAAATCAGCGTTATTTGTATAATACGACCACTGCCGAAAGTGTTTACCTGACTGTCTATTCCAACGAAAACCACCATGACAAAGAAGAGTACAGACCACATGTGCGGAAGCGGAAGTCGTATTAGGGCTTCTGGGTAAGTTAGAAAAATCAAACCTGGACCTAGTGAAATAAAAAAAATTAACAGATTGATATGTATCGTCTTCGTGTTATACCTTTATACTGACATCCTAGCTACATCATCAGGAAGGAATAACGAGTAACACTGCATACATTTTTATGATTGTTTACAATTCCATTCTCCATTGTACATAGCCAAACAAACTCATATCATGCACCTGATATCCCCCTTTTGAAACCAAAAATGATAGTGAATATTTTATGAAAACTCAGTCACATTGGTTACTATTAATAGAAATATATAACATGTGAAATATACAAATCTTAATCACATGGCGTACCTGCTTCCACTACCTCATCCACCTTCATCCCCGACTTATGTGCGAGGAATCCGACAATAGAGAAGACGACAAATCCACAGTAAAATGCTGTGAATAGGTCCATAAACACAACCAAAATGGCATCACTGGAAAAATAAACACATGTATGGACAAATGTGTTTAGTATTGTGAAATACGTTTTAATCTATAAACGTATCAGCAAATGAAAATTACAAATTGTAACATTTTGCATTAACATTTGTGTTACATATAATTACTGTTTAGCGAAACATTCGTCCATGCTTATTTGTTTTCCCTCCTATGTATGTATTTGCCTTCTCCCAGTTTTAAATTCCTCACAGGACATAAAATCAAGCGCATACTTTAGTTTCACCTGAAATGGCCATTTTGTTTTCGCCTTTTTTTCACAAAATGGCAACAGTGAAACGGTATCGAAAATTTCACATTCCTATTCATTAGGTTTTATCTTTCATTTCATCAACTGGACATTCAAGTCAATAAAATTATATAGAATATCTTTACTTTTGTTATGCAATCAAGGCTAAAACGGACATACGTATATATATATATATAGATATATATATATATATATGTAATCAATGAAGAAATAATGGCGGCACGGACAAGTGAATTGTCAAATTTTCGAGGCAACCTGCCCATTTATCAAGACACAAATATTACATAAATTACATCACATACATAGAACATAAAACAAATACAAAGTTATAAATCTAAATCGAGAGCGGTGGTGTAAATTTAGGTGTCTCGATAATCCCTGCGGCCGATGGACGCCGTATATTTGTGAGTTGATAAAGGGGCAAGTTGCCTCAAAAATTTTACAATTCGGTTGTCCGCACTGTCGTTATTACTTCATTGATCATATATATATTCCAGTATTACACATCAGTGTATTGTGATATTTGAACATGGTAACACAATAGACGAAGGGATACCGTTTTTGGCTTGTGCCCATTCCGGGCCTCCATCTCTATATTTGTATTGTTTGTAATTAGGAATAGAAAGTCTGTGTTGAAAAACTGGTTTATCATATTAAAAAAGTATCTTAATTCAAAGTACCTTACCCCAGACACTTGTTGTGAAATCTGTTAAAACTAGCCATGGTAAGAACCCCGCCCCATGAGGGCCCTAAAGAATAAAAAACCTGAAGGGCAGCTTCAAACCACACCTAAAAGAAAAAAAAATTATACATATTTAGTAAATATTTCACTGAAAAAATAGTTAACCTGTATGAAAATTCATGCTGTCTAGTACCACCAACAATGCTGAACACGGGAATCCAACTTTCTAATCAAGACCCCCTTACGAACGCCGCGATGTTTTCTACCAAGTCCGACATACATTACCAATTGACGAGATACTTGAATGTCAACGGATTTAATAATTATGATTATCATTTTGTAGATGATGTTAACTATCAAACATTTCTGTAATCCTTGTAGAATTCCATACAAATCCTATCGACTCGATTTAAATTCAAACGATATAGGACAAGCGGACCGGAATTCGATCATCAGAGAAAGCATTTAAACGACAATTGGTTCAGTTACCTGAAAATGCATTAGTCTGCTGAAATCTGGCTTTATGTAATAGATGATTCCGTCGACAGCGCCGTCTAGAGTCAGACTCCGGACAAGGATCACGGTAAGAAGGAGGTAAGGAAGAGTTGCTGTGACGTAAACTACCTGTAATGTAAAAATAGACATTGTTATTCATGATATTCAACGTATTAAGATATATTGGAGTATTTTCAATATGAGTGATTATACTTGTCGATAATCATAGAACGGATAACTTGATTCATATCGAATTATGTAAGACTATTATCCGTATTAGTATGATCACGTTTTACATGTCAGAAATTGAGAATTTTCTACTCTTGATTATGGTGTCTCCTCCTCCGAAAGGTTCGAAGGGAGATAACCCTTACATGTGTAAACAAGATATCATCTACTTCACAACAACGGATTGATAACAATTAGACTTGAATTCTTGGCTTTAAAATCACACCAACTAAAACCAACTTTCAGGTTTCGAAAATATATTCCACGATGTTTCCAAGGAGGAACTGTATATATATATATATATATATAAACACACTCTTAAGAATGATATTTTCTGCTTAGTAACGGACATTTACTGTAGATATACAGAGGTTAAAACAGGCAAAAATCACAAAACCGAAATGTCTTTCAATGTAGCAGAACCATAAGTCATATGGCCCAGTTGAATACTCTGAAGATGGTAATGGATTCAATGACCTATCCATTAATCATAGATTATGTGGATGATCGGAGTTCGGGGTTCGATTCCTGGAACGATTCCTGCCTGACCACATGGGTTTACTGGGTACTCCCACTAAAAGACCCCAATTGCGCACTTCCATCCGGCAGTGATGAATATAAGATTAAAGTTTGTTTCTCAATTATAGAAAAATAGATACAAATTATAACCTTAGAAAACAGAAATAAAGATTGAAACATAACACAATATCTAATACATAAACCTGAAACGTTTTCCAACTTCCAGGCCCTGGAGTATTAGTAAATATACAAATTACTGATTATGTACCAATCGTTTGGAAAAAGTTTACCTAAGACGTCTACTATACAATGTCTTGATCTTTAAACTTTTACGGTTTCACATTTAATATAACTAGGAAATACATTTCCTGTTTATTACAGAACATACCGATATTATTCGAGTCATAACTAGTGATGTATATGTAAAACACTATAACACTTGTCCGTACTGTAATTTGAAGATGTTTATGAAATGTTCGAAGAGTCAACAACAAGCAAATTCATGGAATTTATATCCCCCGCTTTCCAAACATATTGTAAGTAAATATTTTAGAGGTTAGGAGTAAACATCATGTTACATCTAAATCAGATTATATTTAGGAAAGTTTGAGCACAAAAACTGACCGACGAAAGAAATGAAAGGATACCTAATTAGTATGCATAGATATTAACAGATGATGCCGATTGCTGAACTCAGTCTTATGTGCCCTAATATGCATCTGCTGACCAAGTTTCATCTAAATCGGATTATATTTAGGGAAGTCAGAGCACGGAAATGAACCGACCAATGAAATCAAATGATACCTCAATCGTATGCATAATTATTAACAGATGACACTGAAAGTCAAACTCAGTCTTAATGACCCCAAGATGCATCTGCTGACCAAGATTCACCCAAATTGGATGATATTTAGGGAAAGTGTGACAGACAGACGGACGGACAAACGAACCCAAATTAATATCCCCCGTTGAGGTGAAAGCGGGGGATAATAAAGAAACGAAATATATTAGAACACGAGAGGTATGTGCCAAAAACACTTGAACTTTTTCCTGAGTGTATTTACCGCATGCATTATAAACGATACAAACTGCGTATCATGCCAGTCATCTTAAACATTAGACCACCCTTTCATATTACCGCTCTAATAGTGGATATATCCGAATATAAGAACCGGTTTCAGTGTCAGTGTAGTGATGCAATTCTGTTTTCATGGATAGGAGTATGCACATAAGCTCCGCGATTATTTTAGTTTTCTTTATAAACGTCCAAATTCAATTCTTGTATGAACAAGAAATAGGTAACATTTTAACACTGAAGAAAATGTCTACGTGACGCGAAAGCATAACCAGTTTCACTTGTATAGTTTCTTTCAGTTTTATATATCATCACAGACACGCTGCAGGTATATTTTCTTCCCGAAATTTAAACTCGTCATGCACATTTATTTTCTTAACGATTTGAATAAATATAAGGTTCCTTGAATAAAGTTCTCCCTATTGAAATAAGACTGAAACTGTAATAGTGTTAAGTGCACTTTGCATGTATGCTTAATTTATATTAATCTAAACATTTAGGATATCTCCATTTTACAGGGACATAACAAAGACAAAAATGCAACCACTGCCTGAACACACTAGGACAAACTATTTCAAAGCGTTATCATGTAAGGAAAAAATAGTTTACATTGTCATCACACAAGGGCAGAATATTCTACAGTGTGTTTACACAAGGATAAAAAATATGTACCGCATGAACACACAAGGACAGAATTTTTTACAGCATGAACACACAAGGACAGAATATTTTACAGCGTGATCACACAAGGACAGAATATTCCACAACGTCATCATACAAGGACAGAATATTCCACAACGTTAACACACAAGGACAGAATATTCCACAACGTGATCATACAAGGACAGAATATTCCACAACGTTAACACACAAGGACAGAATATTCCACAACGTGATCACACAAGGACAGAATATTCCACAACGTTAACATACAAGGACAGAATATTCCACAACGTGATTACACAGATACAGAATATTCCACAACGTCATCACACAAGGACAGGATATTTCACAGCGTGATTACACAGATACAGAATTTTCTATAGTGTGAACACACAAGGACAGAATATTCCACTACGTCATCACACAAGGACAGGATATTTCACAACGTGATTACACAGATACAGAATGTTTATAGTGTGAACACACAAGGACAGGATATTCCACAACGTGAACATACAAGGACAGAATATTCCACAACGTGAACATACAAGGACAGAATATTCCACAACGTGAACATACAAGGACAGAATATTCCACAGCGTGATCACACAAGGACAGGTTATTTCACAACGTCATCACACAAGGACAGGATATTTCACAACGTGATCATACAAGGACAGAATATTCCACAACGTGAACATACAAGGACGGAATATTCCACAACGTGATCATACAAGGACAGAATATTCCACAACGTTAACATACAAGGACAGAATATTCCACAACGTGATTACTCAGATACAGAATATTCCACAACGTCATCACACAAGGACAGGCGATTTCACAGCGTGATTACACAAATACAGAATTTTCTATAGTGTGAACACACAAGGACAGAATATTCCACAACGTGATTACACAGATACAGAATTTTCTATAGTGTGAACACACAAGGACAGAATATTCCACTACGTCATCACACATGGACAGGATATTTCACAACGTGATCATACAAGGACAGAATATTCCACAACGTCATCACACAAGGACAGAATATTTCACAGCGTGATTACACAGATACAGAATTTTCTATAGTGTGAACACACAAGGACAGAATATTCCACAACGTGAACATACAAGGACAGAATATTCCACAACGTGATCATACAAGGACAGAATATTCCACAACGTGAACATACAATGACAGAATATTCCACAACGTGAACATACAAGGACAGAATATTCCACAACGTGATCATACAAGGACAGAATATTCCACAACGTGATCATACAAGGACAGAATATTCCACAACACAAGGACAGAATATTCCACAACGTGAACACACAAGGACAGAATATTCCACAACGTGATCATACAAGGACAGAATATTCCACAACGTGAACACACAAGGACAGAATATTCCACAACGTGAACATACAAGGACAGAATATTCCACAACGTGATCATACAAGGACAGAATATTCCACAGCGTGATTACACAGATACAGAATTTTCTATAGTGTGAACACACAAGGACATAATATTCCACAACGTGAACATACAAGGACAGAATAATCCACAACGTGATCATACAAGGACAGAATATTCCAAAACGTGAACATACAAGGACAGAATATTCCACAACGTGAACATACAAGGACAGAATATTCCACAACGTGATTACACAGATACAGAATATTCCACAACGTCATCACACAAGGACAGAATATTTTACAGCGTGATTACACAGATACAGAATTTTCTATAGTGTGAACACACAAGGACAGAATATTCCACAACGTGAACATACAAGAACAGAATATTCCACAACGTGATCATACAAGGACAGAATATTCCACAACGTGAACATACAAGGACAGAATATTCCACAACGTGAACATACAAGGACAGAATATTCCACAGCGTGATCATACAAGGACAGAATATTCCACAACGTGAACATACAAGGACAGAATATTCCACAATGTGATCACGCAATGCATTTACTACGGCGTGAGCGATGGACAAATATACTATAACGTGATCAAACAAGGATTAGATATTCATGTACCCTTGCGTGAGCGAAAATGGACAAATATACCAAAACACGATCACACAAGACAAAAAACGTCATCACACACGGCAAAGTAAACCACAGCTTCAAGATTTCACGATGACTTGTACTAATCCACTATTCTTACATTGTCTACATATTTCGCGCCCGCTACAATGACATGTTATAGTCCAATATCCTTACCATATCTACAGATTTCACTCCCTTCACGATGCCATGTAATAATCCACCATCCTTACCTTGTCTACAGATTTCACTCCCTTCACGATGACATGTTATAATCCACTATCCTTACCTTGTCTACAGATTTCACTCCCTTCACGATGCCATGTAATAATCCACCATCCTTACCTTGTCTACAGATTTCACTCCCTTCACGATGACATGTTATAATCCACTATCCTTACCTTGTCTACAGATTTCACTCCCTTCACGATGACATGTAATAATCCACCATCCTTACCTTGTCTACTGATTTCACTCCCTTCACGATGACATGTTATAATCCACTATCCTTACCTTGTCTACAGATTTCACTCCCTTCACGATGACATGTAATAATCCACCATCCTTACCTTACCAACTGATTTGACGCCCTTCACAATGCATACAAATGATAAAGCATATGCCAGAAGTAGTACCAGGACCGTATGCCACTGAATGGTTCCCACCTCATCGATGCCATTGGATATATTCAGCACCTTGTATCTGATAGAAACAAGGAAATATCATTATGTTATTCAGTAACATATTGAAATTTTTTACCGAAAGAAATACAGGTGTATACAGGTAAGTAATTCAATATACAAAGATTTATCCGTAACCCTACCAACACGTGACATAGTTATAGATTTACATAATATCTTAATACTTTCTTCAAGATACAAAAATGTATCCATTCCCCTACCAACACGTAACATAATTATAGATTTACATAATATTTTAATACTTTCTTCGGGATAAAAAGATTTATTCGCAAGTTTATCGATGGGTGACAATATTATAGGCCTTTAATAGTAAGCACGTTAAAAATTAAATCAAACGTTTCATGCTTTCCTTTACGGAAAATTGCACAATTTTAAGGCTAAACATGTAAGAACGTTAATTCATAATTCAATGAACATGTCAATTTACAAACCCACTTACACATAGACGTACACACCAGAGCGTCTTTGCATTAAAGCAAACGGGGATGTAATAAGGTATAAAACTTTGTCTTTATCTTTCAGGAATTGTTGTTGGGCACCACAGTTTTTCGTCTTTGCGGCTTTATGGTTTACAATTTGTTGATGGGTCAGTTGTCAGAAATATAAGATACTGTTTCTCTCAGGATATATCAAATACACATTACATTTTAGCGTAATGAAACTATTCATTGTTATCCTTCATTTGTTATACATACCTCCAAAATTCTTTAGCTGATGTTTCAATGCCTTCTGTCCTGTTTTCTCTAAATGTAGAATTGAGGGAACTTATATATGTGTTGTTAGATATGTCGGACACATTGGTGGAGGCTGATGGTACTGTGCGAAACACCACGCATTGGTCCGTATTCCATTCGTTGTCACAGGAAGACCAGGGAAGATTTGTCGCGAACGAGTACCCGAGATAGTACAAGACCCAAGCAAGAACTACGCCAATATACCACGTGACGACTAGGGAAACAAATACCATCATGAATCCCAATCCTAGGGTAAAATAATACGACAAAATTAAGAATTAAGATTTGTGATACATAATGATGATGATGATTGTTTATTCAAAAACTTTATTGGAAAAAAAAATAAATAAAAAAAATGTTTTGTAAATTAAAAAAGTAAAGATTTCTGATATATGCACAAAAAAGACAAAAATAGAATAAAATAATAATAATAATAATAATAATAATAATAATAATAAAAACAGCTGCCTGTTAGTTTAAAAGAGACATAAGACCAAACACATGACAAAGTGATGATATGCAGTATAGATATTGAAGTGATCGTTAAAATCAAAGAAACATATATATAAATATATACATTTTTCGATCATTCTCATGTGTCGGAGCGTAATTATCAAGATACTTTATCTTAAATACTTTAGAAAGAATGATCCATTCAAACTCCAGGCAGTCTTCATTAAGGTGTTTGGACTACCTCTCACAGACGAATACAATTAACATATCAGTTAGTATGATGTTGTGACCGTTAGTTTATATGCCACATTTTGAAGACTTCATGCCTTTCAAGCAATCCGAAAACATGGACATCGACGTAAGCACGTGTATTAGATAAATTACTGTTATACGGAATACCATATTTATTGTGTGACAAAATTAATCTAAAGTAAATGCATGAAACATAATAAGTAAACTGACAAATGTCCAAGTTTGCATTAAATATTCTTGAAAACTTTATTTGATATAGTTTTATAGAGGACGGGAAAATAGATTTAATGTTTCGGTTTTCGGTTACAGGTGTTTGTGAAAACTTGCACAACATATTCCGTTGATTTTTCACTGTCGTAGACCAGAGATGATTTTAAAACATGAAGTCTTGATTTATGTTAATTGTAACGTAAAACCTCACAGCTTAAAATGATTATAGCGTGGAACGTCCTCACAAAGGAAAATATATAATTATATCTGGATCCCTCTAAATTTCCGTCAATCCAGGAAAGTAATTTCATGACAACGTTAAATAAAAATTTATTTGTATAACAGCAAGACGTTTGGAAAACTGTTCTGAAAGCAATGATAATTGTCAAAAAAAAAAAAAAAAAAACATGCAAAAATAACATCTGATGAAATCCATGTCATGCTGCAGAAAAACCAGCACTTACCTTTAAAAAGAGGACATATATTCCAAACGACCATTGGACTTTTCCCAGAGAACTGACCCAGTAACAACTCTAGGTAGTACAGGGGAAATCCACAAGTCACCATGAAGAACGTAAAAGGGATGAGGAATGCGCCTGTAAGTGAAGGACATTTTTATGAATGCTGTCTTTCATCATGCATATGAAATTGTGGACTAACTTCTAAAAAATACCGTATGAAACATTGTTTTATGCCAAGCGCAGTTATACAACAAAGAGAATACCGAGATAATGATAACATATATCTGGCTATGAACAACAATATTGTCTTTAGTTATTTGTTAACATTCCTGTTTGAAGAAGAAAAAAACCCTGTTATTTAGACACAGTAATTAAACTGAGTATATCATTACAATCTCTATTATAACCTGTTTCTAAATGTACTTTAAGTATAAAACGTCTGTCCTGAATGTTTTATGTGGATTTTTCGTAAACAGTTATTTTTTTATTTGTTTGAAAATAAACAAATCCATGACAAATTCTTTTTAACAGTGAAACTGCGGTACAAGCATTCAGAACTTTTTACCGAAAACAATTGCTATGTACACTTTATATGGGTGATTTAATCTGCTATTCATATTAAGTGATTTGCAAGTTGGTCAAATGAAAAGATTTACACTTTATAGTGTATAAGTTTTCCTATCTTATTTCAATTCATATACCCGGTTTTAGAGGACCCCTTCCGACCTTTCTTAATGGTTCACCTCTTTTTAAGAATGAATTTCTATCTTGACAGATCATCTAGCATGACAAAACAGACTACAGCACGTAGACAAAAATACATTAAGTTTTCACGACTCTGTTGTAAACAAATCAGGTAGGCTATGAATGACAAACCTCCGCCATTTTTCATGCATAGGTAGGGAAACCGCCACAAACTGCCAAGTCCGACGGTGTAACCTATTAAGGAAAAGAGATATTCGATCTTCCTCTCCCACACGTCGCGTTCTGGGGACGCATCACCGCTAGGAAATCTCTTCTTTCCATTGCTCAACAAATCAATCTGCACTTCTTCGTGTGAATCTTGCATAGTTCACTGGTTAAGAGAAAACTGAATTTAGATTATCCCAACTGTTTTTGTAAAAAACAAAAACAAAACAAACAAAAACAAAATCAAAGTCATTAACATTATATAACATCTAACTTCACACTTTATGTTTGTGAAAACTATATAGCGAAACAGGCATTTAGCTTATATTCTGAGAATTCTGGCTGGCCCGGATAGAAGCGCACAGTAAGGCTACAAAAGGGAGACAATAATCGTTCTAGGAGAAACTTTATTGCTTCAGCATGTGACGTCACAACTTCTCCCGTTTGATCGGACAATGAAGCCTAAGTCGTCTAAGTGAGCCCCAGATATCTAGGTGAACCTAAGTTTTCTAGGTTACACCTAGCCGTCCGGGAGGAAGACGAGATATTTGCCACTGCGCTACTTAACTTCATCAGCATATATTATGTGAAATGGGTCGTATGTCGATTATTTTGATCATTATATTTGCTATTATTTGAGAGTACTGCTGTTGATTACAGTAAAAACACAGTTACATATCAATATACTTATACCGGAAACATGAAATCAACAAGACTGTTGAGCTAGCTGATCAGTAATAACAAAGGTATTTTATGCCCGCCATGATAGAAGTATTATTAGTTCTATACAAGTAGCATAGTGTCTTTTCTACCCTTCTAACCTCTGACGATATTCCTGCCATTTTGATTTTGAAAACCAGCCCTAAAATGGACAAAGTACAGCTAAGGTTTCATTGAAATCTACGCAAGAAATTTGTGAAACCACAAGAAAATACTAACATGTCAGCTTATCAGAATCCAAATTCAAATTCGATAAATCTAAGGCAAAATATGAAAAAGAAGGGTGTTCCGGAACAGTCGGTGTCATTTGCTTCGTCGACGCCACCCACCTTGTAAATCTTCGTAAAACGATGTAAGTAATAATGTCACATTCTCAAATATGAACAAAACATACAGCAATGGAACCAACAGGCAAACCAACAAGCATCAAACACGTTCGGTTTCATATCATATAAAGAAAAAGAATATTTCACAGTGAGACCAAGACTAAAGTGATAAAGTATGATGGTCAAAATCAAAGATGACCACCTGTGGGATATTTTGTGTTCTTATCAGATGTAAAAAGGACAGCTAACAACTAATAAACAAGTTTTAAAATACAGTTTTTCTTTTATTCTGCTGAATATGCTTTTAAACTTATCAACTGGCATTGAAAGGTGATATTCATTTGTGTCTTTTTAACAGTCTTCAACTCGCAGGTGGTAGGCAGTGTTGATGGACTTTAAGTACTGGCTCTGGTGTATCTTACTCTAAGTAGTATTAAAAGGGGCTATCAACCTGTGTGACGTTTGTATAATCTTTAAGAATTCATGGTATCCATTTATTGAAATTCTCTTGTGGACGTGTTTCGAATCTGATGTCCGAAAAAATCCATTTGAAAATACAGGATAATTAGCTAAATTTAAAGAAAAAGTAATGCATCGAGACCAGAAACAACACTACATAACTACGTTTTCGATAAATCTACAGATCAGGGGAGATAACTAACGATAAGTCACCAATATGTAATGAGAACCCTCTTTCACTTGATACAACGTCAATGTAGACACCTAGCAGTTAGATGTGCTACTCAGGAAATTAAGAGATGACGGTTGATGACAAATATAGGAAAGTGAAATCTTTCCAAGGATTTAGGTTGCCTATTTATAATAAGTATACGAACTTATTGGATTCCTAAACTTCACAAGAATTCTTTTCAGCAACATTTGACAGCTTTGTTGAACATACTAATATTACTATTCTTAGTACTATAAAATCTGGGTTACAGTCTTTTAACGATACTGTTGATTAAAGAAGTTGAATTAATAGTATGTGGACTTTACAGAACTCCAAAGAGCTTTTGACCTATCTCCTATACCCACTTCTAAAAAGTCCTCTATAAGAACAAATTTATAATACCCATTCTGTATACCATCATTCTCCATCCTAAACTACAAACACGCCCACGTTCGCTTGTTATGAGAATATCCTTTCCCAAGGAAGGCGAACGGAGGTTGAAAACTTAATCTATCTTGCAGCGTTTTGGATCGATTTCACGGGGAAAAAAGCTTCGAATAAAAAATTGTTTACTTTACTACAAACTCATCAAAGCATGTTTCCAAGAAACATACTGGACAAACAGAATTCTTAAGTAAAGTATATAGACTATTGAATTTGTTTAAACCCAATATGCATTCACTATAGAACATATGCTGTATGCATTACATGAATGTTTCAAATTAACTAAGATCAGATGACGTCGTTTTATGGAAAATGTCACCCCTGAACAATCATGTTGACTTCCTACCCTTATCCAATATCGTTTTATATATATATAATATCATATATGACATTCGCATTACATCACTGGGTATTATGCAACACAAACATTTAGTTCATTACCAAACAAGATGATCAACATAGGATTGAAAAAAATGTACAGTCATGGGATCCCATGTGCACACGATAGGAAAACAGGACGAAATTAACTATCGCACATTTGTGCGCACGTTATGCTTTTCTATCGCACTGATATGCGATTCTATCATGGTTGATATAAATTTAGAAATCACTGATGTATAAGTGTGGGAAAGCATTTATTGTTTGTTTTTAACATATAAGCTAACAGCTAAGTATATTTCATAATTAGATAATACATATAGATAAATATAAAACAGAAGATGCTTGTCTCGAAGAGTGTATAACATATCATTGGACCACGTGATTTAAAAATATGATTGACAGAACTCGTATATTGTCCTTGTGAGGAGATTGAAATTCAGTAAGAGGAATGCTATGGTTGCAAATGCAAGCATATAACATCGAATATTGTGGCTCTTACGATCGCCATAGTGATCTCATTGACAAATATTTTTGCGATATTAAGCTGGTCGTGTTTGAGGTTCGTTAGATTGCCTTTCGGTTCAGTTGTTGTATGTCTGTTCTCATTTGAGAACGAGGCATTACTTTGTTGGTTTGACCATGATTTACATGACGAGTGTCATCAAAGAAGAAGAAGACCCTTACTCCTTCGGAATGCCTGGTCTTGTTCTCAGTGTACTTTTTCCAGCGTCTCCGTATAAGCCTTTATTTTGTTGATATTTTGCTCTAGTTTTATTGAATTTGAGTCTAGATTCTGACTAAGGTGGTATTTTCTTGTCGTCTCTCATAACATCTTTCAACAGCTGAATACAAATTTGGCATTTACATTGCCTTTGTATGGCAGTTATTCTAACAGATGGACGGTGAAGATTACATAAATTCGAAGAGGTGGTTTTCAGAAAGGGTTTAACAAAGTTTTATGCTCTGTTTGCTACAAATAAATAGTAAACATCCGAACAGGAAGAGGTATCGTAGCCGCAAATAGTCAATTTGTATACAATAGACCATGGAATGTCAACTTCCGTTCTCGAACTAGGCACAATCGACTTTAAACGCGCTATGAATAAAATTAGGCAAAAAAGCTGACAACCGCACTCGGACAAGAGAACAGATATTTCGCACTAACTGCCAACGTTATACAGGGAACGCAAATCCAGATGTGGTTCACTCATTTCATATAATCATAAATGTTGTAGATGTACTAGCAATACATATTAGATGACCTTTATTTTAAACCTTCACACCACCATGTTTTAAGAATAGAGTCACAACAGCTATCATGTACATAGAAGCATGGTTAAACATAATCCAGAGTGTTGTACACAAGACATAAAAATGAATCACGTTTATTACCAAATGTTGTAGTATTATCAAATACAGTTGATGTCATGTCTATTGAAATTCTTCGATGACTTATTTGTATATTTTACAGATAAACCATATAAGAAAATTATTTTAGGACGACGTTATATGATTTCTAAATGTTTATATTTAATATTTCGGTATGAATACTTAACTTATATTTGATGTTATATAAGTATAAAATTATCCACTTTCGTTGATTTCGGTAACAAATTCACAATTCAATTAAAATTGTAAATACCGTAAAGCTTTTGCTGAAGCTAATTGTTGTTAAACGGCGCATGAGGGTATGGGGTAAAAGTATTGATATTCAGAAAAAACAAAAAGTCAACAACACTGTGATAACAGGCATTATACAAACATATGCATGTACAACTAGGAATATTTACTTACAGTTTGTCCTTTGTTGCAATAAATGTTCTTATCACATGTATATTCCACCGTATATATGTGTGTGTGTATATATATAGTCACCCTCTGTACCTGCGACAGATTGAAGACTCCTCCGGTGAGAGCTGTCTGGTATATACGCTGTTTGACATACACTTTGTTAGGATCAAGTTAAGGCTACAAGTACTAGAGACGCGCCCAAGCGTTTCAAGGGAAAAGGCGTGATACATTGGTTACGGGTGAAAGACATATCAGACGACATTCTTAAGTTATTCGTTTGTCGTTTTTTATTTTGTCCTATTCTACCACCCTACTGCTGAACGTACTGAAATTTGATCAGAATATACAGATATGTGGTTCTAACTTAACTGTGTTGCATTATCATTTCTCTATGGTTCGATGAACAGAACTTGTGATCCTTGTGAGTAAAGGTATTCTTCTGTAAGAGTTCGGAGCTAAATTGACTCTATCTACTGCACTTAGCTAATTAATACTAAGATGCTAAATAGCGCTAACATGCAATTTGTTCTCCTCATCACTGTTTTGATTCCAACAAGCATTCTATAACAGTGGTCATTAGGTGAGCTCGACCTTTATAATACAAATTTTACTTGCAATGTACTTGCCTGGAAGGTTAGACGTATATATTAAGACTTCCTGTATGTCACTTAAAGAAAGCAAAAAGAAAACGACAAACAGAAATTTGCTCTCACAGATATATAGAAGTGTATCCGACATAATTTTGTATTATACAGTAGTATGCAGCGTTGCTTTGTATGTGGATATACGAGTCGATACAAGAATTCTTATTTGAAGACGTGTTTTGAATAGGAAACCTTAGCTCAGTAGAGTTGTTCTTACGACTTTCAATATCAGAACATTCACAAACACACCACAACATATCACAATGAAATATCATGCACCATAGATAACTGATAAAATCGCGAAAAACGCACACATTACACTCATGTAGCATATAAATTATAAATTAAAAGACACGTGTCTAATTTCTAAACATGTCAATACACAGAATACAACATTTATGAAAGAGCATTTTATAAATTGCGATATAAAAGTTTTACATGCACAAAAGTAAATGAATAAGTGATGATAAAGGATTCAGCTCAGTTAACAAAGGCAATACATGCACACAGGGCAATGAAAAGACAGTAAAAGGAAAGGAAAAAATGGATACAAAATATTTATCAAATGAAAACATCAAATATGCTGAACATTTGCATGTTTAATTTCAGTAATTTCAAAAGCAGAATAGACAGTATATGGCCTAGATATTATGTGATTATGGAGAGATGGCGAGTAAAATGTTTAAAAGCAGGTCTTGTAGATAGATTCATAATTCATAATTTAATTTAGACCAAAAAAAGAAAAGAAGAACGCGGCGAGTTCCTTTCAAAGTACACGGATAATAAAACCAGGTGTTTCAGAAGAGTACCCATCTTCTGGTTCATCGACGACACTTGAAATGTAAACTTTGGTCAAATAAAGTAAGTAATGTCAACTCAAAGGCATATAACAACGAAATCAATAGGTAACCTAACGCGTCCATCTGTATATCGCGCTCACACACCCACACTCACACACCCACACACCCACACACACACCCACAGACACCCCCACCCACCCACACGCACACCCCACACACCCACACCCACACACTCACACCCATCCCCCCCACACACAAACAATTGCGATCACAAGGACGACCATAACACATCCCATCATCAATTTGTATGTTTTCGGTATCTAAAATCGTGATATCGGATATTGAATATATTGTGGCATTAATAAAAGGGGAAGCAATTATTCAGAAATGAATCATTTTCATCAAATCATAATACAAACCTGCCTATGAAGACCATCCGAGGTAGCAAAGATACATAAGTGACCTTTATATAGAGGTTCGATTGTATTTTATTATATAGGGAACCAAAAAGCATCATTTATAGACAGGCGGCCTTTGAATTCAGATGATATTAATTGTGTGAAACATTATTTACGTCATCGGATGCCTTTATAAAGATCTATTTTTGAATTCTTGTCATAATATTGACATTTTTGCAACTGAGTTTCATCTCAGTTAGGTACGACGAGTTTGTAAATATCACTTTCATGTTTGATATAACAGATGTTTCAACATTTCAAAAAGGAACGTGTGATTAAAGTCATGATCCACACGCAAATTAAAAAAAAACTGGAGCAAAATATGAACATTTACGTGTAGCCTCTTGACAAAGTTTAAGGAGAATGAGGTCAGGCGTTCTAATAAAGGACAAGTTTTTAAATATCACTTAATAGTATTTTATGAAATAGATATCTAAAAAATATGTTTGAGTTAGAGCTCGGGACAAAGCATAGTACACATCTCTTCCCGCTATCTCTAGAGTGAAGTTAAATGGTATTTTATGAATGAAAGCACCATGACCGTCCTTTTATCAATTGTTGTGTTTCTTTATACGGAATTCGTTAGAGTTACATTCATATCATGCTATCTTCTCTCTTCTTTGTGTTTGTTTTTCTCAATGCCATGCTGATATTTTAATAAGTTTATTTCTTTTCAAATTCTTGTCCAACCTGAGTTTGAAGGTGGCATTTTGCGGATGTTAACCGTGTAGTGCAAAAACAGTTTTATCATATTAAAAATCATAATCATTTTTGTCAAAAGCGCCTCTTCATAGGTTTCCATCCCACACTACAAAACAAAGATAACTCAAAGGACCCACAAATGACTAGCACATTTATAACCCATTTCAAGATTTGATTTTTTATTGTTCAACGAGATGCAGTAACATAACAACGTAACATAATGTCTAAGACTACACAAGTGAATCAACTAGATAATATAACATTTATTCCGTATTTAAGATTGGTTTCTGCATGCTTCGTCAGCCGAAATAATTAAACATGGTATATTGTGGCATGCATTCACAATAGGTTAACATCACTGCACAACTAGTTGCTACTACCATCTCAAAAGAGGTCACGTAACCTAGCATTGCATAAAATGACATTCATGCTATAAGAACTTTTGTTCAAGGCCAATGAGATTACTCAGGAAAAGAGTCATAATGATCGTAAATAGTTGATTGTACAAAAGACACACAAGTGCACCTTTTGATACAAGTTGATAGCTAGATACAGCAGCGTCAATTGATTAAATTGCATCTGCTCTGTTCTTTTATGACTTGTCACAGATGCTTAGGGCCTAAATTTTGAAATCTAATTGCCCTAGGAAAAAAAATCAAAACTTACAAACAGAAATGTCAAAGTCTAGATGGTTATGTGCATTGACTCAATAATTCAATAAATTTCGGAAAATTGATAAAAGAAAGTCAAGCATATATTTATAATCTGAATCGTGCCATTGTTTATTGACAATTAAGATATATATTTTCCCAAGGTCGAATGTAAGTCTGCGTTGTAATCGGTGTTTCTCTAGTAAAATTTCAGCTA
Source organism: Ylistrum balloti (assembly GCF_031769215.1). Classification (NCBI taxonomy): domain Eukaryota; kingdom Metazoa; phylum Mollusca; class Bivalvia; order Pectinida; family Pectinidae; genus Ylistrum; species Ylistrum balloti. The sequence continues at coordinate 56,165 of NW_026782542.1, read as the reverse complement.
GTTACAGTGAATGAAGGTAAACTTGTGATTGTAGCTAAAATACACCGTCATCATTGGTTTGTTGCTTAAGGACCGATCTATAATAGCACATCCGTCAACAAATTCGGGACTGTTTGCAGTCACAACTGAAAGACACTGCTATTTTTTATGAATAATTGGATACATTTTCGTTAGTTTGAAATAAAAGACCTGTCACTATCAACTTCAGATTTAATACTGAGTCAATTACAACGAATTATCATCTGTTATATATTATCATATCGTTTATCAAATTGGAATTTGCAGCAAGTTTAATGCCTTTTGACATTTTATAAATAGATATCAAGCGTGATGTTGAAAAATCACTTTCCCATCGAACATACCTGTAGATTCGGGAAAGATTGAGTGAGCTGTTTCCCTATCTGATTGCATCTAAGTACACGAACACCCACTGATATAGGGTCATAAAGTTTCCTTTCTGGTGGGTGTATCATGCCTCCTTAGGATATAGAGCTAAATATAGAACTATCTTTTTTGATAAGTAATGATCCAATAATTGTATATGGCTAACGTTTTCTTACATTGTACTGCAAATTTCATACATGATACACTTGCATATTCTATACAATCCATAATAAGCTACATACATGTAACTCATTGTCTTATTAAGTTTCGTTCTATGTCGTGATTAGTACTTTCTGAAAAATTCTTTTTTTTTTTTAAAGATTTTGAACTTTGTAATTTGATTTAAAACATCATTCTATAAACATGCAAGCACATCCTACTTTAACGAGCGTCATTTGAAATCTCACCAGTATACAGAACAAAAGCAAAACCATTTTTTGTATCTACATTTTGATAGCATTTTCTTATCTACGCTACGTAAAAGCTATAATCATTGTGAGGTGTTTAATGCACTACAGAAAGTAAAAAGAAAAACCCCACAATAACGTCATCGCTTTATTTCGTTTTCGTGATATATTTTCTAGTTAATTCAAAATAAATTAATACATTTTAAAAATTTCGAACAAACTCATTGGCGGATTCATACTAAATTTTCCACAAGAATGTAGCGAGGCTTGACGTTTTCATAAGTGTAAACACGGATTTTGTTGATATTGCCAAATAGAGGATACACACATAAAATGTAAATATTCAAAATAAAACATTGAATACAACCGAAGAAGTAATGAACATCAGTTGTGATATTGATTTAACAATGTTTATTGTTCTGTGTTAGCTTACTTTAAATAACCTACTCATAACTAAATTTCATACAAGTAAAATAATATACATTGTGTGGTACTTACACTGACATTGACCGTATCACAAGCTACAAACGCCCGTGCGATAAGGGTATTTAAAACGGACACTCTGAAAAAGCACAAGGACAATAAGATCAAGTGTTCCGGAAGAGTTAGCGTCTTCTGATTAATCGATGACATCCAACGTATACATTTCGGTCAATCAAAATAACTAATGTAACGATTTCAAATGAGAACAATGTTTTTAACAATGGAACCGAAAGACACACTTACGAGCATCAACCACACCCACCTTCACACAAAGAAATAGAAATAGAATGTTTCTCAATGAAATCGCTATGACAACCGTAAACCTCTTCGTGATGCATCTTTTGAGATCTGTTATAGATATGATAAGTTTTCTTTACAAAGCATATATTTCCAAGGAGTAAGTATGAATTAGGGAACTGGAATAAAGCTATTTATAGATAATATCATTTCCAAATGCTTTCCTGTTGAGAGGTAATAAAATGTATTAAGCAAAAAGAGTGCAAACTGAAAACACACAAAGTCAGTAGTAATGCCAGTGGAAAAAAAAGATAGTAACTCCATGATGTCCAAACAGAAAGCAATACAGCCAAGTCTGTTTCGCGCATTAAGGCGTTAAAAGGCAGGTAAGACACATGTATTGCTAATTTTTTTGATACTTCCGTTCATTTTAAATTTCCGGAGCCAACTTAATATTATTATTCACACATAGAATAGGGACATAATGGCAAAGGTGAATAAAAATATAAAACGAAAGAATTTTTGAAATATTGTACAAAAGTTACACAAGAGAATAGCACCTTACAATGATTAAGCGTTAGATACAGTAGTGCCAAACAATGAATTAAACTGTATCATACAGCTGTTTTGTCCTCGTCAGTGATGGTAAGGGCCTAGATTTTGAAGCCTAGGAAACGAATGATCAAAGTGATCAAAAAGAAAAGTAAAAAAACTAGACGGGGTGGTGCAGTAGTTCCTTTCATGTTTCAGGCAATTTTAGAACAGGGTCAAGTACATGTATATATATTGAACCGGGCCACTATTCGATTGAAGTAAATCGTTGCAAGCAAGTTACGAAGAACGAAAAAAGAGGAGAAAGAAAGGCCACAAAAGAAACATGTGACCAAACTTAATAACTGAATTTACAGTCACTTGAAGAAGGGGAGAAAATGGCATGATTGCAATATGAATGTAATCGCGAGAACGAGCGATTGAAGTGGTTCCTAAATTTAGTTATCACTCAGTAGAATCACAATGTAATAACTAGACTTCGGAAATTACATTTCGATTTAGAAGTTAGAAGTTTTCATAAAAAGTGTGTCTCTGTGTGAACATTGTTTGAAGGGTAAAGTTTCAACTTTTTTTCAGCATCATAAAATTATCCTTCCTAAACACTATCCGGATTACGATGCCAAGGCGGTACAGGACATTTTTTCAATGCGAGCTATTTCAGCCTCACAAATATTGTCAGCGTGCTGTTACTCTTAAGGACATACCTCTATAATGTTTGGCGAAAGTTGGACATAATTCAATATAAACTATTATTTTGACTTTAATGTTTCTTTGTTATCTATATTTGTAAATGGAAAAAATAACGATTTTTATCACATTTTGAAGAAATTTCGATCGTGGACAACATTTTTGACAACATAGTTGACGGCTTGATAAAACGTCATCAACAATTTCAACGTTTCCTCGTTGCTATGGTTCATCTGTTGAGTGAACGATTGGAAGTCTTGGGTAGATTTCAACTAACTTTCGCACGAATGTTCACGTCTAAATTCACATTTTAAATTTGTGAATTTCGACTTATTTAACCACTTTCCCCGTTTCTTTAAAAACTGAAAATAACCAAGAATGTCTGTTATTCAGGAAAAAATCAGAATTATTTTCTGTTACGCATTTTCTGACGCCGGTATACTACTGACGTATATAAGAAGCATTGCCTCTAACTTGTATGAAGTGGAATGATACAAGTGAACAAATTCAAAAAGTTTTAACCTGAACAGATAAAATTTAGCTGTGGAATGTATAGAAATTTCGAATGTCACTTTTTGTAGAGGTAAATCCCCTTGCTAAATATTCAGAATCACAAGAATATTTAAAGGATCCAGTAAATACTCAAACACGTAGAAAGACATAATAAAGAAATTTTATTTCAGTGAGAAGGATCTCGAAAGAATCGTCATATATTTTAAGTCTAATAATATGCCGTACTGACACTATAAAAAAGTTCCTCAAGTGGGCATCCGCACTCATTCTGGCTTTTCAATCATGTCAGAAATCGGTCAAAGATATTGTTTTACTGTGTCTATTGGTCATCACAAATGTAGTAGTACAGAAGACGGGGCGGTTCCCATTTTTTCTGAAGACCGATCCGACAGTAACTAACCGAACACATGTACAGCCATGTGTACTCTTTTCTTCTTCCAAAGAGCTTTCCCATTGTCATGAAAGTCATTAAATGGTCTATTTTTTGTATACGTATAGTATAAGTTTACGTACACTTTTAATACATTCAGATGTGTAAACTAATGAAATAACCAAATCCTACATTATCCCTGAAGAAGCTCCTGAATATAAAACTTATACATTGAACATGACAGGTAACGATGATGACGGAATTACACTGAATGTGTTTAGCATGGGCGTGGTCACATGCATAGGAATAAAAAATGTTGTGATTAATGATAATACGATGAAATAAAGAAAGAGAATAAGGTCAACTTTAGAACAAAATAGTGACCACCATTACAGATATAACATTGAGAAAGTGTATTGGTATGTTACCTCTTCGTTTCCACATTAAGGTAATATCTACCTGAATGTGTTCGGCTTTACTCCACTAATCGACAAGAATTCACCAACAAAGTGGTATGAAAAAAATATTGACAATTAAAGGTACAGCCATTGTGAATATGAAAAGAACCATGTCGATATATTTCATCATTATCGCCTTGGTGAGTTTTGTTTCCGTTTCACATTCATCAAATTCACCCTCATTTCTTCCTGTTTTTCCATCTTCTATTTGAGTTCTTCTTCGTTTTTTGTTGCAACACATGAATAACTTTTTCACTGTCCATACGATAAATTTAGGAAACTGGCCCACGTCGTCCAGAGCTTCGAATCTTAATGTGAAAATCGTCAGAAAGACTATTCCTGAACTGAAGGCCAGAGACACAAAGGTGTAGTATGTTATTCCAGCCATTGGGTCGGACACCTGTGGGATCATGCTTGTTACAATTGTCATGTACACGGCCAAGGAGAGGAACATTGTTATGATATAAGATATACGTTCCCCAGAGGATGCAGGGAGAAGAAAGACAAATGGAACGAGGAAGCCGAGCAGATTCATAGGCAAGATCAACGAAATAACGAAATAAGTTGATTTCCTTTTAAGAGTCAACTGAACCGCAAGAGATGAATAATATGGCATGAATAAGTCGTACTCGCTAACCGAAGTACTTTCGATACTCCACTCACCATTAGCACTACTAAAGTCCATGCTGATGCTTCTGCTGACGGGGTATACCGTGACCTCTGATGCTGTGTAACCCCATGGCATTAGAATAACAGTACATCTTTGGGTATCCATCGGGAAGCTTGTCATATCGACATTACATGACGACATAATTAATTTACCTACGATCCATGTTATCGTTCCATTCGAAAGTATATCTACGTGAAAATCGTTATTTCCAATCTGTTCAAGATCGTCGGATGTAGAGGTGATGAAGAGGCCCGGATACCAGATGGTGTTTGGATCTACACTGTATGAAGTGAGTCCACCGTAATCGTTTGGATCCCATGCAAGCCTGTAGTCTGACCATGTGATCATCGCTCCCGTACTCAACTCAATTAAGCTGGACACGGCGTCAACCTGAATGATTGACATAAGGTACATCTGCACACCAACTTGTACCGTCTCACTTTGGTTATAAACAGGCCGTGGTATGTTTGAATAGTTTGCAAAAAGTTGTGTTTGTAATCTTTGCATATCATCTAACGTAGCTCCAGCCACGAGATGGATACTAACCGCCATTAATGCTAGCAGGACGACCAAATTTTCTGAATTTCTGACAGACTTCATGCTTGGACTCTTCACAAACGACAACTAGAACAGAATGAAATATTGAGTTATTTTATGTATATTTTAAACCACTGTACACTATCCTATATGTCATGATAATGACAGTATTTGTTATTATATCTTATAATACTTAGACACAGCACCGTTGGATTATTCAATTGTTATAGGCAATAAATCTATCCGCTGATTTGGTTACGCGAAACATTCCTACTTAACATCGTTGTCCGGTTTAGATGTACATATAGTTTTTTTCTGACAGAATAACCATTGTTTTTGATAAACAAAGGTTGTATGCTAACTCCTATCATTATATATAACACTATCGTTATACATTCTAACTGATCCAGCAACACTCTAGCGCTATCAAAGTCTTGCGATGTGTCCTGAAACAAGGTAAAGGTCATCGATACATTAAAAAAAAATTAAATGAAACGAGAAAATGTGTCCAGACAACTAAAAAATATAAGACTAAATGGGAGAGTTTTGTTGTGCATAGTGTATTGAGACAGGTAAGAAATCAATGGACCGTGAATGATTGATTTAAATACCTGACTCAGTGATCTTTTGCATTTCTCCTTAAGTGGATAGAAAGATATAAAAATAAATACAACGACTATGATTTACTGTATGTCAAGACAGAGAATAGTGACAGACCTCTAACATCGCTTTCATTGATGTCGTCTTAAATTGTCTAATGCTTATAGAGCCTCACAGCTGAACCTAATAGATTAATAGTGTGCTGTACCGCTTTCGTGTTGTTTTATCTAAATAAAAATCACGTCAACTTTGTACCTATGAATATGAGTACATAACAACGATTGGAACACTTAAATATGTTCTTAGTCTAAAAACGAGGACAAACTGATTTACATTAATTTTCCATACATAGTTCTAGCGCACATTGAAACTGTCTAACTGATTGAAAAATATAAGACGCTGTGTTGCTGAGGAAAAAAAGCTTACTTACCTGGTTTGTACGTATTTGCGCAAGCAAAGGATTTGTTACCATCGACCGACTGCGTCTTCTAGGCTAGATACATTCAGCCCTAACACTCTTGTATATATATATATATATATATATATATATATATATATATATAACGTGTACTAGATTAACAAGGGAAGTTATAAAACCGGATTATGTATTAGGCTGTCGTATACGTCATTGCATTGTTAACGGGGTAAAATTTAGAACACACCTTTGTGTCCTTTCTCAACTTTCGTTAATGGCGATGGTCATCGTGTGAAAAAAAAAGAGAAATATTGACATTACATCACTAGTCAGAGATCATTGTGCATACAATCAAACGTTCCAGTTAAACAATGGAAGTATTTAATATTTTGTTTGTTAAAGCATGTTTGTGTAATATGATATAAATCGGGAAAAAACTTGTGCTGTCTTACACACAAGAATTGCGTTTTTATACATTGCGCTTAATGACTGTTGTTTTACACTAATGTTATCCTGCACAAATGGTGTCATACATGCAAAGATGTATTTCTGCACAAATGTTGTTTTAAACATCTTCAAAATATTCAGCGCCCTCTTCTTAAGAAAATTTCTTCTTAAATATTTTTATTTCTCCACTCTGTACACTACTATATTACATTCTAAATTGAACGTTATCTCGTCATTATAGCTTTCTTTCCGCGAAAGGTGAACGGCGGTGCAGAGGAATTATCAAAACGGTTCACAAAGACCTTGCAAAGTCGTTCTTTTTCAATTTAATATAAATTAATGACATCAATTAAAAATCAAAGGCATGGCACGCTTATTTCGATCTTTTCCTTCAATGAAATCAACAAGGTTAGCTTTCAACTGTTTGATAAGCCTGATTATTTCCATTTTCTTATCGTATTTTCCATTTCTGGATAGCAACATCCCTGCATTCCCAACCTATAATGTTACATTTCATAGCTGATTCGGTATTCGAGGGATTGTTCCCATTATCACGATTTTCTTCGGACAGACAAGATTGAAATACCAGATTTCAAAAAGTGCAGATTGATGGAAAGTATGGTGACGTTTTACGGTCGTCATGGCGGTCTCATCGAGAAATATTCTATTTCTTTGTGCATTATGACACTATACGTATTTAATGCTCGTCAGTTTACATGTTGGTTCCGTTGTTGTAAATCTTGTTCTCATTTTGAGAACGTGACATAACTATCTGGGATTGACCAATGTTTACTTAGCGGGGGTCGTCAATGAAGCAAAAGACGCTTGCTCTAGCGGAGCACCTGGTCACATTCTTCTTGTACGGTTTTTAGGGGTCTCCATATAAATTATAGAATTAAGATTTGGGCTATGAATACGTTGAAACGCTGATATTTTCATTTAGTTCATTGTAGATTTTTTCTACACACATCACATGGAGGTATTCCTCGATATTGGAAGGCAAACGTTCCTTTTTCTACAAAAGTATGGGCTATTGAAGGTTTAACAAATGTGTGGACTTCAGGTAACAAACAACTTGGGGTTCAAGTGTTTAAATAAAGGACGGTATATCTTACATACTTTACAGGAACGCTGATCTTAATCTTTAAAAAGTATACGTGTAGATGGAAACCAAGATAGATAAAAAGTAACAAGTATTCAAGCTCAATCTATTGTTGAGTTTTTTAATGAATAAAAAGTTCAGTATGATTGAGCGATGGATGAGACGATAAACCCGTCAAATGTTTTTCAACAGCTGCCTTTTGATAACATGCTTCGTTGTACAAGAGAAAAAAAAGTAAACTTTTGTTAAGAGTCGAGATCACATAAAGGAACTGGCTTGTTTACAAGATGACAGCATGGTTATACTTTTCCCAGATAAGCAGAGAGTACTAGTGCCACAGGATTTAATATGTTACCAAGATAAAGAGATATAAATAAATAGATAAATAAATAAATAAATAAATAAATAAAATAAATATATAAATAAATAAATAAAATAAATATATAAGAAATAAAAAATCGATTTCTAGACTAACATCTATTAGAAGACTAATCTTTTTTTTTTTTACTTTTGATCATAAACATTATGTAACAGAATATAACAATACTGTATTGAATGCCACATCCCCGACAACAACCGTCCATTAAACACTATGTATGTGCATGGGTACCATCCGGTTACTGTCAAGATATTTTACAAACACATTTATTCTAAATCTCGATAATGAAAAAGCTGATGACAAGGAGTGTCATTTACACCATGATATTATCCATATCAAAAGTAAAGTAGATATACTATTTAGTTTTTACAAATATTTAACCTGTACAAATACTAGTCATAACAAAACAGAGTGCGGTACAATATTTGCACTATGATGTCAGAGTATGATCCTGTATTCAATATTTTCAATATTTCGATATTTGATATAAAGTCGTGAATAAAGAGTAACAGCCCTATGGTCTCTGACCACTATGATTCTTCAGCATACGTTTAACTAAACAGCTGATCCAACTTTATAGCCACGTTAAGTGTAGGTAACAGTGAACAGAGTTAGTCCTAATCCAGTCCACTCACTTTACACGTCTTCAGTATACTTTGTTATTATAACCATTTTAGCAGCTTTAAAACAGTCTGTTTAGAACTTGTTCAGCCGTATTTAAGATGAAATCATATAAAAATGTATTTCAAATCCTTCCCTGCTTCAGAATTTCTCATTTGTCTCAATAGTTTTGTGCACGCCATCATCATTTCAGTGTATAGTGTTACATTTCTCTGTAATCCCGTCATAATTTCTTTCTCGCTTATTTTCCACTTACGGGTTCAGAAACCAACATTTTATTTGGCATCTGATTCGATTACGATGGTTATTTAAATTTTAAAGTTTTCACAAAAAAAAAAAAAAAAAAAAACCCTGTTTGACAAATATTAGAGAGCCCTACCTAACACCAGTGGAAAACACTTCAGTTTCCTGAACACCTAGACTTAATCTCCTTGAACTTTTTCGCGAGTATCCGTGTAAATCTTTATTTGTTTGTTTATATATTTTCTAGTTTTATTTAATTTTGACTGATTATTTTTTGTGTGCCGAGACCACGAAAACATTTCAAACAACCTCCCAATTATTGTAATAAAGAGGAGTCATATGGGTGCCGTCACCATCATTTATCGGCTACCTGTCGAGAGCCTATTTTGTTCTTTAATTATAATTTTCATAAACAACCAGTTGTGTGCATTGCTTCAAAATACAGGACAATTATTTGTATATAATTTCAAATTAGCTTTTCTATATCATTACAGTTATTACGACAAATATGTTGCTTGGGGTTAAGATTTTAATATTAATATTATTACATTAAATAATTTGTTTACCGTCTATCAGAACCACACGTGGCTGGAATAATATAATGAGATCGCTAACATCTGCTCTCGATAAACTCGTCGTTTTACAAACTTGTTTTGTAGAACATGTTAAATGATTTTATTATCTATCCGCATCATTGATAGACTCTAGATGATCTTGAAACATTTTAGAGATAATTTACTCATATTTAAACCTGTACTGGTAAAAGAAAATGCGTTATGAAGTCCAATGTTTATGCGTTTCAACAGTTTTACACGAGTTAGATATAAAATTGATATAAAAAATTAATAAAATCTATACTATCTCTTTTTCTCTTCTTTTCTTTCTATCCAATCATCTCATCTTTTCCTCCTTTTGACAAAATAATGTAAACTTACAATTGTACGTCTACGAATTACTTATCTTCATATTTATAGTATTAATATGTGTCACGTGCAGTACATTAATTATTTGTAATTTCATTTATGGAGAAGAGTTAATAAGTTGCTAGGACTTGTCTCTGATCCATTTATCTAATACTGATAATAAAGCTATACCGTCATTGTTTCCATTTAGGACGGACCACCACGAATTTACCAAAAAGATTAACTTAACACATTGATCAGTCGTACCTAAATGTTTGCTTGTCTATGTAAACTTTTATAAGGAGTGACACATTCTCATTGTCTCATAGATTTCGTATTTGTTTATGATGAAATTATCCTGTAAATTTGAGGAAACATTTATTAAACGTTGAATCAAGATAACCCATTGCGATATCTGGTATAAAACCCACTGTGCGTGTACTAAATAGGGTTATATTGTGTGTTACTTAACAGTTATAAATCGTGGCAAATTGCACACGTGGAACGCACGTGGAAATAACATGTATAGGTAATTTTACCTACGAGGTCAAAGTTAAGCTCAACTCAAGGTAAAACGATATGAATAAATTCAGATGAGGTGACAAAATTGAACGATGGTCGTTACTAGCCTCTACACAACACACTTAAATCCGTTTACATTACATCGTTATACAAAACGTTGTGATCTAGCCAAAAGATTATATATCCTTTAATCATGGAAAAAAAACAATGTTCCTATTAAAACACAGAGACAGACCAATTCGTAATCAGTACGTGATTAAGTATTAGGAATATTAATAGAATAATGCACGAGCTTAACAAATCTCGAACAGAAAACAATTTATGATATTTGTACATTTTTGCAATATTATAATATTAATTTGTACCCTTCCATACAAAACAACTATTTTCAGTGTCATTCTTTAATTTACAACGGTTCCATACATATTGTCTAAATTGGCAACACAATAAAAAAATCTATGTAATTTTTTTATGGCATATTTTGTCGTCTATTGGCATCTGATAACTTTAGAATATGTAATATTTTATACACACAAATATTACCGAAACTTAATGGAGTTTTCCTCTTGTATACCATTATATATATTATTACTTATAAAAAATTGCTTATTAAGAATCATGTGGGTTTCTTTCGTGTTTACGATTATTCGTTGTAGCTTCATCATTCAATATATGTATCAATGACACAAAAAGCATGATAAGGAAACTGGGATAAATTCAATGTCGGTTATGTCTTATAAAAAACGTAACAATACTACTTTATCTCGGGAAGATTTTTAGTGTATCTATTTTTTGCGAAATTAACGACCCTTCCAAAATCGCAATAAATAATAAATAAATAAAATTGCAATTGCAAGTATTTTTTTTTCATTTTAATCGCATGTGTAATAAATCTATGGGGTTGAAGTACCTACATGCACACGAACACTTTCTAGTCGTGAATATTTCTTTAATGAATAAATATAAGTCAACATATGAATAACTTGTCTAGTAGGACTGGTCAGTTTGATCTTCAGTTGAAGTTATAAAATCTACACTGGACTCTGTCTAAACCGGACTCTGTGCAATCCAGATATCTGCCTAATCCGGTCAAATAATAAAAATAAGCCCCAATTCCAACAAAACTTTATAACAATGCACTCTCTACTATCCGGAACTCTGTGCAAACCGGCCAAATTATTCGGTCACAAGGTGTCCGGTTTAGACAGATATCCAGTCTTATCGTATCAGACATCTAAAAATACCTTTCAAATTTTTGATGTGATGAAATCGAAGAAAAAGTATTGAAATACGCAAAAATTTCAAATGGTACATTTAGGGATTTTCGAAAAACAAAAAAAAAAAAAAACAAAAAAAAAAAAAAAAAAAAAAAAAAAAAAAAAAAAAAAAAAAAAAAAAAAAAAAAAAAAAAATATCCCCATATACAAAGTTTCATCAACCCCGTGTCAGGTCCGATTCTGTTTTCTGCTGAATGGCATTAACTGCGTCCCATATACTCGCCTATTTATTTAAATCGTTTTTGCGCTAAGATTGTAAGTGATCGGTATTTAATGTATATACAGGATTTATCGTTATGAAACCAACATTTAATCCGTTATTTCATTAAGGTCGATCATTATCCCGGTTATAAGGCAGTGCTTGTGTTATATTCAATATTTGTAGGTATTACGACCAACACTGTTAGTGCGCCTAAAGCTGGCGGTCTCAGAGAGAGACCAGTGATAGATGAAGTCAAGGTAAGAGTTTTTCCTATAACTTTTTTTATAAAATATAATTCTTTATATCAGTATATTCTAAAAACTATCTTTATGGTACGAAGATAACACTTAATATCTCTAAAGGGATATCATAAAATTGCTTATGATGAAAAAGAAAAAAATCCCAACAGATAAAGAACTGGTAAATTAACTTTTTTAGGAAGGTTTTCACATTCAGTATTAATTGACGTTTTATTATGTACAGGTAGAATGAGGTATTACATAACAGAGATAATTTACACTATTTTAATGTATCATACGTACTCTTATCACGTGCCGATATCGTTCGATGATAAAGATATCCTTATTTCATTTGACATATTTCTTGGTGTATTCGAAACTTTCACACAGTAAAATTCTGTTCAATGTATTTTGATTGTGAATGAATGTGTATCTCGTTGTAAACATTCGTGTATCGTTTGTACGTATTTCAATTGAACATAAACTGTCTCGTTTTAACATAAACTGTATCGTTTGAAAATATTTGAATATAAATATCGCTTGTACAAATACCGTTTATATAAATATCGCTTGTACAGATACCGTTTATATAAATATCACGTGTCCGGATACCGTTTATATAAATATCACGTGTCCAGACACCGTTTATATAAATATCGCTTGTACAGATACCGTTTATATAAATATCACGTGTCCGGATACCGTTTATATAAATATCGTTTGTACAGATACCGTTTATATACATATCGTTTGTACAGATACCGTTTATATACATATCGATCGTACAGATACCGTTTATATAAATATCACGTGTACAGATACCGTTTATATAAATATCACGTGTCCAGATACCGTTTATATAGATATCGCTTGTACAGATACCGTTTATATAAATATCGCTTGTACAGATACCGTTTATATAAATATCTCGTGTACAGATTCCGTTTATATACATATCGATCGTACAGATACCGTTTATATAAATATCATGTGTACAGATACCATTTATATAAATATCGCTTGTACAGAAACCATTTATATAAATATCGCTTGCCCAGTTAAAGTTTATATAAATATCGCTTGTACAGATACCGTTTATATAAATATCACGTGTACAGATACCGTTTATATAAATATCACGTGCACAGATACCGTTTATATAAATATCACGTGCACAGATACCGTTTACATAAATATTGCTTGTACAGATACCGTTTATATAAATATTGCTTGTACAGATACCGTTTATATAAATATCGCTTGTACAGATACCGTTTATATAAATATCGCTTGTACAGATACCGTTTATATAAATATCGCTTGTACAGATACCGTTTATACAAATATTGCTTGTACAGATACCGTTTATATAAATATCGCTTGTGCAGACACCGTTTATATAAATATCATGTGTACAGATACCGTTTATATAAATATCACGTGTACAGATACCGTTTATATAAATTTTGCTTGTACACATACCGTTTATATAAATATCGCTTGTACAGTTTAGTTTGTATAAATATTGTTTGCAAATATCCAGCTAAAGTTCTTTCCTATATCGTGGTTGTTCAGATACAGCGGTATCGTTTGTATAATTATAGTTTTGACACAATGAAATATATCGAAAGTACATTTATTGTAGGGGAGTGTTTTCTTGTGATGTTTATTAGCTTTGACAATGCACGATACTGTGTAATTCCTTTATTTGGTTATATTTACAATTGAAACATCACAGTGATGAAATGCCTTAAAATGTTTAAACATTTTTCTCCTAGATAGCCAATAGGCCTAGAGTGTGGAAAGGTTGTCAGATTTGTTACAAAAAGAACATTGACCCACTTTCAGTGTCACAGCGTTTTATTTTCAATACTGAAGTAGTCCATGGTATTGATACTAAATCAGTATGGATAAACCCATACCAAGTTTATACGAATGAAAACCATTGACCTTTTCCAAGGTTACATATACACGAAATACGTTGAAATATCTAAATGACTTCTTTTCACTAACCCATAGGCCAAAATCGTGATATTAGGCCTGTATCATGCTGGAACGAAGACTGTGAATTCACGGTTATTTATTAAAATGAGTTCCATTCTTCTCCTACTTTCAAGAAATTAGAGGTCGAATTTTTACTGCAAAATTACTACAGATAGTTTGAGTGGAAATTTAAAGTGGTTTAACAAAGCCAAATGAAAACAGCCAAAATATCCCAATGTCAGTACATTTAGCAAATGAACACATGTACAAACGACCTATTCTCATTTGTATACGGATGATACTTGTACTTGTGCAACTTATATAACAGAAAGTAAGAGCAAAGTTATTCCTAACCTGTTTTGCAGCTGACAAACATACAGTTGCTTCAATTTCTCCAGACTTGAAATCCCGTTCCCTAAGCATGCCACTACATCGTGCAATGACCCAAGGCATGTTGGTTATTGAAAGGAGGAAGAGTGTTTTTTATGATAAAAATATGGAGGACACAATCAAACGGATGCAGCCACTATGTTGCGCCATTTTCACTTCGTGACGTAACGTCCTCTTCCATATTATGATATCACAATCGACTCCAAATGAAAACCCCTCCAAGGAACATGTATAGTACACTAGTGACATTTGCGTATTATCGCTAATCTCAATCAGCCTTACCAACTGTGTCTTGCATTCAACAAGTCTTCAACTTGACAAATATTGGCGGATTTCTTTGGCTAAAGGAAATTAAAAAAAAATACGAAACGATATTTGTTTGACACAATGACAAAAACTAGTGCAATTGTTATTTTGAATCGCACAGTTATTATCCTATTACGATCACTTTCAGTAAGTGTTAATGTCGTATTTTTGAAAAGACTTTTTTTCTTTATTTGTATTTTCAGGCACACGTGAAGAAGTGACAGTATTGCTAGAACATATCAATTAACAAATGGAGGTGTGTCGGATTTCTCTATTCTTCGTAGCTCTCGCGTCACCACAAGTTGTAACTTGTGCAACATTGGAGGATGTAGTTCAGCTTCACACCGATCTCTTCTCAAATTATTCCACCAACTACGTGCCAGTCCACAATCACACTGACATACTCAATGTATCCGCAGCAATATATCTTATGAATATTCTTAACATTGATGCCGTGTCCGGTGTTATCGAGATGACTTTTTGCGTAGAAACCCAGTGGACAGATTATCGACTATCTTGGACTCCCAGTTCCTACGGTGGATTGACGGGCTACAATCTAAAGGCATCTTATATATGGCACCCTAAGATATTTCTGCTGACAACAGCAGCTGAGCTCGAGTCTTTTTCCGGCAATGAGTTCCTTGCGAATGCACAGCCATCAGGAGAAATACAGTTGATAACAGGAAAATTGGTGAAATCAATATGTAATGTAGACATGACCCACTATCCGACTGACACACAGACTTGTTCTTTTGTAATCTGCCCTTGGGGTTACACTCCATCTGAGGTGCGTCTCATCCCTTCAAATAGCACAGTCGCTTTACAGTTCCTTTCGCCAAATGGTGAATGGGACATTGCTTCCACTTCTATAGTACAGAGTTCATTTTACGAACCACAAGTAGCGGCACTTCAGATAAATTTAACCCTTAGCAGAAAATCAACATATTACATGATATCGTTAATCGCGCCCATTGTGCTACTCATACTCCTATCCTCCGCTGCTTTTCTCATTCCGGTCTCTTCCGGTGGAAGGGTTTCCTATGCTATATCAATGCTGTTGTCGTTAGCCCTTTACTTGAGTCTGATCTCAGCAAGCATTCCACAGGTTTCCGAGCCTATGGCGGGCATCTCCTACTTTCTGACGCTTTCACTCATAGGTAGCTCCGTTCTAGTGTTACTTACGATATTCACACTCAGATTAGAATCCATTGACACTCTAGACGGATACCCAGAACGGTTTATCCGTGTGGTGAGATCTTTCAAAAATTGCAGCTTTAAAAGTAAGAAAAGAGATGAAGTTGAAAATATAAAAACGCCGGAAAATAACGAAAAGCATTGCGATAACGTGTCCTTGCATAGTAGCACAGAATCGGTGGATTTGACAGTACCGGAAGTGAGGTCATACATCGACATGTTTCTCTTTATCACTTCCACCGCTGTGGGTGTAATTATGATCATCTTCTATTTTGGCGGATACATCAAGAATTAGATATAAACATTGTTGTTTGTGTCGTCTCTAATAAGCAGCTTAACTGATTCTGTCTTTCCTGACAAGTATCGTAAATATAAACATTGTTGTCTGTGTCTTCCCTAATTAACATCTGTATTTTGTGCTTGTCTCTGTCACGTTTACATTGCAAAATTGATGTTTGATGATCATGCTCTGTGATGAGCTGCATTTTAAATGTTTAAGGAAGTAAAAGTTTATTTCATCTGTACGTTGCCTTCAGATTTTGTTATATCGTATTAACCAAAATCAATAAAAATCGGGGACATATCGTGTAATATGGAATTGCGAAAAGATTGTATCCAACACATCAAATGACAAATTATAATATTTTAAACGAATTCTGATTGCTAAAAAAACATCGATTAAAGGATTGTACAAAAGACACAAAAGTGAATTGCACCATTTTATAAGCGTTAGATACAGTAGAGCCAAGCAATGAATTAAACTGCATCATACAGCTGTTTCGTCCTTCTAGAACTCGTCAGTGATGCTACATCATACAGCTGTTTCGTCCTTCTAGAACTCGTCAGTGATGCTACATCATACAGCTGTTTCGTCCTTCTAGAACTCGTGTTTCAGTGATGTCAGTGATGCTACATCATACAGCTGTTTCGTCCTTCTAGAACTCGTCAGTGATGCTACATCATACAGCTGTTTCGTCCTTCTAGGACTCGTCAGTGATGCTACATCATACAGCTGTTTCGTCCTTCTAGAACTCGTCAGTGATGCTACATCATACAGCTGTATCGTCCTTCTAGGGCTCGTCATGATGCTATATCATACAGCTGTTTCGTCCTTCTAGGTCTCGTCAGTGATGCTACATCATACAGCTGTTTCGTCCTTCTAGAACTCGTCAGTGATGATAATGGCCTAAAATTTAAAACCTAGGAGGCGACTAAGAAAAAAGTGATCAAACGAAAAGTCAAAATTTAGACGGGGAGGTGCAGCAGCCCCATAATTAGACAAATGTCGTAATTTTCATACTTTAGATAATTTTAAGATAGCGTCAAGTACATATTTATTTTTTGAAACGTGCCACTATTCGAGTGAATTTAAACGTGGCAAGCAAGTTACGGCAAACCTCTGGGACTTAAAGTCCATCAGCAGTGTCTACCACCTGCTATCTTAAAAATTGTACAAAAGACACACAATTGAATAGCACCATTTCATAATATAGAGTGAGATACTGTAGGGTCAAACCATGGATTAAACTGCATCATACAGCTGTTTCGTCCTTCTTGGACTCGTCAGTGATGCTACATCCTACAGCTGTTTCGTCCTTCTTGGACTCGTCAGTGATGCTACATCCTACAGCTGTTTCGTCCTTCTTGGACTCGTCAGTGATGCTACATCCTACAGCTGTTTCGTCTTTCTTGGACTCGTCAGTGATGCTACATCCTACAGCTGTTTCGTCTTTCTTGGACTCGTCAGTGATGCTATATGACAAAGTGATATATAACGTGTTTAAACATACAGGCGTTCGCAAGTCTGCATCTACACATTCTATGGTATTACACGACACTATCTACATCTGTGAACATCAACATAATAGTTTTAAGAACAAATGAATCAATCAATGTTTTCACTTACATTAAACAATCCTTATACACATGTAATGTTTCAAATTCAAAAATGACCCAATTGTAATAGAGAATCAACTGAGAGGACATAATTCAACAAGGATTTGTAAGAAATGTTTGATGAATGTAAGATAAACTGTATATGACAAACTACCCTGCGTATGTAGATATAGACTGTGATGAATGTAATACACCCTGTGTATGACAAACTACACTACATATGTAAATATAGACTATGATGAATGTAAGACACCCTGTGTATGACAAACTTCACTACATATGTATATATTGACTAATGATGAATGTAAGACACCCTGTGTATGACAAACTACACTACATATGTATATATTGACTAATGATGAATGTAAGACACCCTGTGTATGACAAACTTCACTACATATGTATATATTGACTAATGATGAATGTAAGACACCCTGTGTATGACAAACTACACTACATGTGTATGTATTGACTAATAATGAATGTAAGACACCCTGTGTATGACAAACTACACTACATATATAAATATAGACTATGATGAATGTAAGACACCCTGTGTATGACAAACTACCCTACATATGTATATATTGACTAATGATGAATGTAAGACACCCTGTGTATGACAAACTACCCTACATATGTATATATTGACTAATGATGAGTGTGAAATACCCTTTGCTTGCCAAACTATTTTGCATATGTAATTATTGATAAAATGGGAAATGTGTGATGACAAAATACCTCTCATGTTTTTACTTCTTTAATTACATGTATATAGTGATTTTCTGCTATTAAAGATATGTTTAAACCTCCTGTGTAGCCTACAGTATAGCAGATACATGTATATTTTGTCAACGCTCTGTAACGGTTTCTGATGTCCTAACCTCTCTGTCACTACCATACCTAGAATAATGTGAAATTTGAAATCAACTTGAACCGTTTGCTTATGGTACAAAGATTCGGGGAAATGCAAAAGAAAGAATTATGATGACATCGCTCATTGGTCGGATGTAAGGATATAAACATTACGAAGCCAATGAAGGTTAGCTCCATATTTTTCTAGAGTTACTTCCCTTTACATGCAAAATCTCAATAAACCAGCCCACCTCTTGTAAAAGGCTACTGCTTACAGGTAAACTTGTACATGATGCCAGAACATAAACATCTCTACATATTGTCACTGATAGTTACAATAAGTCTTTGTTCAAAAGTTGTCTTATATTAATCTAATTAAAACCCGAGTTTGTATTTATTAAATGGTCAGTAGTATGAGAAAAATTATAATCTTAGTATTGTCTTTTGATAGGTTCACAAGCGTTTAGTACAGCTAACGTGTCTTGTTAATACATCTGTAAAATCAAATATCGTGTTAATTATCAGGAAAGATATTGTCTCGTGTAAATAAATAAATAAAAGTGTAAGACCCTATTGATCATAAACATTTCAAAAAAAAAAAAAAAAAAAATAGAAGACACAATTATTTCTCCGATATAGACATTCTTCACTACGGAGACAGTCGTTTGACGCTATCAAGGCACGACATATTTCCTGATAACGTTACAATAGTGTGATTACACGTACGTTTTAGGATATTCATTTCATGCCCATATGATATGGAAGAAATATAAACGATTATAGATCCTTAATAATATAATAACTTTTTTTCTGACAGTAAAATATATCCACCTTTAAACTCTGTGCCAGTATCGATCTTAACTTCATCTGATGAAAGTGAGTCAGTGCTTTTTGAAAAAAAAAATCAAAATATTATTCTGACCAATGAAAAATAAAACAACATCCGATCCGACTGTGCATGACATACATGCGTTACCTTATTAGTACAATTACGTATTTAACTGGGTTGGCTATATCAAATACACTTTTATATATTGTATATCATTGAATGTAGTAAATGTTTCATTTGTTTTATAATTGATTATGGAAGAATTAATGGTAGTACACGTCAGAATTTATTTGTTTACACTGGAAAAACCTGCCAAAATGTCGCTTTTATAGACAAATTGGTAATAAAGTTGTTGCAGCGTTTTCGACGAAGTATTCAAAATAATGACGTCATCATCATATAGCTTGTCGAATGAGTACGTTACATACAAATATAGGTGGACTTGCGTTTGTAAAATTTGAATTTGTCACAATATTGAGGAAGAATTTTATTTTTAGTGTGTTCAGTTTATCAAGATATTTAAGTGAAACACATAACTTTAGATTAGAAAAAAACCGATATTAATATTAGTTGAGCTTTAAATACTACATCTGCTGAAGAGTTCAACTAATTGAGTAAAATTTGTTTATGAGGCTACTAACTCGAGAAAATCGTTTATGCAGATATCTAATTTATTGTCCATATTCAAATGTTTAGATTAGTGGACTGTCAACATAGATACAGAAAAAAATATGAATATACGATAAATAGTATAGCGATACATCTATATAATTCAATTACGAAGTATATTGTAGACTGCTCATTATTTTCTAATTAACTTGATTTGACATGAAAATTTATAATAAACCAAAATCGTGTACATAATATTTCATATTTACAATCATCATTTGGGAGAGAATCATTAGATAAATAATGAATTCGATACCAAAACTCAGTTTAATAAAAGTGGTTTTAGTGCTAACCATATATATGCGTTGTTTGGTTGAGACAAAATTTGTCTAATCAAGGCCAGGTTTTTTTCAGAAATGGTTACTGGAGGAAAACTACAAGTACAATAATGTGTGTGTTTGCTCGTCTCATGTTCCGGAATATTCACCGGACCTGTTTTTACAATATCCTCAAAAGCTAAGCGTGTTATATATAGGCGCAGTTCTATGGCTGTTGCCTCGCTGAATGAAAGCGTATTTGCGCCCTAGATTTGATGTTGTCATTGTTTACCTTGGCACTATGAATATTGATTAAATTACCTTTGGCGGAGGGACGACAAGGCTGTACGCAAAATGAAAGGTATGTCCTTCCATCAAACCAATAACCCTCAATGTTTATTATTTTGATAGCGAACATGTCAGGATTTATCATCCATACTGCAAACCAGTATCACGTAGATTCTACATATATCAGTGTATATATGTTTAACATGCTAGGACGTATACTACAGAGGGATAGGAGCTGTCTATATATCTCTGCAACACTCGGACGTTCCAGTTAATTAGCCTTGCTGCGCTTGTATACCCTTTTACTCAAAAAGTACCCAATAGCAGAAATCTAAATAATTTTCAAATTGATTGTGCTAACTTTTCTGACAAATTATCTCTGTTAACTTTTTGATATTTTTTAACCATAGTGCTTGTTTAAGTTATTTACACCTGAAATACCTACAGATGTTGTATACCACTTTCAGCCAAAGACTATGAAGAAAAATAATTTTTGAATACATGTAGATAGTATTTATCAGCTGAGTAATATTCCATGCCAGTGTTGTAATAAAGCACTTAAATTATCAGTGTAATATTTTTTTACAAAAGTGAAATTCACTTCGAAGTGACCAAAAAAGTGTCTGTGATCAGGCCCGTTAGTATAGGGTTTTATGTCCACTATTACGAACTTTCGGCCTTTCAGCGTTAATATAGACATGAACAAGGCATAAGTACATGTAGATAACAGTAGTTATAATAACATGAAGAAGAGGGGATTTCACGGCTCAGTGCACAAACATGAAATCTAATGCCAGAGAAGTCATTACTGGGCCTAATCGTCCCTCTACATTATACGTCTTGTTAAACTATAGTTGAACAGCTTAGAATATGAATTAAGGTTACATGACATACTGTCTTTAGTAAATCAGCTTATGATTTAATGCCTTGTGGTTAAATTTACACCTCGTCTACATTTAATACAACGCAATGTTCAATATATTAATAATTCTCTACACATTCAGATTGAGCGCTGTGTCAAAGCACATTTGTATGTCACAATAAAAAATCAGTAGACATTATCACAGTAAAGTCAGTAAGTATAATGTCACAGTCAAGTCAGTAAGTATAATGTCACAGTAAAGTCAGTAAGTATAATGTCACAGTAAAGTCAGTCAGTATAATGTCACAGTAAAGTCAGTATAATGTCACAGTAAAGTCAGTTAGTATAATGTCACAGTAAACTCAGTCAGTATAATGTCACAGTAAAGTCAGTAAGTATAATGTCACAGTAAAGTCAGTATAATGTCACAGTAAAGTCAGTCAGTATAATGTCACAGTAAAGTCGGTAAGTATAATGTCACAGTAAAGTCTGTCAGTATAATGTCACAGTGAAGTCAGTCAGTATAATGTCACAGTAAAGTCAGTAAGTATAATGTCACAGTCAAGTCAGTAAGTATAATGTCACAGTAAAGTCAGTAAGTATAATGTCACAGTAAAGTCAGTAAGTATAATGTCACAGTAAAGTCAGTAAGTATAATGTCACAGTAAAGTCAGTCAGTATAATGTCACAGTAAAGTCAGTAAGTATAATGTCACAGTAAAGTCAGTAAGTATAATGTCACAGTCAAGTCAGTTAGTATAATGTCACATTAAAGTCTGTAAGTATAATGTCACAGTAAAATCAGTAAGTATAATGTCACAGTAAAGTCAGTATAATGTCACCGTCAAGTCAGTAAATATAATGTCACAGTATAGTCAGTCAGTATAATGTCACAGTAAAGTCAGTATAATGTCACAGTAAAGTCAGTCAGTATAATGTCACAGTAAAGTCGGTAAGTATAATGTCACAGTAAAGTCGGTAGTATAATGTCACAGTAAAGTCAGTAAGTATAATGTCACAGTAAATTCAGTAAGTATAATGTCACAGTAAAGTCAGTAAGTATAATGTGACAGTAAAGTCAATGTCACATTGAAGTCAGTCAGTATAATGTCACAGTAAAATCAGTAAGTATTATGTCACAGTAAAGTCAGTAAGTATAATTTCACAGTAAAGTCAGTCAGTATAATGTCACAGTAAAGTCAGTAAGTATAATGTCACAGTAAAGTCAGTAAGTATAATGTCACAATGAAGTCAGTAAGTATAATGTCACAGTATAGTCAGTCAGTGTAATGTCACAATAAAGTCAGTAAGTATAATGTCACAGTAAAGTCAGTCAGTATAATGTCACAGTAAAGTCAGTCAGTATAATGTCACAGTAAAGTCAGTCAGTATAATGTCACAGTAAAGTCAGTAAGTATAATGTCACTGTAAAGACAGTCAGATGTCACAGTGAAGTCACTAAGTATAATGTCACAGTAACGTCAGTAAGTTTAATGTCACAGTAAAGTCAGTCAGTATAATGTCACAGTAAAGTCAGTAAGTATAATGTCACAGTAAAGTCAGTAAGTATAATGTCACAGTAAAGTCAGTAAGTATAATGTCACAGTAAAGTCAGTAAGTATAATGTCACAGTAAAGTCAGTAAGTATAATGTCACAGTAAAGTCAGTATAATGTCACAGTCAAGTCAGTAGTAAGTCAGTAAATGTAACCGTAAAGTCAGTAAGTATAATGTCACAGTAAAGTCAGTAAGTATAAAGTCACAGTAGAAGTCAGTCAGTATAATGTCACAGTAAAATCAGTAAGTATAATGTCACAGTAAAGTCAGTAAGTATAATGTCACAATAAAGTCAGTAAGTATAATGTCACAGTAAAGTCAGTAAGTATAATGTCACAGTAAATTCAGTAAGTCTAATGTCACAGTCAAGTCAGTAATTATAATGTCACAGTAAAGTCAGTAAGTATAATGTCACTGTAAATTCCGTAAGTATAAGTATAATGTCACAGTAAAGTCGGTAAGTGTAATGTCACAGTAAAGTCAGTAAGTATAATGTCACAGTAAAGTCGGTAAGTATAATGTCACAGTAAAGTCAGTAAGTGTAATGTCACAGTAAAGTCAGTAAGTATAATGTCACAGTAAAGTCAGTAAGTATAATGTCACAGTAAAGTCAGTAAGTATAATGTCACAGTAAAGTCAGTCAGATGTCACAGTAAAGTCAGTCAGTATAATGTCACAGTAAAGTCAGTATAATGTCAGTAAGTATAATGTCAAGTAAGTAAGTATAATGTCACAGTAAAGTAGTATGTCACAGTAAAGTCAGTAAAGTCAGTAAGTATAATTTCACAGTAAAGTCAGTCAGTATAATGTCACAGTAAAGTCAGTAAGTATAATGTCACAGTAAAGTCAGTCAGTATAATGTCACAGTAAAGTCAGTAAGTATAATGTCAAAGTAAAGTCAGTCAGTATAATGTCACAATAAAGTCAGTCAGTATAATGTCACAGTCAAGTCAGTAAGTATAATGTCACAGTAAAGTCAGTCAGTATAATGTCACAATAAAGTCAGTAAGTATAATGTCACAGTAAAGTCAGTCAGTATAATGTCACAGTAAAGTCAGTAAGTATAATGTCACAGTAAAGTCAGTAAGTATAATGTCACAGTAAAGTCAGTAAGTGTAATGTCACAGTAAAGTCAGTAAGTATAATGTCACAGTATAGTCAGTCAGTGTAATGTCATAGTAAAGTCAGTAAGTGTAATGTCACAGTAAAGTCAGTAAGTATAATGTCACAGTAAAGTCAGTAAGTATAATGTCACAGTAAAGTCAGTCAGTATAATGTCACAGTAAAGTCAGTAAGTATAATGTCACAGTAAAGTCAGTCAGTATAATGTCACAGTAAAGTCAGTAAGTATAATGTCACAGTAAAGTCAGTAAGTATAATGTCACAGTAAAGTCAGTAAGTATAATGTCACAGTAAAGTCAGTAAGTATAATGTCACAGTAAAGTCAGTATAATGTCACAGTCAAGTCAGTAAGTATAATGTCACAGTCAAGTCATGTCAGTAAAGTCAGTATGTCACAGTAAACAGTAAATAATGTCACAGTAAAGTCAGTAAGTATAACGTCACAGTCAAGACAGTAAGTATAATGTCACAGTAAAGTCGGTAAGTGTAATGTCACAGTAAAGTCAGTAAGTATAATGTCACAGTAAAGTCGGTAAGTATAATGTCACAGTAAAGTCAGTAAGTATAATGTCACAGTAAAGTCAGTAAGTGTTATGTCACAGTAAAGTCAGTAAGTATGATGTCACAGTAAAGTCAGTAAGTATAATGTCACAGTCAAGTCAGTAAGTATAATGTCACAATAAAGTCAGTAAGTATAATGTCACAGTAAGTATAATGTCACAGTAAAGTCAGTAAGTATAATGTCACAGTAAATTCAGTAAGTCTAATGTCACAGTCAAGTCAGTAATTATAATGTCACAGTAAAGTCAGTAAGTATAATGTCACTGTAAATTCAGTAAGTATAATGTCAGTAAGTATAATGTCACAGTCAGTAAAAGTATAATGTCACCGTCAAGTCAGTAAATATAATGTCACAGTATAGTAAGTCAGTATAATGTCACAGTATAATCAGTAAGTATTATGTCACAGTAGAGTCAGTAAGTATAATTTCACAGTCAAGTCAGTATGTATAATGTCACAGTAAAGTCAGTAAGTTTAATGTCACAGTAAAGTCAGTAAGTAATATGTCACAATAAAGTCAGTAAGTATAATGTCACAGTAAAGTCAGTATAATGTCACAGTAAAGTCAGTAAGTAATATGTCACAATAAAGTCAGTAAGTATAATGTCACAGTAAAGTCAGTATAATGTCACAGTAAAGTCAGTAAGTATAAAGTCACAGTTAAGTCAGTAGTGTCACAATAAGTATAATGTCACAGTAAAGTCAGTAAGTATAATGTCACAGTAAAGTCACAGTAGTCAGTCAGTAAGTAAAGTCAGTAAGTATAATGTCACAGTAAAGTCAGTAGTATATGTCACAGTAAAGTCAGTATATAATGTCACAGTAAAGTCAGTAAGTATAATGTCACAGTAAAGTCAGTAAGTATAATGTCATGTCACAGTATAATGTCACAGTCAGTAAGTATAATGTCACAGTAAAGTCAGTATAATGTCACAGTAAAGTAATGTCACAGTAAAGTCAGTAAGTATAATGTCACAGTAAAGTCAGTAAGTATAATGTCACAGTAAAGTCAGTAAGTATAATGTCACAGTAAAGTCAGTAAGTATAATGTCACAGTAAAGTCAGTAAGTATAATGTCACAGTAAAGTCAGTAAGTATAATGTCACAGTAAAGTCAGTCAGTATAATGTCACAGTAAAGTCAGTAAGTATAATGTCACAGTAGAATCAGTCAGTATAATGTCACAGTCAAGTCAGTAAGTATGATGTCACAGTCAAGTCGGTAAGTATAATGTGACAGTAAAGTCAGTATAATGTCACAGTTAAGTCAGTAAGTATAATGTCACAGTCATGTCAGTTAGTATAATGTGACAGTAAAGTAAGTCAGTATAATGTCACAGTGAAGTCAGTCAGTATAATATCACAGTAAATTTAGTATAATGTCACAGTAAAGTCAGTATAATGTCACAGTAAAGTTAGTAAGTATAATGTCACAGTCATGTCAGTTAGTATAATGTGACAGTAAAGTAAGTCAGTATAATGTCACAGTAAAGTCAGTCAGTATATAATGTCACAGTAAAGTCAGTCAGTATAATGTCACAATGAAGTCAGTAAGTATAATGTCACAGTAAAGTAGTATATAATGTCACAGTAAAGTCAGTATAATGTCACAGTAAGTAAAGTCAGTAAAGTCACAGTAAAGTATAATGTCACAGTAAAGTCAGTAAGTATAATGTCACAGTAAAGTCAGTATAATGTCACAGTAAAGTCAGTAAGTATAATGTCACAGTCAAGTCAGTAAGTATAATGTCACAGTAAAGTCAGTAAGTATAATGTCACAGTAAAGTCAGTAAGTATAATGTCACAGTAAAGTCAGTAAGTATAATGTCACAGTAAAGTCAGTAAGTATAATGTCACAGTAAAGTCAGTCAGATGTCACAGTAAAGTCAGTCAGTATAATGTCACAGTAAAGTCAGTAAGTATAAAGTCACAGTAGAATCAGTCAGTATAATGTCGCAGTCAAGTCAGTAAGTATAATGTCACAGTAAAGTAAGTCAGTAGAATGTCACAGTAAAGTCAGTCAGTATAATGTCACAATAAGTCAGTTAGTATAATGTCACAGTAAAGTCAGTAAGTATAATGTCACAATAAAGTCAGTTAGTATGATGTCACAGTAAAGTCAGTCAGTATAATGTCACAGTAAAGTCAGTAAGTATGATGTCACAATAAAATCAGTAATTATGATGTCACAGTAAAGTCAGTATAATGTCACAGTAAAGTCAGTCAGTATAATGTCACAGTAAAATCAGTAAGTATTATGTCACAGTAAAGTCAGTAAGTATAATGTCACAGTAAAGTCAGTAAGTATAATGTCACAGTAAAGTCAGTAAGTATAATGTCACAGTAAATTCAGTAAGTATAATGTCAGTCAAGTCAGATAGTATAATGTCACAGTCAAGTCAGATAGTATAATGTCACTGTAAATTCAGTAAGTATAATGTCACAGTAAATTCAGTAAGTATAATGTCACAGTCAAGTCAGATAGTATAATGTCACAGTCAAGTCAGATGGTATAATGTCACTGTAAATTCAGTAAGTATAATGTCACAGTCAAGTCAGAAAAAATATTCTTTGATATATTTGACAAGAGCTGTATACAGAACAAATTCATGTGATGTAACTTTGTCGTTTCCAGAATATGATATACATATGAAGTTATGGTATTGATGACGTCATCACTATTTGGCTGTTGATTTTGAAGGTTAAAACATGGCCTCCAGAATAATTCATCAAAGATTAATAATATATCTTTTCTTAGTTCTGAAAGTGTGAAAATACTAAACCGTCTTTGCGACTTAATTTATTTATTTATTATAAAATTTCAGGCGAAGAATTATCGATATCTAAATATCGTTTTCTGATTCATTTATTTGCAGAGCATATGCTATTGTGACATAAAAGACAACATAAACACGCGCCAAAACCAAATTAGAACATGTTGAAGTCCAAAGTACCCCATTTGGGTTTGAAAGAAAAGGCCAGACTATTTAGGCGTCTGATGTTGGCATTCCTGTTGGTGTACTTAGCAGAAGGGTTTGCATGTCTGGGCATCAGCATCTGGCTCCTGGTACGATTACATTCAGTGAACGAATGTTTCTTGAATTATCAAATTAATGCCGCCAGTTCCCTGGTCCTTGCGTCGGGCATCCTCACCGTTTGTGTATGTGCTTTAGGCGTAAGTTCTACATCCAAAGCCAAAAACTCGCCTACTCTCCGGCCCTTCGTTATCTTCTTTGTGGTCCTAGTAGTGCTGGAAATATCAGCTGCCATAGTTTCTGCAGTCGATCAAAATAAATTAGAAGACAAGACTTTCCATAATAGCATGAGTAATACACACTGGCAGATCAGCAACGAACAGGACGAGGACGAGCAAAAAGAACTGCTTGAATGCTGGAAAGAAATTCAGGTAGATTTCAAATGTTGTGGAGTGGATGGTTATCGTGATTGGATAACCGACCCAACAGATACATATAACTTCTCTGTGACTATTTCCACCATGGCGCTAGACAGTTGTAGATGCGAGTTGAATTGGAGACGTCACGAACAAAAATGCATCCAAGTCAATGTGACGCTTGGAACTAATGTGAGTGACTACAGTGTGTTTACAAGTCCGTGTTACGACGCTTTGTACAGCGCCATCAATACCCAAACAACGTTGCTGAGATGGTTCTGTCCTATTCTAGCTATCGTACAAATTGTGTCTTTTTCTTTTATTTTCTGGTTGATTTCAAAGCTTCAAAAGGCAAACGCAATAGAAATATACGGAGTGGATACCGGAAAGAATGCAGATGGAACTGAACCCTCCAACATATTTTCTGTCTCTGAGGACAGAGGTGTCTCGAGGTAGACGTGTCTCTGTTTGTACGCGTGTCTTGGAATAGACGTCTCTTCGTTGTTAGATCGGCCAATTCCCCCACTAGACAAGAATGGACAACACTTATAATGAAGTGTACTTGATTTTCAAAGACTTTTCGCGGATATTATGACGATATATTCTGACAATTAGTGTAACTGGTTATCATACTCGTCTTAATATGGTATAACTAGATTGCCATATTACTATTACGATATATGACCTTGCTTACCACAAGTACTCGTGTTCTGGAAACGTGTAGTGAATGTATAGGTAGAGATCAAACAGACGCTATGTACCTATAATTGGTTATTACTCTTTACATTCCAGAACACGAGCGCCCGTGCAACGTGCAGGTAGCAATTTGTCTTGTTCTATAAGCTGGCCACAGTCCAATAGGAAAGTAAATTATGGGTAGTGTCCGTGTTAGTAATTCGGTAGCTGGTGCGTTTTAAATCTCCGTTATCATAGAAAAGTATTGATTTACCTTTGTTAATGATCGGGGTATTGCTCAAGAATAATGTGATAATTTAGATGTTGTTGTATAGTTTACGATGTTGGTGATTATCCGCGTATGAAAATAAATTATCCAGATGTGTTTCTTCATATTTGCTCGCCTAGAGTGTGATACATGTGTGAATTTTCATTAGCTTTAATCATCTATTTATTTCATGTGTGGTTGCTCTAGAATTCATCATTAAGTTATCAAATAGCTAGTACCAAATACTTCTAACATCCGGAGCTTTTTCATTAGATAAAAACCAATAGTAAAGTTCCATTAACGAAAGCGTCTCCTTAACCACAGGGAAATAAAGTTTCCTGAAGTATCACTTATGGATAATACATCTGGATATATTTGACGCTTGACTAGTAGTTACTTTATGAATATTGAATAATAGTAAATATTTAATTGATATTAAGAAAAATTAAAAATATTAACGTTTTTGAAGCGATATTACCTTTATATTTCAGTAAATCGAATGTTATTTTACCTGAGTTGAAATCACGATAGTCTACAACTCCCAACTTATCAACAAGAAAGTGACAAGCCGACAATGGCCACACTTGTCTTTTACACAGGCATTACCTACAATAGTCGCAAATATTTGTTTAAGCCATATAACGTATAACGCCGTCAGAATAAAGTGGCCTACTTCTGTATATATGGAAGGCTTAAGGGACCAAATTCTAATATTGCACAATACCGACAGAACGTTAGTTGTGTCATTATAGTTCGATATTCAAAATTGTATTATTGTAATTCTGTTATTGTATTGGTGAAAAATGACTCGCTGTATGATTGCGGATCTATAGTTGACAAGGTGTAACATGCTTGTACACTCAAACCTCCAACATTGCGACTATGTCGTTAGAACGACTGAAATATGCTATACGTTAGTGTGTCGGTTTATAAATTATTCCAACACCGCATAAACCATTTCAGTAGGCTGTCTTAAACTTGCATTTAAAATTGATTCAGATATTGATATTTTTGTGCTAGTCATAGAGTTATCATATACCGATATAAAACACCCATATACCTTATTCAAGTAGCGGGGAAAATCGTTAGAGTCAGCCGCTATCAATGTAAGGGTATTTCAACTGGCGTTAACAAATGCGGCGTCTGTGTCGATGCCGATGAGAATATGAATGATGTCAGCAACGAAATCGATAAAATTTAAAATGTAGACCTTTTATCGCCACAAAGAAATGTGACGAATGTAAGCTTGCTGTGATATGTCTATTGTATATATTTGTCTAATTTTAAGTTATTTCGGTGCAAAATTCAATACACTTGATTAAATTTATCATATTGAAATTTATTGAGACCGATGATCTGTCTGTTACTCGGACGTTCTAGATTGATCTGTCTGTTATTGGACGTTCTAGATTGATCTGTGTGTTACTCGGACGTTCTAGATTGATCTGTCTGTTACTCGGACGTTCTAGATTGATCTGTCTGTTATTGGACGTTCTAGATTGATCTGTGTGTTACTCGGACGTTCTAGATTGATCTGTGTGTTACTCGGACGTTCTAGATTGATTTGTCTGTTATTGGACGTTCTAGATTGATCTGTCAATTACTCGGACGTTCTAGATTGATCTGTCTGTTACTCGGACGTTCTAGATTGATATGTGTGTTACTGGGTCGTTCTAGATTGATATGTCTGTTATTGGACGTTCTAGATTGATCTGTCTGTTACTCGGACGTTCTAGATTGATCTGTGTGTTACTCGGACGTTCTAGATTGATCTGTCTGTTACTCGGACGTTCTAGATTGATCTGTCTGTTATCGGACGTTCTAGATTGATCTGTCTGTTACTCGGACGTTCTAGATTGATATGTCTGTTACTCGGACGTTCTAGATTGATCTGTCTGTTATTGGACGTTCTAGATTGATCTGTGTGTTACTCGGACGTTCTTGATTGATCTGTCTGTTACTCGGACGTTCTAGATTGATATGTCTGTTACTCGGACGTTCTAGATTGATATGTCTGTTACTCGGACGTTCAAGATCTGTCTGTTACTCGGACGTTCTAGATTGATCTGTCTGTTAATCGGACGTTCTAGATTGATATCTCTGTTACTCGGACATTCTACTCGGACGTTCTAGATTGATCTGTCTGTTACTCGGACGTTCTAGATTGATCTGTCTGTTACTCGGACGTTCTAGATTGATCTGTGTGTTACTCGGACGTTCTAGATTGATCTGTCTGTTATGTTCTAGTGTCTGTTACTCGGACGTTCTAGATTGATATGTCTGTTACTCGGACGTTCTAGATTGATCTGTCTGTTACTCGGACGTTCTAGATTGATATGTCTGTTATTGGATGTTCTTGATTGATCTGTGTGTTACTCGGACGTTCTAGATTAATCTGTGTGTTACTCGGACGTTCCAGATTGATCTGTGTGTTACTCGGACGTTCTAGATTGATCTGTCTGTTAATCGGACGTTCTAGATTGATATGGCTGTTAATCGGACGTTCTAGATTGATTTGTCTGTTACTCGGACGTTCAAGATTGATCTGTCTGTTACTCGGACGTTCCAGATTTATCTGTCTGTTACTCGGATATTCTAGATTGATCTGTCTGTTAATCGGACGTTCTAGATTGATATCTCTGTTACTCGGACATTCTAGATTGATCTGTCTGTTACTCGGACGTTCCAGATTGATATGTCTGTTACTCGGACGTTCTAGATTGATCTGTCTGTTACTCGGACGTTCTAGATTAATCTGTGTGTTACTCGGACATTCTGGAGGATCTGTCTGTTACTCGAAAATTCCATCTGTCTGTTACTCGGACGTTCTAGATTGATCTGTCTGTTACTCGGACGTTCTAGATTGATATGTCTGTTACTGGGTCGTTCTAGATTGATATGTCTGTTATTGGACGTTCTAGATTGATCTGTCTGTTACTCGGACGTTCAAAATTGTTTTATTATATCTATATCATGATCTAGGTGTTTGTCTAAATATAAATATTCAGTATCCAGATTTTTAATACATGTAGACTAGAGTATGCAGGGGTGTTAGCTGAAAGTTTATTGAGATTAGTCTGTTGATTGGGGTGTGGAATTCTGCTAACAATATGATTTTATTTAGCGTCAAGATTTTTGTGATTGTTCGATCTTCGTGAAATATTAGTTGGTATTTCAATACATGTTTTGTTTTAATTGCAGTTAAAAAGAGCCACGTGCTGTTTCAGTCTCACTCACATGCAGACATAAATGAGATATCAAATATTCGGATGTTTTGGATATAGCACATAGATTTGCAATGACACAAATTCTAAACCCCACGGTGCATATATTTTGACTGATCGATCTTTGGATTGCGGAAAATGTCCGGTAGTCTCATAAGTTATAAAGTCAATGTTTTAAACTGACTTTGAAACATATTTAACCGCCCTCTGTGTCATCACCTTTTTCAAGTTTAACTCTATATACTTTTTACATATTGTAATGGTTCATCACTCACTAGCGCACGTAGACGCAGTGAGACAATCAGACATTTGGTTCATCACTGACACCCGCACGTAGACACAGTGAGACAAGGGACCAGACACTTGGGTCATCACTAACACCCGCATGTAGACACAGTGAGATAATCAGACACTTGGTTCATCACTAACACCCGCACGAAGACACAGTGAGACAATCATACACTTGGTTCATCACTAACACCCGGACGTAGACACAGTAAGACAAGTGATCAGACACTTGGGTCATCACTAACACCCGCACTTAGACACAGTGAGACAATCAGACACTTCGTTCATCACTAAAACCCGCACGTACACACAGTGAGACAAGGGATCAGACACTTGGTTCATCCCTAACACCCGCACGTAGACACAGTGAGACAAGGGATCAGACATTTGGTTCATCACTAACACCCGCAAGTAGACACAGTAAGACAATCAGACACTTAGTTCATCACTAACACCCGTATGTAGATACAGTGAGACAAGGGATCAGACACTTGGTTCATCACTAACACCCGCAAGTAGACACAGTAAGACAATCAGACACTTAGTTCATCACTAACACCCGTATGTAGATACAGTGAGACAAGGGATCAGACACTTAGTTCATCACTAACATCCGGACGTAGACACAGTAAGACAAGTGATCAGACACTTGTATCACACACCCGTGTAGACACAGTGAGACAATCAGACACTTGGTTCATCACTAACACCCGCATGTAGATACAGTGAGACAAGGGATCAGACACTTCGTTCATCACTAACATCCGCACGTAGACACAGTGAGACAAGGGATCAGACAATTGGGTGATCACTAACACCCGCAAGTAGACACATTGAGACAATTAGACACTTGGGTCATCACTAACACCCGCACGTAGACACAGTGAAATAATCAGACACTTGGTTCATCACTAACACTCGGACGTAGACACATTAAGACAATCAGACACATGGTTCATCACTAACACCCGCATGTAGATACAGTGAGACAAGGGATCAGACACTTGGTTCATCACTAACACCCGCACGTAGACACAGTAAGACAATCGGACACTTAGTTCATCACTAACACCCGCACGTAGACACAGTAAGACAATCGGACACTTAGTTCATCACTAACACCCGCACGTAGACACAGTGAGACAAGGGATCAGACACTTCGTTCATCACTAACACCCGCAAGTAGACACAGTGAGGCAATCAGACACTTGGTTCATCACTAACACCCGCATGTAAATACAGTGAGACAATGGATCAGACACTTGGTTCATCACTAACACCCGCACGTAGACACAGTGAGGCAATCAGACACTTGATTCATCACTAAAACCCGCACGTAGACACAGTGAGACAAGTGATCAGACACTTGGTTCATCACTAACACCCGCATGTAGATACAGTGAGACAAGGGATCAGACACTTGGTTCATCACTAACACCCGCACGTAGACACAATGAGACAACCAGACACTTGGTTCATCACTAACACCCGCAAGTAGACACAGTAAGACAATCAGACACTTAGTTCATCACTAACACCCGCACGTAGACACAGTGAGACAAGGGATCAGACATTTGGTTCATCACTAACACCCGCAAGTAGACACAGTAAGACAATCAGACACTTAGTTCATCACTAACACCCGTATGTAGATACAGTGAGACAAGGGATCAGACACTTAGTTCATCACTAACATCCGGACGTAGACACAATCAACCAGACACTCACTAACACCCGCAAGTAGACACAGTAAGACAATCAGACACTTAGTTCATCACTAACACCCGCACGTAGACACAGTGAGACAAGGGATCAGACACTTGGTTCATCACTAACACCTGCAAGTAGACACAGTAAGACAATCAGACACTTAGTTCATCACTAACACCCGTATGTAGATACAGTGAGACAAGGGATCAGACACTTAGTTCATCACTAACATCCGGACGTAGACACAGTAAGACAAGTGATCAGACACTTGGGTCATCACTAACACCCGCACGTAGACACAGTGAGACAATCAGACACTTGGTTCATCACTAACACCCGCATGTAGATACAGTGAGACAAGGGATCAGACACTTCGTTCATCACTAACATCCGCACGTAGACACAGTGAGACAAGGGATCAGACAATTGGGTGATCACTAACACCCACAAGTAGACACATTGAGACAATTAGACACTTGGGTCATCACTAACACCCGCACGTAGACACAGTGAAATAATCAGACACTTGGTTCATCACTAACACTCGGACGTAGACACATTAAGACAATCAGACACATGGTTCATCACTAACACCCGCACGTAGACACAATGTGATAATCAGACACTTGGGTCATCACTAACACCCGGACGTAGACACAGTGAGACAATCAGACACTTGGTTCATCACTAACACTCGGACGTAGACACAGTAAGACAATCAGACACTTGGTTCATCACTAACACCCGCATGTAGATACAGTGAGACAAGGGATCAGACACTTGGTTCATCACTAACACCCGCACGTAGACACAGTAAGACAATTGGACACTTAGTTCATCACTAACACCCGCACGTAGACACAGTGAGACAAGGGATCAGACACTTCGTTCGTCACTAACACCCGCAAGTAGACACAGTGAGGCAATCAGACACTTGGTTCATCACTAACACCCGCATGTAAATACAGTGAGACAATGGATCAGACACTTGGTTCATCACTAACACCCGCACGTAGACACAGTGAGGCAATCAGACACTTGGTTCATCACTAACACCCGCATGTAGATACAGTGAGACAAGGGATCAGACACTTGGTTCATCACTAACACCCGCACGTAGACACAATGAGACAACCAGACACTTGGTTCATCACTAACACCCGCACGTAGACACAATGAAACAAGGGATCAGACACTTAGTTCATCACTAACACCCGCACGTGAGGCAATCAGACACTTGGTTCATCACTAACACCCGCACGTAGACACAGTGAGGCAATCAGACACTTGGTTCATCACTAACACCCGCACGTAGACACAGTGAGGCAA
Organism: Ylistrum balloti; assembly: GCF_031769215.1. Classification (NCBI taxonomy): domain Eukaryota; kingdom Metazoa; phylum Mollusca; class Bivalvia; order Pectinida; family Pectinidae; genus Ylistrum; species Ylistrum balloti. The sequence goes on along the minus strand of NW_026782542.1, from coordinate 20,268 downwards.
TCAGACACTAGATTCATCACTAACACCCGCACGTAGACACAGTGTGATAATCAGACACTTGGGTCATCACTAACACCCGCACGTAGACACAGTGAGACAAGGGATCAGACACTTCGTTCATCACTAACACCCGCAAGTAGACACAGTGAGGCAATCAGACACTTGGTTCATCACTAACACCCGCATGTAGATACAGTGAGACAAGGGATCAGACACTTAGTTCATCACTAACACCCGCACGTAGACACAGTGAGACAAGGGATCAGACACTTAGTTCATCACTAACATCCGCACGTAGACAAAGTGAGACAAGTGATCAGACACTTAGTTCATCACTAACACCCGCACGTAGAGACACGGTGAGACAATTAGACGCTCGATAGGGGGACACATATTATTTTTGTTTCCACCACAACGCGTTATCTGAAAGGTCTTATCTAAACAAATAAATTTGACTACATGATAGAATTGAAATTTTGAGCTATATTTTTTCTTATTCAAGCAGTATTATATTACGACTTAAATTGTTGCCTTTTGCGGTGAAGAAGTTATCAGGTTTTACAGATTTCACGGTTTTTCAGAGCATTACAACAAAATGAATTTTCGAGACTTTGTACAAGATAGCAATCCTTTGGTGTATTTTGCTGCTGGAAACGTTTTCATTTTGGATATTTTTTTCTGTTTTCTATCAAAAACAGCATTCATCATTGTCAAAGTTTTGAATCTTATATAAGTAACGCACATATATACTAATATTCAATGATGAATTATATAACAAATAACTTATTATGTAATCATTTAATTCGCGAATACTGCCAAAAATACTATTCAAAATCGGCAACATTAAACCTGGCCTACATCAAAATATCATTAACAGTGATGCAATGGAGTTAATACCAGTTATTGTAATATTTATATGGACATAACACAGCGGGCATGATGGATAATATCACGCTTCGTTTATAATGTAATGCAGGTAAATTTATAAACTTGCACATTGTAACGACCGAAGATCGACCTATTATAGCTTCTGATCACATTTTTGTTGTTGTGATTTTGATATTATCGTGTTCAATTAGAGGAATACTAATGTTTATTATATAGCATTGTTACATTGTTAATTCATAAATAAAATAGTTGATTTCAGAAATTTCATTTGTTTATTGCAATTTATTAGAATACATCAGTGCACCAACATACGGAAGCGTATTCCGGCCACGTTGTTTTATTTTAACCCGAATTTTCGAGATAGCAACTAAAAATTTTGAGTTAGTAATCCGAAATTTTGAGTTAGTAAGTAGAAATTTCGAATAAACTAACGCAAATTTTCGGAGTACTAACTCGAAATTTCGAGTTGCTATCTCTAAATTTCGAGTTGCTATCTCAAAATTTCGCGTTGCTAATTCTGACGCTATAAAATGTACACAGGACTGTCTGTAACTCGGACGTTATAAAATGTAGATAGGACTGTCTGTAACTCGGACGTTATAAAATGTAGATGGGACTGTCTGTAACTCAGATGTTATAAAATGTAGATAGGGCTGTCTGTAACTCGGACGTTATATAATGTATATGAGACTGTCTTTAACTCGGACGTTATAAAATGTTGATAAGACTGTCTTTAACTCGGACGTTATAAAATGTTGATAAGACTGTCTTTAACTCGGACGTTATATAATGTTGATAAGACTGTCTTTAACTCGGACGTTATAAAATGTTGATAAGACTTTCTTTAACTCGGACGTTATAAAATGTAAATAAGACTGTAACTCGGACGTTATAAAAGGTAAATATGACAGTCTGTAACTCGGACGTTATATAATGTAGATAAGAATGTCTTTAACTCGGACGTTATAAAATGTTGATAAGACTGTCTTTAACTTGGACGTTATCAAATGTAAACAGTGCTGTCTGTAACTAACACCTTTCATGGTGAAATACACTAGAATTGGAAGAAGATGATAGTGGCTCTCTTAGCATTTCTCATGTATTCTCTGGAGAATCAAATATGGAAAGTTCCAGTTGTATTATGCAAGTGTATTTTTTCCGTGTTAGTTATCTTTTCAAGACGTTGTCTTTTTCCATAATTGATGTAAAACATCCCACGATTTTATAAAAAAATTATTAGTGACCAATTGATCAGTGTTGAAGTATATGCTGAACTCGTATCAACGACATCAAAACTTCCCCCTACAAGACCGTTTAACGTGGGACATGCCCATTGTACATGTATTAGGGGGAAATTCGTTGTATGGACACGAAATACTTTCAACTGATTGTGAATCTTTATGAAATTCGACCAAAATTTGACATTAATTTCAATATAATGCTGTAGTCTCGTGTTGAATAAATGAGGAATGTTGAATGTGCCTGAATATCCTAGCTTCCCCGTTGTAATTTGTACATGGTATCTTCCAAGTCAATCCGTGCATGTTTTGTACTAACGTGAGGCGGGGTGGACACAGATAAACGGGTGAGCTTTTTATTATAACTATACACTTATGGGTATGAGATCCATCAGTTTGTTGTACTGGTATCATTTATAATATCTCAATGTTTTAAAAGAGCACATGCAACGAATTTGTCTTTTTAGAATGAACAAGTTTACGTAAGCCTTGTGGTGACTGTAAACAATGAATAGAATCCATTGTTGTACCTCTGAGTTAGTTTTTCATCTACCTGGTCCTATTTTCACGTGGCTTTAGCGACCTCGGGGTGGTGGTAGTACACAGTGAATACAGAAAGACAAGAAACACTACACTGTGGCTTAGATGACTGCTGTACAAGTTATATCAAAACCAAGTTATGGTTTTAATACCCGGTAGATCTGGTAATAACTATATGTACATTGAATGCAATGTCTAGTCTATTGATACGCTTGTAAATTGCCTGCATTTGAAATACGACTCATGCAACATAAAGGTACACTTTTCACTGTAACTCCAGCCCATGAATAGATATGGATCTTCAGCATAACACTTACTGTATTTGAAAACGCGGCGTGGCATTTACATTTGTAACAATTTTGAGTCCAAATGAAAATGCGACAACAGACCATATACACGCGAGTTTCGAGAGGAGATTTGACCAGATACTGATTAATTTTTTTCCAAAAGAACCCAAACTTCCAACCCACAACCTCCCATTGGACAGAAATCCTTTAGTCCAATAATGTAATTTTGATTTTGACCAAATTTGATGTAAAACGTCTGTAAGTGATGGAGATCTATTTTTATGGACTGACATAGTGTATGGTTCTGAGAATAAGATATAACATTGTCTTATGTGACCTATTGTGTGAAATTATAAATAATTCTGAAATAACGTAGTGAATCAGAGTACAACGAAAAAAATCGTCCCACCTCTACTCCTAGCCAAGGCATTATCCTGTGCCTACATTTCAGCCTCCACAACCGCCTCATGTTTGGGCTGATACTTCAATAAAACAAGCTGAATAATGTCCTTAGTCATATTTTCGCACAGCAACCATTCCCTACCAGTGACTTTAACAGACAAACTCCACATCAGGGATGGATCAGCAATGTGAGGAATGCCAACAAAGGGCCCCCAACCTCAAGAGATGTACCGGATGTTTCCAGGTATTGTACTGTTTCTGGAAGTGTCAAAAAAGGAACTGGAAGTCGACACATCGAGATATATGTAAGGATTTCCAGGCAACCCACGTTACCACAATATCGACATCTAAAAGGTAAAAATGTGACATCTATCGATCTCAGCAAACTGTCACTGAGTGACCTAAATAACAATTCGGGTTATAAGCTGTTTAAAGACATGAAGAAAGCTTGGAACGAGGCTAAGAAAGTGTTTCCTCAATATGACATCCTGGATGAATTTAAACAGGTATCGGAAACGTTTGGATCGAAGAGGGTCTTATTGGCGTACATCTCAAGGGAACATCCATATCCAATTCGTCACTGTGTCTTCATCCAGGTATGTGTTTTTTATTTAACATTGATACCATTCGCAAAGCCAGCCATGTATTTTTACAACCAATGACTCCCCCTCCTCGCGACATATTTTATGACAGATTTCTTTCTTCAACTCGCATCCTTGACATTGTTTATTTTCAGAACACATCTATCTAGATATATTTTTCTGATTCTTTCACATGCGGAGCGGTATTTGTTTGTTTTGTTTGAAAAATGTATAGTTAATACAGAGAAGATGTTTTGTAAATATTCCAGGACAAGACAGACAAAGAGATGATGGCAGCATTCTACCTGGACTATGATGATCCGACTCCCTACTTCCGCTGACAGGAAATTGTTCCGGGAAATTACCTGTGTGTGAAGAATCCCTATATTCATTTCTTCTTGGACGGCCAGGTTGGAATCCGCATCGACGAACCTTGTGTTATCACAGTCCTAAGCTTATAGAGCAACTAGATTTGCATACATAATCATCAGTTATCTTATTGAAGTGTCATATCATGTGGATTTTTCCAGTCATTAAATGTTAATTTCTATTTTGAAAATTTGTTATTTTGACGTTCATGATGTAGACACTCATTTATTGAATAATTATAAATAGATGATTCAATGATTTTTTAAAATCAAATTCTGTCAAAATTCTTTCATTCTTAACGAAAGACAATTTTAAGGACTTGCCTGTACCCAATGATGGTAAAACGTTCGGTTCATGAGAATGAAAATGCTTCACCCAAGGGCGTTCTAAACAAATTATGGACAAAATCCGGTAATTTCTTTAAAAGGAGAGTTTTACCACGATATTTCCAACCGAGTCCTGTCTTTCAGGCCCTTAAGACCCAATATAACATGCTTGTACAATGTTGAGTCCACTCACTCACTCACTCAATCACGCAACAATGGTCTAGTCCGAAATTGGTCCAATGACTATATTCCCAGAAGCTTTAGCACTATAAGTTTGGCCACGCTCCTTGCCTCTTGGAAACTGAGCACCGTTCGCATAATATTGAGTCTTTTTCAAATTAAGACATTCGGAAATCCTTTCGTTACGATTCCTATTTGGGCAAAGATGTTATAATTGAGTTACCCCACTCCAAAGAAGATCCTTATCAAATATGTACACAATTCTTGCATTCAACATCCAAGGATTGTCAAACCCTTTGTTTATGAAACTTAATCTGCTTCACCAACGGATGCTCTTGACAAAGTTTGAAAAAAAAAACAATGGAATGTCCACATAAGAGAAAAGATTTTACCATTATCTCTCCTATTGAGTTCCGTCGTTCAGATACACGAGGAGAATTCTCAGAGGACTCGGACGTATCAATCATAAATAAATGTGTTCCTTTCACAGAACAATGCCTGACACCAAACATGATCGAAGGATTTTCTAGTGTTTTACCTCTAAACTATTTTTGGCTCTCTCCCTGTCCGACTCTCTATGCCCAAATAGCAATAACTTCACACACAGATTCACCAGACCAATTTGGTCAAATTCGATTCGTTTGATGATGACTGATTTTTTAAATGTGTAAAGATGGCGACATAGAGCCAGTTCAACGGTTTGCCATGCGAACTAAGTATCGCTTGACCAGGTAATTATACCTCTGTTTGATGACACTATCAAACTGTCCGTCATTGGCCAAACATGCGCTGACGCCGTCTTCATATGATCCTGGATCCCCTTTCATAAACAAACAAAACGTCTACATCTGAATTTTATTTTGAAACAAAGCTGTAATTACAAGTCCAATTACAATCATATTTGGTCGAATGACGCAGTGTTAACAGACATGTCTTTACCTCGGTGTCCAGGGTTCGATTCCCCGATTTGTTGTAAACAGGAATCTGATCATTTTCCCGACCTCGGTTTTCTCTGGGTACTCCAGTTTCCTCCATGAGTAAGACCAATTGCGCTCTTTAGGTCGGACCAACGATAGTGATAGATACCGCGGATATCATTTTTCGCAATTGTTGTAAAATGATTATTAAGTTCATACATGTTACTGTGTAATTACAAGTAACAAACCAAATAACCATTGTAAACCTACTTTAATAAAAGTGGAAGTAATGAGAAAATAACTTTCAGTCAATCCGATAAACACAGTTAATAAAATGTATTTCAAAGACTGTAAGAGTATGCGGGATGAGAGTAGCACAAAATTACATTATACAACCAAATATATAGTCTATACGAATTAAAAAAAAACCACCGTTGCGGTAAGCCTTTCAGCCCATTTAAAACTTTTCTAGGGTTGTTTGTAATCAGACAATCTTTAATATAAACTACAAAACTTGGATATATATATATATAAGAAAAAACGTTGCGTGTTTCATACATTGGCTTAATGAAATTGTTAAATATTAGCTAATAGTTTTGTTTAGAAAAACAATGATAAACCTTTACTCTCTATGTATCTGGACATAATTGCTAGTAAATGATTTGACCGGAATGGATAGTTTTCGATACTATTTGAACTCATCTTACTGATATTTTAAATGACCATTATCTCACCAGAAATATTTGTTTCTCTAAAATACAACTTAATTGTCACAGACACAGACGCAAAAGTTTCATCAAAATTTCAAAAGCAATTACAAAATGTGGCCATTGTTGTGAAATGTTTCTGTAAAGGATGTCAGAACATTTACAATTTACTCACTGTGGCATCGACTGTACTGACAGAAATCGTTCCAACACTTGTTCTCTATCGATGAGTGTTTTCTGTCGCAGTTTCGCTGTCGACTGACGTTGTTTGAGCATTAGAACTAGTCAGAACATCTCTGCCGACTGGCGTTGTCTGAATATCAGTACTATCCAAAGCATCTCTACCGACTGGCGTTGTCTGAATATCAGTACTGGTCACAACATCTCTGCCGACTGGCGTTGTTTTAATATCGGTACTGGCCACAACATCTCTGCCGACTGGCGCTGTCTGAATATCGGTACTATCCACAACATCTCTGCCGACTGGCGTTGTCTGAATATCGGTACTGGCCACATCTCTGCCGACTGACGTTGTCTGAATATCAGTACTATCCACAACATCTCTGCCGACTGACGTTGTCTGAATATCAGTACTATCCACAACATCTCTGCCGACTGACGTTGTCTGAATATCAGTACTATTCACAGCATCTCTGCCGACTGACGTCTGAATATTGATATTGGCAGCCAGCAGACGCCCTTGTCGTGCCGATGATGTCATCGATTTTAACATCTTCAACAAAATGGAAAAGGGTCAATATTAAAGTGTACCCTGAGAGTAATTTTATATTTAGATATCATGTTAAGAATGCCGTAAAAATAATAATAATGAAAACCCCGTCAAAATCCGTCGCCCCAGTGTCGAGTTATTAAAGCTCAAAGTTGTCGATTTTCACCTGTCCGCCCAGACCTAATCAGCCGAATCGTCATTTCCGCGGAATCGAGGCTCTTCTACTCGTGACGTCATAAGTTCAACAGAAATGGCAGTCAACATGACTGACAGTGACAACGACACCGCAACTGAGAGCGATTTGAGCATGAGTTTTGAGGAGTCTGATTATGGTGTGAATGATATGTCTGAAGACGGAATCCAGCCCTACCGATTTGAACTGGAATTACAAGACGATGTATCAAGTGAGGAGGAAAATGACCCTTCGAAAAGTGACGATCGCTTGGGCAACATAGATTGGCACGTACTTCACTGGGTCTCACCAGTAGTCGTGAAAGTAGTCGAACAGTGAATCGTCGTTTCAAAGAAACAAAATAAAATTGGGTGTGGTTTTGGACTAATTTTACTATCTTCAAGTCTCGATCAACAATTTCTGACGTCGGGAAATCGCGTTTGTGCAAGACCATGCATACATTCACGAGGTGTCGGGAATTTTCTTACCGAAGAAGTTTCGTCCGAGGGGAATTTTTCTTTCCAGGGAATTTTCGTAGCACTATGGATATATATAGATAGGGTGTCAACAACCAATTATAACACCCTCCGCTGTGTTAATAATAAAAATTTGATGTTTTAGAAGTTTAAACAATTATTTGACTGGTTTTTACCCTAGCACTGGTACGCGTCTGTTGTTAGCCGACAGGCGTGTCGCCTCACAGGTGTCACAATTGTTTTTTCCAGCCACAGAGGTGCTAATTACCTAACCTGGCACAGGTGTGATTATGAGTTTAGATGACATCTCTACACTGTGAACTGTGTTTTCAAATCAAGATTGGTGATCTTATTGTTATTTTTACGATCGCAAAATTAATAACTAAACAACATCGTCTGCTGGAAGATCTAAAAACCAAATACACCTTATACAAACAACATACACACATAACCTATTCTATAAATTCTAATAATTCTATTCTATACTATATAATAGTAGTATGAAAATTCTCGGGGTGAAAATTCCCGTGACCCATTCACGACTAGGCCTTCTCCGAGTATTAGGCGTTCATGATTACGAAGGAATAATATTCCTTTGACCGCCCAAGTCATAGGCTAGCCTATCAATTTAAAATGTTTATTTGTAGAATTAATAACAAAATATCAACCTAACAAATATACTTTTATTTAATCAACAATCAGTTTTATTTATCGACGTCATGCATCGACACCCCATCCGTGTTAGTGTTAGGACAACCATACACACCGCTTCCCTCCTCGATAGGAAGCCATTTTAGCGGATTTAAGCGCTAATTCACCGACCCCTCGTTCACTACCTTAGATATTGCGAAGATGTGAAGTACTTTCACGTAAATAAACAAAGAAATTACCACGGAAAATCCCAAAATAGATCACAATCACATGTAGCACAGTAAAGACAATATGGCTGCATCAACAAAAGCGTTGAACTTATGACATCACAGGTTTGGGTGCCCGAAAACGAGGTCAACGCCTCTCGGCCAAAGGTGTGTTTTTCAGAAAAGTCGCAATTTCTCAGTAACGGAACATTCCACGGCATTCGCGTTTTCGGCATAGTGTATTTTATGTGCAGAACTATTTTTCAAGGTCAACATAGCTGACATCTCAGGGTACACTTTAAGTCATGGAACGCCAAAAACGAGCATATACCGAAAAAATCTCGAACGAATGCAAATTGGTTAAAACAAGGGCAAGCTTCACAAAGTCTTTATATTGGCACGGAGGTCCTTGTTAAAAACATAAGACCTAGTGCTCCGTAGTAGCTAGCGCCCGCCGTCAAAATTAGTATAATAAAAAAGGACATATATTCTAATGTATGCTGTTTTTTGTGATATCAATATCAGCTTACCCTTTGTCGTTTCCTCCACACAGCTGTGGCAGTGTACAGAAACGGATTGATGGCGGCATTGATAGGCAACACGAACACCATCACCCAGGCATACACTCCATTCGGGATTTCTACCCCACACATTGATGCAACTCCTGAAATAAATCCATTGTATTTGCTTGTATTACTATATCACAACTTTGTCAGGGACAACAAACGATATATCTTTCAGGACATTTACGACATGCTTTGTCTGTAGAAGAATCCTGGATATCATCTATGTCAAAATCACCGCATCATATTTATTAAAAACATATGTATGACCATGTTTTATTTGATGCGATATAGAAATAAAACAAAGTCGGAGTTTCGATATAGCTGAATAGTGCAGAGTCTATAAGTTATCTTTTACAAAAGCCCGAAACTTTGTTTTTAAAAAGTTGCCAATTGTGGACATTTGACTCAAAAAGTGACATAACATGCTGAATATGATATAAATAGTTCCAAAGATCATGCAATACCTTGTACACATGGATTATATTTCAAAACGTGTCAGGTGTCTTTTCACCTTTAAGTTTGACCGATGACCTATAACATTATAAACCTTTTAAATCGGAATGTACGGCTATGCTGTAACTATAAACTAAATATGTTAGGGGTTTGTGACATATCTTGTGCACAAACATTTACACGACTAAAGTATTATCATAAACCCCTTTTTAAGTATAGTGTAACTATATAATGAAACGCTCACAAACGTACCCATGACACCAATGGGAAACCAACAACAAAAGTCTGTCGCTACTACGAAGAAAAGAGTCCTTGCAACAGCCGTCTCTCGTTCTCGATTCTGTGATGATGAAATGCGTCGTCGACTCTCCCTCATGCCTTTCCAGATACAAATTTGACCTACGACTATTACGGTAAAAACGGCGCTGTTGAGGCATACAAATACAGCGAATGAATACTCAGTGCCTGGTCGCTGCTCTGCTGTGAGAGGAAGGCCAAGACAAACACTCGACTGAGAGTAGAATTCCCCTTTGAAGTAAGACTGACTAGCTACAATAGGGATGGTTGCAAGAATGATTGAAACTATCCATAAGGAAACTAACACAAGTAATGACAGTTTATGGGAATTTCTCCACCGAGAGAGACGGGACAGAGGGAACATGATGGCAATTAATCTGTCAATGGTAACCATTAATATCAGGAATGTCGACATCTCACTTGACACACTCGACAAGATACCTGCTGTTGTACACAAAACGCTGTTCCTCCATCTATTGTTGTTCCAGGCGTATACACCATCGTAATAAACATCAATAACTCCTATTATGAATAGATAAACACCCATAAGTAAATCAGACATGGCTAAATTCACAGTGAAGAGCGAATAGTTCGTTGTAATATTATCTTTGTCGATGTGAAGTCTATACACTATTACGGCTAAGTTTCCAATTAAAGAACACATTCCTATTATCCAAAGACAAACTTTTTGTAATGTCGAACCTATCAGGGCAAAACAAGATGATATCGCATCATTTTCTGGTTTACAATGATCCGGATAATTCCTGCATTGCAATAATGAATACTTTGTTTTAAAGCAGTTATTGTCATCAACTGAAGGTGGCTTAACACAACACATAAAGGGGATATCAGTGAACAACATCTTCAGATTATCCAAATCCTCAAACATACGTTCTGTCACATCTATATTGTTACCGATGATGTTTAGATGTGAAAGGTTATCCGGTAAACGTGGTAAATGTGTCAATCTATTGTAGGATATGTCCAGATTTTGAATGTTGTTAGGCGGAGCAGATTCAACTGTGGACTTATTGTCCCAGTTATATCGTTTGCCATCTACACCCATTCTAGAAAATACACCGTAGGAGAGGTTATCGATTTTGTTATGGTGCATGTATAGGAAAATAAGCTTAGACAGTCCCATAAATAGATTAATTGGTATTATCACTATCTTATTATCGGACAAGTCGAGATATGTAAGATTAGGTAGTTCTCCGAAGACATTGTGTGGCAGAACCGTGATATCATTGTTGTTAAGAAAAAGATATCTTAGTTCAGACAAACCATTGAACACATCAGATGGGAAAGTTACTAAGTTATTATAAGCAAGTTGAAGGAGAGTAAGTTTAGAAACTTCACGAAATATGTTAAAAGGAAGAATATGTATATTATTGAATAAAAGATACATTTTTGTGAGTTTTGGCAATGCAATATAAGGGATATTGGCTATTTCATTTCTGCTCAAACCCAAAACTTTGAGATTCGTCAGCTTGCTAAGTATATTATCCGGGAGACTTGCTAACTTATTTCTGTCCAAGGTGAGAGTATCTAGAGAGGAAAGCTCATCAAACACGTTGTTTTGAAGATTCGTTACTTCGTTGCCATCCAGGTAGAGAGTAGAAAGATTCGACAGTCCTCTGAACGCATTTTGATTCAGAATTGTTATCTTATTTTCGGACAAGTCGAGATAAGTCAGTTCAGATAGTTCCTTGAACACCATGGATCGAATGGTTGGTATGTTGTTCAAACCGAGGTAGAGATAAGTTAGTGAGGAAACATCATCAAATACTTTATATGGAAGATCAGCTATCTCATTATCATGCAAGTTGAGAGCAGCAAGATTCAACAGTCCTTTGAACACATTTTGAGGAAGAAAGCCGATATTATTTCTGTTCAGGTTAAGATGAGTAAGGTTCGTCAATCCCCTGAACGCCTTATAGGAGAGAGAGCTAATGTTATTAAAGGACAGATTTATATGAGTAAGACTTAATAGTCCATTGAAAACATCTGGACGTAAAATTGAAATGTTATTGTAGGATAGGTCGAGAAAAACAAGATCAACAAGTCCATCGAAAACATTAGAAGGAAGGGCGGAAATATGACTGTTATGGAGATCAAGACGTCGAGATGGTTCCTGTAGGGACGAGCATGCACGGATTCCAATACAGCTGTATGGTTCTGCAACAAACAAATAGTATCCTGCTACAACGCTATACATGAACAATACTTTCATTATTATTTACTTAATAGTTCCAACAATTGTGGACACATAAAGTACAGAACGTGTTCAAATAGCTTTTTTGTTTTCAATTTTCAGGCACACCAATTTTGTTGTCAATGAGAAATCGTTCCCATCATATCTTTATTTTTTGTTTGTTGTTAAAGTGTACCCTGAGAGTAATTTTATAAAAAGAATAGTAAAAATAATAATACGAAAAACCGTGCCATGTTTTTGCGCATTTTCACCTGAAATCGTGCTTGTTTTTCATTTTGATTAAAATTTCACATGATAGGATATTTCTATCCTGTATGAATTACATATGTAATTGTTGGTATAATGCTAGCCTTTATTAAAAAACCATTCGATATTCTGAAATAAAAATTCTGAGAAATATTGAAGCTTTATTGAATAACATTATTATGATATTTATACTATATATTAGTTATGAAATTTCTCGGGATGAAAATTCCCGTGACCAATTCACGACTACGAATTAGGCGTTCAAATTAAAGGAATAATTTTCCAACGACCGCCCAAGTATTTGTTTAGTTGTATATTTTCTTACTAAATTCAAAAATATTGTGTTAGTGTTAGGACGTGTTAACGGAATCATAAATCAAATTCGAAGTGAATGAACAATGTAGCACAGAAAAGGATTGCATCAACAAAAGAAACTTATGACGTCACAGGCTTGGGTGCCCGAAAACGAGGTCAACGCCTCTTAGCCAAAGGTGTGTTTTTCAGAAAAGTCGCAATTTCTCAGTAACAGAACATTCCACGGCATTCGCGTTTTCGGCATAGTAATATTACAAAAATGACCAGGTGTGTTTTTGCCATGAAATCATGCTTGTTTTTCATTTTGATTAAAATTTCACATGATAGTATTTCTAGTATGTTACATATGTAATTGTTGGTATAATGCTATTTATTAAAAAACCATTCGCTGAAATAAAAATTCCACATTATTATGATATTTAGTTTTGAAAATATTTTCATGTAATATTTTCTTTAAATTCAAAAATATTACGCTATTTCATGTACCTCAATTAACTTTTTCAAAAAAAGATTCTATTTCATGTACCTAGTGACTCAGTTTTGAATATAAAAAATGTGTATTTCAAAACTATCAGATATATAAATGTTACAAGATTGGATTTTGGAGGCTAGTTCTCTTTTCCATTTAAATTCTGACATTTAGTTTGATCAGTTTTGGTTTTTCATAGTCACATTCTAGATTTTAAAGCTTAAGCCCTTTGTTTCACCGACGGGGCATGGAGAAACAGCGCAGCTGTTTGTGTTATTTAATTGGATTGTAAATTTGTAGGTTCTTATTTTTTGTTTGATATGACTATCTCGAAATGATATTCTATGTTACTATGTAACAGTAAAACTTACCACAGTCGACTTCTGCATTTCTCTCTTGACATTTTATACAACAGCTATATTCCACAAGTTGATAGGATGTGTTCTGCGGACATATTTTCCTTTCTGTACTTTGATGATTTTCTAAAATCGAATCAAGAGTTCCGTTTAGTACATTATTTCACAGAAATATCAACAAAAATCACTTTTGGTAAGAAAAGCAATAAGTAACAATAAACCGAAATGAGATATAAAATACTACACATAACTTGGTAGCCCTGTGTTAAAATGCTTGGTCAACCTTACTTTCTGAAATTATAAATGCTACATCAAACTTAATCTAAGCGTTATACATGTAAGCCTTCCCGCGTCAAATTTTTCATTTAATCACATTTCACATAAGTCAATTTTCACACCTTCAGCCAATGAAAACGCATTTAGAGTTAAATCCAAGCGATGCTTACTAGTTTTGTTGCAAAAATTTGAAACATTTTTTTTTCATTGAAAATAGAAGAAAAAGTATACTGTTGTAAAGGGATATATATATCTCTCTAAAATTATTCCTTTTGTTTCAATTATCAATCGATTCCAGAAAAGAATTTAACGAAAGAAGAAGAAGAAAAAAAAAGATAAACAAATATGATGCAGACACATTTAGTGATGTTGAGAGTCGGTAAAAGTGAGGAAAGCATTAATTCCGTCCACAAGTCAAAACATACAATACATATTATTCAAATACACCTGCCTGTCGCACATCACAACAACTGATTATCCGGTTATCAGTACAATTACAGTTGGATATGTATCGTAGTACATTTTCTAGGTGTGTCATTGCAGTATGATACCACTATAAAAGTGTCTGTTAGTTATTCCAAATCATCAAAAAATTAAGGTCGTATAATACTAAATGTTGCGCGCAAACAAATGGTGAAACGTTTGATATTTATAAGCGGAAAAAAGAAACTATGCATGCGTTAAAATGTTTATGTATTGCTCAATTCTATTAATTAAATCTTAAAACTCTACATGGGTAAGTTATGTATGCCTTTATACGTCATGTACAATGGTCTGTGTATGTGTTAAATAGGTTATTGTCTGTCTGGCCCACGTCTTCGTGTTCACGTTCTTTTTCGGTCACCTGTCAATCGCAAACACGTTTGCCGCACAAACTTATGTATAAGCATTGTGTAATAACGTCTATAATACGCCTTGCAAAGGTTGAATAAAACTGTAAGATACTGCGCTGAAATACTGTAGACGCCTTGTATTGGCGGTAACAACAGTTTGGGACCACTACATATACGTATCACATGAAGATTTAGTCCACGAACGGTACGTAATCGATTGCTCGAACGAGGCATACGTTAACGACGTCCAGCCATACGTTCGATTCTCCAGCAACGTCATCATGTAACACGTTTAGCCTGGTGTAGACGACAAACACACTTCATCGTCGTGTTGGTGAATGTTTCCATGACAGTTATATGACTCAACGACATCCTTTCGGCGGAGGTAGTATCGTGGTGTGGGTTGGCATCTCATTCCGTGGCAGAACAGTTCTTGTGGTTGTGGACGGCACACTTACAGGCATTAGATATTGTGAGGAAACCATCCGGCCTTCCATTTGTACAGCAACGAAACGCCATGCTGCAAAATTCTAACGCTCGCTAGCACGTCGCGCAGGCCGTCACCGACTTCTTGATCCAGAACAATGTTAATGTGCTGCCCTGGTCTTCAAAGTCACCAGATGTGTCGCCTATACATCACTTATAAGATGATATACAGCATTACTTGCGTCGCCTTCAAAATCAGCCGTTGATGTTACCTGACCTGTCAGTGCGCTTGTGAGAATATGGAATGGCATTCCACAGGCAATTTTCAGCACTCTTGTCGCATCAATGAGACATAGTTGTCAAGCATGCATCGACTTCAATGGTGGACATACACGGTGTTGATGATCTGAACTTTATTTAGAGAAAGTCTGTGAAAACTGATCTCCATCCAAGACGCTGCTGATGAAATAACTGTATCAATTGAGCTGGTGTTAAATCAAGGTAGGATAAGACCGCGATTTCTGATACACCTCCTTAGTTATAGCGTACTATACCAATGTACAGTGTCTTTTTCCGTTAGTATATTTTCTATGCATAGGGGATAATGTGGAACACATTAAAACGTTATCACACGGAAAGTCAAATTTAAAGGAGAAGAAAAGTATATAATGTATTGTTACATTATGATCTTGTCTGAAAAACTATGTCTTCTACTAAATGTGATGTTTATATATTTAAATTCGCTACGCACGTTTATTGTTCTAAATGATAATCAATGATTTATTCTTAATCGACAATGTATATTATTTATTTGAGCAGCATTTTATCAATCAGTCGCTACCATTACTATGTTTACAACAATTACGTAATGGTCACTCGCTATGTGTCATTTATCGTACGTTGAATCACGGTTCTAATTTTTAATTTTTAACGTTGTCATGTAAATGTTTAAAAAATGTACGACTTTTTTCTCTTGAGCTATGTTCAAAGAGAAAACATAAAAATGAAAAATAGTCAATAGAATTTCAAATGACAAACTATACTTTGCATCCTCAAAACAGCTCGGGTAATTTGAGGACAGGTTAAAAGATGATTAAGCAATATGCTTTGTCATATGCAGAAATCGTATATGAAGATAAGTTTTTAGAAGAAATCAGGGTCATATAAAGACAATAATTGTTATAATGACAACACCAGCACAAATCCTCTGAGAAAGATGTCTTTGGTGATTTGAGGACGGATGTTTACAGGAATAACATCAGTCAGGAACATACACGGACGGATGTCTATGAGGAGAAAGTCAGCTAGAGTCATATGAGGACGAGAGTCTAGGGAGGCATAGATTGAGTAAACCTAGAAGAATAGAGAATAAAGGAAATATAAGAAAAGACAAGATCAATTCCCAAACGTTCCTATGAGAAGCAGATGTATTTTCAATGGTATAGTTTCTCCTTAGCCATGCGCAGTCGTAACCGAATATAGGATAATTTAAATGTTGTTTAGGGATATTCAATCCTGTGAAAATGACTGTGGACTTTTTGTTGTAGTAGAAAATCTTACCTTGGAGACATCCTTCTGATTCCTGTCTCTTCAAACGTTGACCTCTTCTTTGAATTGTCTTTGCGGAACTTTCAAAATGGATCGTCTCTGTATTAGAACCATTCTGAACTTTTCCAGTTTCTTCTTGGAAAACAATATCTGCATTGTCCCCAGTTATCCTTAAGCTCACATTAAATGTATAAATTATGATTAAGATAACACACCGTGATAATGTATTAAACATGTTTGTGGTAATAGGTTTTGAGAATTTATAGCATCATTAAATTAAGCTGATTTGTTTGTTTCTTTTTTTTTTTTTTAAATCTTCAAGTGGGACGGGATACCACTGAAGTGACCAGCGCTTGTCAAAACAACTTTCTTCAATCAGTGAATACTGCACGTCTTAAACATATCGGAAATCAGCTCCTTTTATAAATATTGGAAGGAGCATTAATCCTTGAGATTGGACTATACTGGTCAGATTGTCATGGAGACTGGAGTTTCAGTACAACTGCCGTGGAGACTATAAGAATGTCAAAGAACAACTTCCCTGAAGACTGGAACAATGTCACAGAACAACTTCCCTAAAGACCATAACAATGTCACAGAACATCCATCCTGGATACAGGAGTAATGTCACAGAAAAACTGACATGCAGACTTGAGCGGTGTCACAGAGCAACTGTCCTGACGGCAGCCTGCTCTGTCTCTTTTATATGTAAATATGACACCAATACATCGCTGCCACGTAGCATTGTTTTTCTAAAATGACGAGTGAACAAGCTTCGTTACAAAAATATAATATCTCATTATATGGTTCGATAGTATGGACAATAGATTACATATATGCGTTGTTGGTGTTCAAAATGCCCGATGGTCTTGTGTTGGTAACTTATAACATGACTTTAAAAATAGAAGGCGATAATTTTGAAAAAAAGTAATTTGATTGTAACGTCATCAAGAAAAAATCGTCTCAACAGGAACCATAATCTCGAAATTAAATTTGATTGAAATATGAATAGTTATTTATTACATTAACATTAACTCAAACTTTTTATTTTGAAGAATTTCAAGGAAACCAATCTTGTCAACTATTTCAACAGGAACCATAATCTCGAAATTAAATATGATTGAAATATGAATAGTTATTTATTACATTAACAATAACTCGATAGCATGTTGATGTTGGTCGATATTTCACATACCGAATGTGTGAGTTCCAGATGTTGATGGATTGCCATAATTGCTGTCGCACGCAGTACTTGCGAGTTGGTGGGGCGTCTCTAATGTTCGTTATATCACAGCATACAACTTTGACACCCGCATACATGTAATTACAATATATTATTCCTAACCTTCACAAGAATCGATTAAAACAGCCTTTCGCAATTTATTCGACTTCAAGTGCCTGTTTCCATTTTTGTGTGCAAGATGGACAAATGGACTGATGGACAAAATCGTAACACAGGGTTTCAAAATATGCAGGTTGATTAAAGTCATAGGGTTGTCATATCTATCTCATAGATGAATACTGTTTTGTTCGATATGAAGATTGATGTTTTTGATGTTCGTTAATTTGCCTATTGGCTCCATTGTTGTATACCTTCCTCTCATTTTATCTAGAACTTGAAATTGGATTGACCAAGATTTACATGGCGTGTGTCGTCGATGAGGTAGAAGACGCCTCTCTTCCGGAACACCTGATATCACTCACTTGTACGTGTTTTCAGAAGTATTTTGTAAATCATTCTTTTGTTTATATTTTGCCCAAGTTTATATCAAATTTGAATTTTGATTATAATTGTGTTAACATGTTGGCATTTTTCTTATCTTTTTCTTTCAACAAATAAAAGTAAAAAAAATCAAATTAATCAGATTTGTTGATGAGAAGATGAATTGCTACTGCCAGCTTATTTTTGTGTTATCTCTCTGAATATAGTCCAAAGCATTTCATTTAGGCTTGATATGACGGACGCTGTAGCATTTAAATTTGACCGCAGAAATATACCACGTCATCTGATTGTAATGACAAACATATCTAGTATCTAAAATGGAAGAAAACATTAAGCTGATCATATAATTCAAAACCAGGATAATGACGTTATCTAGCATGGTGTTATTTCAATGTTGGAAGGATAAATGGAGCTGTGATGATAATCTAAACACAAAATAAAATATGTATGAACCTTCTCCTGGATTGGTAATGTAACAGGAACTCCATATACGGAGTTCATAGTTGTGAATTATGATAGCAAAACGTTTTCTATGCTAATTTAAACGTGCAGTTTAGAGTAGTACAAGATAAAAGGTACTTCCTGATGAAATCCCATGATGTACGCTTTCTTTAGATGTTTAGTGTTTTCGCCGTGTATTAATCATGTCGCCAAATAGATACAGATAGGTAGTGTTCGTCAAGGCTTTAATATTACAGGGAAACACACTGTAATTGATATGGTTTAGACACCCGAATACTTATAAACACCAGACACTTTGTTAGTTATATAACATATACATGTGTCTACTTTAGACACCTTGTTGACATGTTGGCATTTTCTAATCTTTTCCTTTCAACAAACAAAAGTCAATAAATGAAATCAATCAGATTTATTGATGAGAAGAGAAATTGCTACTATGAATGTAGTCCAAATGATTTCAATTTAGCTTGATTCTGACAGATCATATCAAAGAATAGCGTCGGTTAAACAGAGTAAAGTGCCCTTAGTTTACATTCTGGACGACACCGAATCGGGCATTTCTCTGAAAGTTTTTGACGATTTTTCATCACTTATTTGATAATGCTAATACGCTTGGTTTGTGACTATGCTATATTATGAGAATACGCTGAATTCAATAGAACAGCAAATATATACAGATAAATGCCGTATTTCAACAGCTGAATATCACAACTGTGACCTTATTCTAAGGGAGATACCAAAGTCGTTCCCCTACCGCCAATGCTTAAAATTGTCTATTGCAGTTGGATTTCAACTAATCAGCTAGTACGCTGATTGAAATAGCAAGGGGATCCGCTTCAATCAGCCAATCGCATAGAGGGTTACAAACAATCAATTTCAAATGCGTGTTTTCAAACTTCTTGAACAAGCTGAAAGGACCGGTGCCACAACAAATTACCACACGAGTTATTTGGTTCCGGAAATAATTTTGCCGAGTTTTAGTAGCAGAAAACTGAGACTACATTCCATATTAATTTATAATGACATTTTATCACAAGTATGTATTTTTTCCTTACTCTATCCTGCAAAAAGATTTTTTTTTGGTTGATATTATAGGGATTAAAACAAAAGTTAGAGAAATATAAACATTTACTATCTTGGTGGGAAAAAATGTTTTTCCAAACAGCAACTACTACAACAGCTAATATTGAGGTTTAAAACTGCGAGATACTATATAACCAGGCGACTAAGACCTCTTACATGCATAGCACTAAGCCTAAGAAGTAAAAGGTGTGAACAAAAAAGTGGAAACGACGAAATTCGAGCCACACGAAAGTCTATGCTTTTACAGTAATGTCAGATACTAAGTATTCTCTATAATATGTCGGTCATTGTTCTGAATTTATTTTACTACAGTGTTTCACGTTTTACTCG